>NW_006921767.1:875613-876966 GCF_000298275.1 Orycteropus afer afer | reverse complement strand
CCAGAACACATCCCTGGGGAAGAAGCAGCATTGGAACTCCCTGATAAGGGCTTCAAAAGAATTATATTTAGGTATCTTCAAAGGATCGAGAGACAGACCAAGGAAAACACAGACAAAACCCTAGAAGAATTTTGGAAGAAAATACAAGAACAAAATGACAAAATAAATGAAAAATTAGAAATGATTCAAAATCTACAGACAGAAATCCGGAAGATTAATACTAAATTGTCAGAATTAGATACCACATCCAAAAGGCAAAGGAGTAGAATTGATGCAATGGAAGACAGAATTAATCAGATTGAAGGCAACTATCTGAAGACTTCTTTGGAAAGGGATTACTCAGAAGAAAAGATCAAAAGAAAATGAAGAAAGCCTAAAGTTCATGTAGGATACCATCAAAAGGAATAACCTACATGTCATTGGAATTTGAGATGAGGAAGAGAAAAATAAAACCACTGAGAAAATTGTCCAAGATTTGTTGGAAGAGAACTTCCTTGATATGATGAAAGATGAGAATATATCCCTTTGGGAAGTCCAATGAACCCCAAAGAGGATAGAACCCAAAAGAATATCATGAAGATATATCATAATCAAAGTCATCAAAACCAAAGACAAAGAAAGAATCCTGAAAGCAGCATGGGAAGAAAAAAAAAAAGTTACTTACAAAGGACAACCAGTAAGAATAAGCTCTGATTTCTCAGCAGAATCCATGCAAGTGAGAAGGCATTGGGATGGCATATATAAAACCCTGAAAAAGAAAAATTTTCAACCAAGAATTATATACCTGGTAAAACTGTCCCTCAAATATGATGGTGAAATTAGGAGATGACTAGATAAGCAGAAATTAAGGGAGTGCATTAAAACCAATCCAACCTTACAAGGACTCCTAAAGGGAGTCTTTTGAACAGAAAACCAAAGTAGCCAATAACAACCGACCATTAATACACAAGGTGACATAACCTAAAAACAAAAGCTATGGTCATATCCAAAGTAAAATAGGATTATAATATTGTAAACAGGGAACAAGATACATCAATTGGCAAATGAGGACAACTACAAACCAAAAAATGTGAAAATACTGTGTAGTTACAGAATTTCTAAATGATGAGAAAGCCAGGAGAGTTGCAAGATAGAATGGACTATTCCAAACTCAGGGAGAAAATTATAAATCATAGGGTAACCTAAAAGAAAAATGATAAACATACACATCACAATAAAAAAGAGGACAAGCACAAATATTCAGCAAATACTAAACAATGGCAACAAAGGAAATGAACATGATTCATAAACATAATGAGCTCAGCACATAAAATAATATGAAACAAAAAAACCAGGGACACCATAAAAAAAAAA
>NW_006921767.1:868056-875223 GCF_000298275.1 Orycteropus afer afer | reverse complement strand
AAAGAGCCCCAAAATACATAAATCAGACTTCAAAAGAGTTGAAAAGGCAAATAGATGACTCCACTGTAATAGTGGGAGACTTTAATACACCACTTTCAATGAAATATAGAATAACTGGAAAGAAACACAACAAAGATGAAGAAGAGCTAAACAATACAATTCACCAACTTGATCTTATAGACATCTACAGAGAACTTCACCCAACAACAGCACAATATACATTCTTTTCCAGTGCACATGGAACATTTTCTATGACAGACACTTGTTAGGCCATAAAGCAAGCCTTAATAAATTTAAAAACATTGAAATACTGCAAAGCATCTTCTCAGATCACAATGCTATCAAATTAGAAATAAAAACAATAAGAAGATCAATGGAAAAAGAGTTAACACATAGAAACTGAACAACACCCTCCTTAAGAAAGACTGGGTAAATAGTCACAGGGGACATCAAGCTCAATTGGCATAACACACTACACAAAACATTGTTCCATCTCCTACTTTGGCAAGTAGCAACTGGGATCTTAAAAGTTTGCAAGTAACCATCTAGTTGCAACAATGGGTCTCTCCTCACCCAGAGCAAAGAAGAATGGAAACAAAAAAAAAGGAAAGACTGGGTAAGAGAAGAAATAAAAAATGAAATTCAAAAATTCCTTGAATCAAATGAGAGTGAAAACACAACATACCAAAATCTTTGGCACACAGCAAAATCAGTGATGAGAAGTCAATTTATAGCAATAAATGCACACATCAAAAAAGGAGAAAGCCAAAATCAGCACTTTAAACCAATATCTCCAACAATTAGTAAAAGAATAGCAAGAAAGCCCTACAGTTGCCAGAAGAATGGAAATCTTAGCCAATAGACTCTAACAACATATCAAGAAAATCATTCACTATGACCAAGTGGGGTCATATTAGGTATGCAAGGGCGGTTCAACATTAGAAAAATAATCAACGCCATCCACCACATAAATAAAACAAAGAAAAAGAACTACATGATCATAACAATTGATGCAGAAAAGGCCTTTCATGAAATCCAACACCCATTCCTTACCAAAACTCTCAGGAAATAACAATAGAAGGGACATTCCTCAACGTAATAAAGGGCAACTATGCAAAATCAGGGAGCTCTGGTAGCATAGTGCTTAAGGCACTTGACTGCTAACCAGAAGGCTGGTGGTTCAAACCCACCAGCCACTCCTCAGAAGGAAGGTTGGGCAATCTACTTTCGTAGTGATATCACCTCGGAAACCCAAGGAGGGGCCGCTATGAGTACGGTCTAACTCAATGGCACAAAACAACAACAACAACAACATGCACAATCAACAGACAACATTATTCGCAATGGAGAGAGACTGAAAGCGTTCTTCTTGAGAGCAGAAATCAGAGAAGGATGCCCTCTATCACCACTTCTGTTCGACATTGTACTGGAAGTCCTAGCCAGGGCCATAAGGCAAGAAAGGGAAATCAAAGGCATCCAAATTGGTAAGGAAGAAGTCAAACTGTCCTTATTGCTGATGATATGTTCCTGTACCTAGAAAACCAAACATACTCAGTCAAAACTTTACTGGAACTAATTGAGGGATTTAGCATCGTGGCAGGATATAAGATTAACATCCAAAAATCAATTGGATTCCTCTACAGCAGCAAAGAGATTGCTGGAAAAAAAAAATCAGGAAATCAGTACCATTTACAATAGCTACTAAAAATATATAATACTTGGGAATAAATCTTACCAGGGATGCAAAAGACCTGTACAAAGAAAACTATTAAAAAAAAAAAAAAAATACTACTTCAAGAAAACATAAGAAATCTACATAAATGGAAGAACATCCCATGCTGGTGGATAGGAAAATTGAACATTGTGAAAATGTCAATTCTACCCAAAACAATCTATACATTCAATACAATCCCAATCCAGATCCCATCAACATTTTTTAAGGATATGGAAAAAACAATCACTAACTTTATATGGAAAGGAAAGAGACAGCAGATAAGCAAAGCACTATTAAAAAAGAAGAACAAAGTAGGAGGTCTCACACTGTTGGATCTCAAAAGCTACTATACAGCCACAGTATTCAAAACTGCCTGATATTGGTACAATGACAGACACATAGACCAATGGAATAGAATCGAGAACCCAGAAATAGATCCATCGACCTATGATCAGCTGATCTTTGACAAAGGGCCAACATCTATTAAATGGGGAAGAGAATGTTCGTTTAATAAATGGTACTGGCAAAACTGGAGATCCATTTGCAGAAAAATGAAACAAGATCTGTACTTCACACCATACACAAAAACTAATTCCAGATGGATTAAAGACTTAAATATGAAACCTAAAACTATAAAGGTCCTCAAGGGAAAACTAGGGGCAAATTTATGGGCCCTAATATATGGCATAAATAGACTATCAAGCATACCCCAAAATACACAAATAGCAGAAGAAAAACTAGATGAATGGGACCTTCTAAAAATTACATTTTCAAGTGCATCCAAAGACTTCTCCAAAAGAGTCCAAAGAGAACCAACAGATTAGGAAAAAATTCTTGGCAATGACATATCTGACAAAGGACTTATGTCTAGAATTTAAAGAAAACTCCAACACCTCAATAACAAAAAGTCAAACAATCCAAATAAAAAATGGGCAGAAGACATGAATAGACACTTCACCAAAGAGAATATTCAGGTGACCAACAAACATATGAAGAAATGCTCACAATCATTAGCCATCAGAGAGATACAAATCAAAACAACAATGAGATACCATCTTGGCCCAGCCCTAGTAGCAAAGTTCAACAAGACAGAAAATTACAAATGCTGGCAAGGATGTGGAGAGATTGGGACTCTCATACACTACTGGTGAGACTGTAAAATGATACAACCATGGTGGAAAGCAGTATGGTGATTTCTTAAAAAGTTGGAATTAGAAATACCATTTGACCCAGCCATTTCATTACTAGGTATATATTCTAAAGAAGTGAAAGCCATGACAAGAACATGCATATGCACACCCATATTCATCGCAGCACTATTTACAATAGCAAAAAGATGGAAACAACTTAGGTATCCATCAACAGTGAATGCATAACAAAACTATGGTACATACAAGCAATGGAATACTATACAGCCCAAAAGAATAACCTAGAATCTGCAAAATACTGCATAACATGGATGAATTTGGAGGTTATTATGTTGAGTGGAATAAGTCTATCACAGAAGGACAAATATTGTATTAGTCCATTATGGAAAAAGTCAGGGAAAGGTTTGTATATGGAAGAAAATATTCTTTGTTTGTTACCAGGAGTGGGAGGGTATGCTAGGGAACACTGTTAGATTGAAATAAGTATTGATTTGGGTGAAGAGAAGGGCAACATACCAAATGTGAGTGATCAACATGGTGGCATTGAGGAAGAAGAAGACATAGAGAGGTCATGGGAGGTGCAGACAATAAAGATAAACCCTTTTGCACACACAGTACTGTGTTGCCAGTGAAGGCAAACATGGTTATATGGGTTGAAAGATGGATGGACAGGCTGAACTGTTAGGTATGTCTATGCAGCGGGGAGTGTACCCAAGATCATGTATAGGGTTGGCAGAAAATGGTTCTACAAGTGTACTTGTATGTTCTGTAAGAATTCCCAGGGGTACAGTGGAGCTGACAAGGGACAAGGTTTTAGTCACTTCTTGGCCACAGCCAGCTTCCCAGAGGGAGTGAGTAATTGAACCTGTGGGCTCGGGACCATAGTCTCAGGGAACATTAAGCTCAATTGGCATAACATACTACACAAAACGTTGTTCTACCTCCTACTTTGGAGAGTAGCCACTGGGATTTTAAAAGCTTGTAAGCAGCCATCTAGATACAATTATGGATCTCCCCTCATGCAGAGCAAAGAAGAATGAAGAAAAACAAAGATTCTTGGAAACAATTAGTCCAAGTGACTGGTACACCATGCAATCCACAGCCTATACAACTATAAGACCAGAAGAACTACCTGGCTACCACTGTCAATATCTCAGAGGGTGATCTATGTAGGAGATACTGGCTAGAGAGGGAGAACAATGTGGAACAGAACTCAAAATCATTGGGGAGGGGGGGAATGGGGTATCAGGTTTGCTGATCTGATAGAGCCTGGTGGAACCACTGAGACTATGGCTCCTAACTGCCTTTCAGGTCTGGAAGTGAACCCACTCCTGTGGCTTCCAGCCAAACAAAAGAGAGGCATATGAGTTGAACATGTACCTGAGGTAGATACATTCCTTGGGGAGAACAATCATGGGAGAAAGAAGGGCTGTTTATGCACAGGGAGACAGTTTAGGAGGCAGGAGTGTATGGAGGATGGACACAGGGAAGAGGTTACTATGGGGAGGAAGTGGAAGGGGACCTGTTGCATTATGATAAATTGCAGTCAATGTCATGAGACAAAGTATATGTGAACTGCTGTATGGAAAGTGAATTTGCTCTGTAAACTTTCACCCAAATCACAATACAAAAAATAAATAAAATAAAAAAAGAAAGAACAAGAAGTAAGAATGGTCAGATTTTGTCTCACCTATTTTGGTCATGTTGTCAGTAGTCATCTGTTCCTTGAGAAGGATATCATGCTTGATAAAGTAGAGGGTCAGCAAAAATGGGGAAGACCGTCAATGAGATGGATTGAACAGTGACTGAAATGATGGACTCAAGCATAGCAAAGATTCTAAGGATGACACAGGATCAGTGAGTGTTTCATTCTGTTGTACACAGGGTTGCTATGAGCCAATTCAACAGCACCTAATAAGAACAACATAATAAACTCTGCTACAAAAAGATGGAGAAGAAGACACAACCTGTAAGGCTGTCAATTTGACCAGTTTGGGATAATAAATAGGAACTATAAGAATTAGAAAACCAAAAGGGAAAAACACAGCATTTCTCAAGCTTAAAGAACTGAAGAAAAAATTCAAGCCTTGAATTGCAATATTGAAAAATTCTATGGGAAAAATATTGAATGATGCAGGAAGCATCAAAAGAAGATGGAAGAAATACAGTTACTAACAACATAAAAATTTTAATCAATGCTGAGTCCTTGAATGAATTTTACCAGATCCTAGAGAGTTTCTCCACCATCTTTCTTTTTCTTTTTTTGTATTGTGGAAGCTTGCATGTTGTTATAATGCTAGAATATATGCCACTGGTATTTCAAATACCAGAAGTTTCACCCATGGTGGACAGGTTTTAGCAGAGCTTTCAGATTAAGACTGATAAGGAAGAAAAGCCTGGAAATTTGCTCCCAAAAATTAGTAATGAAATCTTTATGGATCACAACAGATTATTGTTCAACTTGTTTACTTTGGACACATAATTAGGAAAGATCAAACACTAGAGAAGGATATTATGTTTACTAGAAGGACAAAGTGGATGAGGGACAACATCAGTGGGATAGGTTGGCATAATAGCCACAATAACGGACATGCTAGGGATCATGAGGATGACACATAACTGGGCAATATCTCACTCTCTGAACATAACTCTATAACTCAGAGTTGACTTGACAACCACTATTTATATGAATGTATGTTAGAATATATGTGTCATCTACCTCTCTGTCTGTCTCTGTCTATCTATCTATCAATCAATCACCTTTTTAATCAAATTATAGTTGCTAACTAGGCATGGAATAGCTTCTAAGAAATCTCTCATGGTGAAGTACGTAGCAGGCTTAGCCTCAGTGCCCTTCATCCTTCCAATTTCGAGATGTCACACCAAGCATAGCTAATTTCCAAGTGCAGTGCTTATACATGAGGTTTTTATTGTTGTTGTTTGGTGCCATCAAGTAACTTCTGATTCATAGCGACCTTTCTTTATACAACAGAGGAAAATGCTTCCTGATCCTGCCCACCTTCACAATCATTGCTCTGTTTAAGTTCCTTGTTGCAGCCTCTGTGTCAATCCACCTCATTGGGAATCTTTCCTTTTTTGCAGACCTTCTACTTTACCAAATATGATGTCTTTCCCCTGGGACTGGTCCGGCCTGATAACATGTACAAAGTAAATGAGACATAGTCTTGGTCTTGTCATCCTTTTTTCTAAGGATCGTTCGGGTTGTACTTCTTCCAAGATAGACTGTTCTTTCTCTTGGAAGTCCATGGTATGTTCAATATTCTTCACCAATGCCATAATTCATAGGTATTAGTTCTTTTTCATTCTTCCTTATTCATTGTACATCTTTCCTATGCATATGATGTAATTGAACATAACATGTCTTGGCTCAGGTGCACCATACTCCTCAAGGTGACATCTTTGCTTTTGAGCACTTGAAAGAAGTCTTTTGCAGCAGAATTGCCTAATGCAACAAGTTATTTGACTTACTTTCATGGGCAATGATTATCGATCCAAGTGAAATGAAGTCCTTGACAACTTCAATGTTTTCTCCATCTATCATATGTTGGTTGTTGGTCTAGTTATGGGAATTTTTGTTTTCTTTATGTTGAGATGTAATCCATATTTAAGGCTGTGGTCTTTGATCTTCATCAGTACGTGCTTCAAGTCCTTCTTCCTTTAAGCAAGCAAAGTTGTTTCATCTGCATATCACAGCTTGTTAATGAATTTTCCTATCCTGATGTCTCATTCTTCTTCATGTAGTCCAGCTTGTTGGATCATTTGCTCAGCATACAGATTGAATCAGTATTCTGAAAGGATGCAAGCCTGATGCATACCTTTCCTAATTTTAAGCTATGTGGTATCCCCTTGTTCTGTTTACATGACAGTCTCTTGGTCTATGTACAGGTTCCTCATGAGCACAATTAAGTTATCTGAAATTCCCACTCTTTGCAACATTATCCGTAGTTTGTAATGATCTATACTGTCAGTTGGCTTTGTGTAGTTAATAAAACACAGGTAAACATCTCTCTGTTATTCTCTGCATCCAGCCAAAATCTGCCAGATATCAGCAATGACACCTCCTTCCACATCCTCTTCTGAGTCTGGCTTGACTTCCTGGCAGTTTCTTGCAGATTTACTCTGCAGATGTTTTTGAATTATCATTAGGAAAATTTTACTTTCATATAATATTAAGGACTGTTCTGGTGCTGCTCTGACAATAAATACACCACAAATGGGATGGCTTTAACAAACAAGAATTTATCCTTACAATTTGGAGGCTTTAAGTCCAAGTTCAGAGTGCCA
>NW_006921767.1:850733-867951 GCF_000298275.1 Orycteropus afer afer | reverse complement strand
AAAAAGGCACAGTCCCGATGTTACCAAACCACACGGCAAGCCATTAACTTAAGTCCATTTTAAGTCCAAAGGTCAGCAGAGCATAGCAGGCTGGTGAGCAATGACATGGCTACATCCAGGGTCCAAGCATGCCATAGGCTAGAGACCATTCCCAAAGCTATTTCTTATATACAGGAAGCAGATCACATACCCAAAGACAGCTACTCAGCTGCTCCCAGTAAATTCTACCATGGAGTTGATTAACAGTCTCATTATGGGGAATACTACATCCAGCTGCCCAGCCACTCAACCAGGTCCAGCCAAGTTGACACACAAATATAACCACCACAATGACATGGCTTGATAATTTCTCCATTCTGTTGCATCACCTTTCTTTGAAGTGGGCATGACTGTGAATTACTGCCACTTAGTTGAGCAAGTAGCTGTCTTCCAAACTCCTTGGCATAGATAAGTGAGCACTTCCAGCATTGCATCTGTTTGCATCAATTGGTATTTCATCATTTCCTGGAACCTTGTTTTTCACCAATTCCTTCAGTGCAGCTTGGAATTCTTCCTTCAGTACATCAGTTCTTGATTATATGCTATCTTCTGAAATGCTTGAATGTTGACCAACTCGTTTCAGAACAGTGTCTCAGTGTATTCCTTCCATCTTCTTGTGATGGTTTCTATGTCATTCAAATTTTTTATAATGGAATCCTTCAGTATTGCAACTTGAGCATTTAATTTTTTCTTCAGTTCTTCCTCCTTGAGAAATGCAGAGCATGTTCTTTACTTCTGGCTTTCTAATTACATATCTTTGCACATTTCATTATAATACTTCATTTTGTCTTCTTGAGTGGCCTTTTGAAATTCTCTGTTCAGCTCTTTTATTTCATCATCTCTTCAATTCACTTTAGCTACTCTTCTTTCAAGAGAATGTTTCAGGGTTTCTTCTGACATCCATTTTGAGCTCTTCTTCCCTTCCTGTCTTTTTAATAACCTTTTGGTTTCTTCATATTTGATGTCCTTAATGTCATCTCACAGCTTGTCTGGTCTGCAATCATTAATGTTCAATGCATCAATTCTATTCTTGCAATGCTCCCTAAATTCAGGAGTGATATATTTAAGGTTGTACCTTGGCTCTCACAGACTTTTAATTTTTTACACCTTCAACTTGAACTTGAATGTGAGCAATTCATAGTCTGTTCCACAGTCAGCTTCTGGCTTTCTTCTGATGATATTGAGCTCCTCCATGGACTCCTTCCATAAATATATAGTTGATTTTTTTTTTCCTGTGTATTTTATCTAGCAAGGTCCATTATTTATATAGTCATCATTTATATTGCTGAAAAAGGTATTTCCAATGACTTAGTGACTGGTCTTGCAAATTCTATCATGCAGTCTCCAGCATCATTTCTATCACCAAGGCCATATTTTCCAACTACTGATCCTTCTTTGTTTTCAAGTTTCGCATTCTAGTCACTAGTAATTAACATTGATCGTGACTGCATATTTGATCAGTTTCTGACTACAGAAGTTAGTAACAATCTCCAATTTCTTCATCTTTGGCTTTAGTCATTCATGTGTATTTGAATAATAGGTGTATTAACTGGTGTTCCTTGAAAGTATATGGATACTATCCTATCCATTGTACTTCAGAATAGATCTTGAATTGTTCTGTTTGATGAGTAATATGACACTGTTCATGATACTTTTCACTTTATCATTCCTAGTAAAAAATACCATATGATTGTTTGATTCAAATGGCCAATACCGGTCCATTTCAGCTAACTAATGTCTATGATATGACTATTTAAGTGTTCCATTTCATTTTTGGCAAGTTCCAATTTTGCTTTATTCATACTTCATTCTACATTCTGATTATTAATGGATGTTTGTACCTGTTTCTTCTCCTTTCGAGTCATGCCACATAAGGAAATGAAGGTCCCAAAAGCTTTACTTCATCTGCATCATTAAGGTCAGCTACATTTTGAGGAGGTAGATCTTTCTCAATCATATTTTGAGTACCTTTCAACCTAAGGGGCTAATCTTTCAGCACTATATCAGACAATATCCATATGGTTTTCCCTGGCTAATTCTTTTTTCGAAAGTACATCACCAGGTCCTTCTTCCTAGTCTATCTTAGACTTGAAGATCTGCTGAAACTTGTCCACCATGGGTGACTCTCTTGGTTTTTGAAATTCTGGTGGCATAGCTTCCAGCATCACAGCAACATGTAGGCCACTAGAGTATAACAAACTGAAGACAAGTGGTTTCACGAGGCCTTCATTCCTTCCAATTCATTTTTCACAGTTATGTGACAAGGTAAAATTAAAATTTGGCCATATCACTTTAAAAGCCATACTTATTTCCTATCTTTTACATGATAAGATCTAGCTTCTTAACATAATACATGAGACTCTTCATATTCTTGTCTCCATATGCCCATCCAAGCTTATCTTCCATATTAGAGTTTATTCTTCATAATATTCGATTATGTATAATGCATTGTAGTGCTCCTTTGCCACTGCTTGAGCTTTATCCTGCTTCACATGCATTTTGCACCATTATTTTCCTGGCCAACACCTTCTCATCCTTCAGGACTCCAGCTTGGCTTAATTTTCTGAGGAAGTCTTCTCCAGACCTTCAAGCTTGTCTTAAGTTCTCCTCTTGTTCATAGTTTCCCTATGTATTTAATGAAAGAATGCAGCCCTGTGTTTGTTACATATCCATTGTACTTTAGCTCTTCCAGGTTAATCAACATATCTCATTTACCTTCCAGAAGGCCAGAATAGATTTTGTAATGTATTTGTAAACTGAAGTGAACTAGAGTCACTAATAGTTTGCCAAGTGTTGGTGTCCTTTTGACCTAATTTCCTGATGTGGCCAGATAATTTATTAGGCTATTAATCTGGGTTTTATTCTTTCCCAAATTATGTGTTCTACTTTTTCTGTGCAAATAGCCAGATCTTTGCGTTCATTTGTCATTTGTAAGGACTATGTTAAAAGGTCAAAGCAGATGTTGTCCTTAAGCACCTTGTCCTCTGTATCTCCTTGGCTTTTGTATTCAGAAGAAGTGTGTTTCTTATTCAAAGAATTCTAGGAGTGTGCTTAGTGGTTAAGGAAGAGGGATAGAAGGAAGAAAAAAGAAATGGGAAGATAGGGAGATTGAGATTCCAAGACTGAGATGAATAGAGATCTGAGAGCCTTGCAGAAGTCAGTGGCCCATTTTTTAACAATAGTCAGGGAGATGGAAGGATCTCAAGAAAACGGCTGTATGTTGAACTCAGGGAGCACCTGATATTGGCAAAAATCCCCCTAACAGCCTCTTGCTTTGGTAATGTCTGCAAATGGTCTTGAACAGTTACAATATTGGGCAATCATGAAAGCCTAATAAAGGAAATGTTTCCATTTTCTAAGACCACTGTGTGTCTACACAGGCCTTTGCAAGCACTCTGCTTTGGAAATTCTGGATAAACAGATTGCTGAACCCAGTTTTCATGTCATAATGCCTTTGATTTTTTTCCTTGTAAAAAGCAAAGCCTTTCAACACCAATGAATTTGGTTAATTGTCCATCACTATTGGGTTTGGAGACTGCTTTTCCCTTGGGGGTGAGTCTGTATTAAGGCTGGGACCTAAGATAGGTGGATCCAGGGTGTAGAGACTGCTTTTTGCTTGGGGGTGGCTCTATATTAAGGTTGAGGCCTGAGGTAGGCAGGCCAAGTGTTTGGAGGCTGCTGTTCACTTCGGGGTGGCTATTTATTAAGGCCAGGGCTGAGATAAGTGGGGCTGCTTTTCACTTGTTGTTGTTGTTGCTATGTGCCGTTGAGTCGGACCCGACTCATAGAGACCCCTCCTTGGGTTGCTGAGTCAGTATCACTACGGAAGTAGATTACCCAACCTTCCTTCTGAGGAGTGACTGGTGTTTTAAGGTCATTGACTGAGGTAGGTAGGTGCAGAGGGGTTAGGAACAACAGAGGGATTTGAGCTTGTATGTCAGTTTGTCATCCTGTGGTGGTTTGCATGTTGCTATGAGGCTGAAGGCTATGCCACTATGCTGCAAAATGTCATTAGGGTTACCCATGGTGGGCAGGTTTCAACAGAGCTTCTGACTGGAACAGACTCAAAAGAAGGAAGAGGCCATCCCCTTCTCAAACAATTGTCCAGGGAAAACTTTATGAATAGCAGTGAAACACTGTTCGATATACTGCCAGAAGATGAGCCCATCAAGTCAGAAGGCACTCAAAATTTGACTAAGGAGGAGCTGACTCGTCAGAGTAGAGATAGCCTTAACAATTACAGTAAAGCTTTTGGGACCTCCATCAGTTGATGTGGCACGACTCAACATGAGTAGAAACAGATGCAAACATCCATTAATGAGTGGAACATGGAATGCATGAAGCATGAATCTAGGAAAATTGGAAGTTGTCAAAAATGAAATGGAACACATAAATATCAATATCCTAGGCATTAGTGAGCTGAAATGGACTGGTTTGGGCCATTTGAGTCAGACAACCATATGATCTACTATGTCAAAAATGACAAATTGAAAAGGAATGATGTGGCATTCATTGTTACAAGGAGTGTTTCAAGATATGTCCTGAAGTACAATGCTGTCAGTGATAGGATAATATCCATCCACTTACAAGGAAAACCAGTTAATTCTACTATTATTCAAATTTATGCACCAACCACCAAAGCCAAAGGTGAGGAAATTGAAGATTTCTACCAACTTCTGCAGTCTGAAATTGACCGAACATGCAATCAAAATGTGTTGATTATCACTGGTGACTGCAATGTAAAAGTTGGAAACTAAGAAGAGTTACCAGTAGTTGGAAAATATGGCCTTGGGGATAGAAATAAAACTGGAGATCACCTGATAGAATTTTTCAAGACCAGTGACTTATTCATTGCAAATACCTCTTTTCAGCAACATAAGCAATGAGTATATACATGGACTTCACTAGATGGAAATCACAGAAATCAGATTGACTACATCTGTGGCAGAAGGTGATGGAGAAGTTCAATATTTTCAGCCACTGATAGTGGAACAGACCATCAACTGCTCATATGCAAGTTGAAGTTGTAGTGCCTAAGGCATTTGAGTGCTTATCAGAAGGTTCCCAGCCATTCCTTGGAAGGAAATGGGGCAATCTATTTCCATAGTGATACTGCCTCGGAAACCCAAGGAGGGGTCATTATGTGTCGGGTCCTACTCGATGGCACATAACAACAACAACAAAACACGGGCAAAATACTTTTTAATGCATTTTATTGAAATATAATTTATGTACAGTGAAATACACAAAACTAAAATGTCATGGGTCAATGCATTTTTTTCCCTTGCAGTGTTCCCTCCCCTCCCCTTCTACCCCAATAACCAAAAAACAAAGTTCCCTTCCATATATAAACCTTTCCTTGACCCTCCACGACAACAAACTAATACTATATTTGTCCTTCTATGATTTCACTCAGCATAATGTCCTCCAAGTTCATCCATGTTATGTGGTGTTTTGCAGATTGTACATTATTATTTAGTGCTACACAGCATTCCATTATGTGTATGTACCACAGTTTGGTCATCCACTCTTCCATAGATGGGCACATAGGTTGTTTCCATCTTTGTGCTATTGTAAATAGTGCCACGATGAATATGGGTGTGCATATATCTGTTCCTGTCCTGACTCTCAGCTCTCTAGGATATATAACTAGTAATGGGGTTGCTCGGTCAAAGGGTATCTCCAATTCCAGCTTTCTAAGGAATCACCAAAGTGCTTTCCATAGTGGTTGTGTCACATCAGAGTCCCACCAGCAGTGCATGACAGTCCCAATCTCTCCACATCCCCACCAGTATTTGTTATTTTCTCTCATTGAACCTTGCCATCAGTGCTGGGGTGAGATGGTGGGTGTCTCATTGTTTTGATTTGCATCTCTCTGATGGTCAATGATTATGAGCATCTGTTCATGTATTTGTTGGACACATGAATATCCTCCTTGTTGAAGTGTCTGTTCATATCTTCTGCCAATTTTTCAGTTGGATTGTTGATCCCTTTGCTGTTGAGGTGTTGGAGTTTTCTATAAATCTTAGAGATAAGTTCCTTGCCAGATAGGTAATTATCGACAAGTATTAATTCATTGCTGTAATTTTATTATGTGCTTTTTCATAGTGTTGATTTCTTTTTTCCATATAATTTTCTGTGTTGAGCTTGTTTTGTTTAAGACTTGTGTTATCACTTCCTTCATAGCTATTGAGTTAGTATTTGCTAGATATTTCTGCTGGTCTTCTTTTTTAAATTTGGATGTGAAGGTTTATCATTTTTCTTTGAGGTTACCGTGTGATTTACAGTTTTCTGTCCAAATTTAGAACAGTCCGTTCTATCTTGTAGTTGTCTTGACTTCCTTACCTTTTAGAAGTTCTGTAACTACACAGTTTTTTCCCTCTTTTTGGTTTGTAGTTGTCCTCATTTGTCAATTGATGTCTGTGGTTCCCTGTTTACAATCTTGTAGGCTTATTTACTTTGTATACTTCAATAACTGGGGTGGTTTCTGGGTTATGTCACCATGTATGTTAATGGTCAGTTGTTTGCTGTTGTAGGTTCTCTGTCCCTTTAGCATATCTTATAAGGTTGGTCTGGTTTTAACAAATTCCCTTAATTTCTGCTCATCTGGAGATCTGCTAATTTCACCATCATATTTGATGCACAATTTTGTTGGGTATATAATTCTTGGTTGGAAATTTTTCTCTTTCAGGGTTTTATATATACACCATCCCATTGTTTTCTCACCTGCATGGTTTCTGCTGAGAAATCTGAGCTTAGTTTTATTGGTTGCCCCTTGCAGGTAACTTTTCATTTTTCCCGTGCTTCTTTCAGGATTATTTCTTTGTCTTTGGTTTTGGTGAGTTTGATGATGATATGTCTTGGTGCTTTCTTTGGAGTCTATCCTGTTTGGGGTTTGTTGGACTTCTTGAATGAATATATTCTCATCTTTCATCATACCAGGAAAATTCTCTTCCAACAAATCTTCGACAATTTTTTCTGCAGTTTTATTTGTGTCTTTCTGTTCTTGAATTCTGATTAGACATAAGTTATTCCTTTTGATGGTATCCCACATGAACTTTAGGCTTTCTTTATTTTGTTTTGATTTTTTTTCTGATTGATCCCTTTCCAAAGAAGTACTGAAGTATTTGTCTTCAATCACACTAATTCTGTCTTCCATTGATTAAATTCTACTCCTTTGCCCATTCAATGTGTTATCTATTTATGAAAATTTAGTATTAACCTTCTGGATTTCTGTGTGTAGATTTTGAATCATTTCTGATTTTTCATTTATTTTGTCATTTTGTTCTTGTATTGTTTTTTTGAAATTGTTCTAGAGTTTTTCTGTGTTTTCCTCAGTTTTGTCAGTGTTTTCCTTATCTGTCTCTCAATTCATTGAAGGTTTCTAAATATAATTCTTTTGAATTCCTTACTAGGAATTTGTAATGCTGTGTCTTCCTTAGGCATGTACTTAGGGTCTGTATCATGGTCCCTTGTTTCACTTGCTTTTTCTTGCTTCTTTGTGTGGACTGTGATGCTCTGTTGTCTCTGAGGCATTATGATGTTTTTGTGTTTATATTTAATTGGTGATTGTATGTTGGAGTGATTTGTTCCTGATTTTGGTTTTCTTTGTATTGTTGTTTATTATCTACATAAGCAGGGTACTGTGCTGTACTCCTCTATTTGCTAGTTGGCATCACTTATACACTCACCATCTGTCTCCTTTCCTATTGTCAGCCTCCTGTATGTCCTTGCCATCCTTGGCAAACAGAGTCTATTCTTAAGCCCATGGTATCTGAATGAGAATGCTGTCACTTTAAAATCCAAAATGGCTACAGCTTATACACATTCAAAATGGCTGTGCCCTTGTAGTTGTTGTTGTTAGGTGCCATTAAGTCATCTCCAACTCATAGCAACCCTGTACACAGCAGAGAGAAACACCATCCAGTCCTGAGCCAGCTCCATTATTCTTGCTATAATTGAACCCATTACCACTGCAACTGTGTCAGTCTATCTCAATGAGGACCTTCCCCTCTTTTGTTGACCTCCACCTTACCAAGCATGACATCCTTCTCCAGGGAATGGTCCCCTCTGACAACATGACCAAATTATGTGAGACAGTCTGGCCATTCTCCCCTCCAAGGAGCAATCTGACTGCACTTGCTCCAGGACAGACCTGTTAGTTCTTTTAGCAGTCCACAATAATTTCAGCATTCTTTGCTAACACCACAACTCAAAAGCATCAATTCTTCTTTGGTCTTCCTTATTTATTGTCCAGCTCTCACATGCATATGAAGTGACTGAAAATTGATGTCTTGTGTCAGGTGCACTTTAGTCCTCAAGGAGGTATCTTTGCTCCTCAGCAGTTGAAAGAGGTTTTTTGCAGCCAATTTGCCCAGTGTCATACTTTGTCCGGTGTCCTGACTGCTGCTTCCATT
This sequence comes from Orycteropus afer afer, assembly GCF_000298275.1. NCBI lineage: Eukaryota > Metazoa > Chordata > Mammalia > Tubulidentata > Orycteropodidae > Orycteropus > Orycteropus afer. The sequence goes on along the minus strand of NW_006921767.1, from coordinate 859,495 downwards.
GGCATCAATTGTAGAACCAAATAATGTGAAGTCTTTGACAATTTCAATCTTTTCTCCATTTATTGTAATTTTGCTTATAGGACCAGTTGTGGGGAGTTTTGTTTTCTTTATATTGAGATGTAATCCATACTGCACACTTTATTCTTCAATCTTCATCAGTAAGTACTTCAAGTCATCTCATTTTCAGCAAGCAAAGTTGTGTCATCAGTGTATTGCAGGTTGTTAATGATTCTTTCTCCAATCTTAATGCCACATTCTTCTTCAATAGTCCAGCTTCTTGGATTATTTGCTCAGCATACATATTGAATTACTATGGTGAAAAGATACAGCCCTGACACACTCCCTTATTGATTTTAAACCATGTAGTGTTTCGTTTTTCTGTTTGAACAACAGCCTCCTGGTCTATGTACAGGTTCCTCATGAATACAATTAAGTGTTCCAGAATTCCCATTCTTTTCAATGTTATCCACAATTTGTTATGATCCACACAATCAAATGCTTTGGCATAGTCAATAAAAAAACAAGTGAACATCTTTCTGGTATTCTTTGCTTTGAGCCAACATCCATCTGACATCAGCAATGATATCCCTCATTCCATGTTCTCTTCTGAATCCACCTTGCATTTCTGGAAGTTCTCTGTCAATATACTACTACAACCGTTTTTGAATTATCTTCAGTAAGATTTTACTTTCATAAGAAATTAATGATATATTGTTCAATAATTTCCACATTCTGTGGGATCACCTTTCTTTGGATTGGGTAGAAATATGGATCTCTTCCAGTCAGTTGGCCAGGTAGCTGTCTTCCAAATCTCTTGGCATAACCAAGTGAATGCCTCCAGCAGGGCATCTGTTTGTTGATACATCTCAATGGGTATTCCATCTATTTCTGGAGCCTCATTCTTCACCAGTTCTTTCAGTGGAGCTTTGACTTCTTCCTTCTATACCATTGGTTCTTAAGCATATGCCACCTCCTGAAATGGATGAAGATTGACCACTTCTTTTTGGTATAGTGACTCTGTGTATTCCTTCCATCTTCTTTTGATGCTTCCTGCATCATTCAATATTTTGCTCATAGAATCTTTCATTATTGAAACTAGAGGCTTAATTTTTTTCCCTCAGTTTTTTCAGCTTGAGAAATGCCAAGCATGTTCTTCCCTTTTGGTTTTCTAACTCCAGGTCTTTGCACATTTCATTATAGTAACTGGCTTTTTCTGCTTGAGCTACTCTTTGAAATCTTCTGTTCAGCTCTATGATCTTGTCATTTTTTCCATTTGCTTTAACTACTCTTCGCTCAAGGGCAAGTTTCAGAGTCTCTTCTGACATCCATTTTCGTCTTTTCTTTCTTTCTCGTATTTTTAATGACCTCTTGTTTTCTTCATGATGTTCTTGATATCATCCCACAATTCTTCTGGTTTTCGGTCATTGGTGTTCAATGCATTAAATCTCTTCTTTAGATGGTCTCTAAATTCAGGAGGGGTATATTCAAGGTCATATGTTGGCTTTCATGGACTTGTTTTAATTGTCTTCAACTTCAAATTGAACTTCATATGAGCAGTTGGTGGTCTGTTTCACAATCAGCTCCTGGCCTGGTTTTGGCTGAAGATATTGAACTTTTCCATCACTTCTTACCACAGATGTAGTCAATCTAATTCCTGTGTACTCCATCTGGCAAAGTCCACATGATAGCTGCCATTTGTATTGTTGAAAAAAGGTGTTTGCAATGAATAAGTCATTGGTCTTGCAAAATTCTATCATGTGATCTCCACGTTATTTCTGTCACCAAGGCCAAATTTTCCAACTACCAGTTATGCTTCTTTGTTTCCAACTTTAGCATTTCAATCACCAGTGATAAGCAACACATCTTGCTTGCATGTTCGGTCAATTTCATAATGCAGAATTTCATAAAAATCTTCAATTTCCTCATCTTTGGCTTTGGTGGTTGGTGCATAAATTTGAATAATGTAGTAGTAACAGGTCTTCCTTGTAGATGTATGGATATTATTCTATCACTGACAGCATTGTACTTCAGGACAGATCTTGAAACATCCTTTGTGGTGATGAATGCCACACAATTCCTCTTCAATTTGTCATTCCTGGCATAGTAGATCATATGGTTGTATGATTCAAAATGGCCAAAACCAGTCCATTTCATCTCACTAATGCCTAGGATATCAATCTTTATGTGTTCCATTTCATTTTTGACAATTTCCAATTTTCCCAGATTCATACTTCGTACATTTCATGCTCTGATTATTAATGGATGTTTGTAGCTGTTTCTCCTCAATTTGAGTCATGCCATGTCAGCACATGGAGGTCCTGAAAGACTTGCTTTATCCATATCATTAAGGTTGGTTCTACTCTGATGAGGCAGACTGCCTTCTGACCAAAGGGGTTGCACCCTTGGTCTATTTAAATATCCAAAATGGCCACCACTTGTAAACATTCAAAATGGCTGTGCCTTCAGTCACTTTCAATACCCAAAATAGCTGCTGCTTGTAAATTATCAAAATGGCTGTGCCCTGCAGTCAGCCAAACGTCCACAGCTCAGGTTGTCTCCCTCCTTGCTGTTTTCCTTCCTAGTCATAGGCCACCAGTGCGGTCATCCCTGCTGTCTTTGGTGACAAGAGCTGATCTTTAGGTCAATTCTCAGATCCCAACACCACTTGGAAATATTCAGGCTGTTGGTCCTGTCAAAGTAGCCAACAGACCACTGCTCTGACTATCTCCTTACTTACTGTTTTGTTCAGGTTTTTCCACTAGTTGGTACCTAATCCAGTTCTGTGTATTTCCTTTCAAAGCTCTGGGCTTCAGGATTATCTTCTGTAACTCTTTCAATTGGTTTCTCTTTTCTTTGTTCAAGAGCTCTATGGGCAAAATATTGAATGATGCAGGATGCATCAAAAGAAGATGGAAGGAATACACAGAGTCACTGTACCAAAAGAATTGGTCAATGTCCATCCATTTCAGGAGGTAGCATATGATCAAGAATCAGTAGTATTGAAGGAAGAAGTTGAAGCTTCATGAAGGAATTGTCAAAGAACAAGGTACCAGGAATTGACGGAAAAACCATTGAGATGTTTCAAGAAACAGATGCCCCACGGGAGGCATTCACTTGGTTATGCCAAGAGATTTGGAAGACAGCCACCTGGCCAACTGACTGGAAGGGATCTGTATTTGTACCCATTTCAAAGAAGGTGATCCCACAGAATGTGGAAATTATCAAACAATATCATTAATGTCACATGCAAGTAAAATCTTACTGAAAATAATTTAAAAATGGCTGTAACAGTATATTGACAGGGAACTTCCAGAAATGCAAGCTGGATTCAGAAAAGGATGTGGAACCAGGGATATCATTGCTGATGTCAGATGGATCTTAGCTGAAAGTAATGAATAACAGAGAGATGTTTACTTATATTTTATTGACTATGCAAAAACATCCAATTGTGTGGATCATAACAAATTATGAATAACATTGAGAAGAATGGGAATTCCAAGACACCTGATTTACTTATGAGGAAACAGTACATAGATCAGGAGGCTATCATTCTGACAGAACAAGGGGATACTGCATGGTTCAAAATCAAAAAAGGAGTGCATCAGTGTTGTATTCTCTCACCAGACTTAATTCAAATTGTATGCTGAGCAAATAACCTGAGATGCTGGATTATATGAATAAGAACTTGGTATCAGGATTGGAGGATTAACAACCTGTGATACACAGACAACATAATTTTGCTTGCTGAAAGCGAGGATGACTTGAAGCACTTATTGATGAAGATTAAAGACTATATAGTCTGCAGTATGGATTACACCTCAATATAAAGAAAACAAAAATCCTCAAAAATCCTGTCTAATAAACAGCTTCACAGTGGATGGAGAAAAGATTGAAGTTGTCAAAGATTTCATATTATTTTGTTCTACAAACAACACCAATGAAAACAGCAGCCAAGATACCAGTTGATGTATTGCATTGGGCAATCTTCTATAAAAGACCTCTTTCAAGTGATGAAGAGCAAGATGTCTCCTTGAAGACTAAGGTTTGCCTAATCCAAGCCATGGTATTTTCAATCACCTCTTATGCATGTGAGAGATGGACCATAAATAAGAAGACTGAAGAAGAGTTGATGCTTTTTTGTTGTGGTGTTGGAAAAAATGCTAAGAGTTCCATGGTCTGCTAAAAGGACTAACAAATTTGTCCTGGAAGAAGGGCAGCTGGAATGCTCCTTGGAAGCTAGAATGGCGAAACTTCATCTCACCTACTTTGGTCATGTTGTCAGAAGGAACTGTTCCCTGGAGAAGGGTATCATGCTTGGTAAAGTGGAAGGTCTTTGAAGAAGGGAAAGGCCCTCAATGAGATGGACAGACACAGCAGCTGCAATGATGAGCTCAGGTATAGGAAAGATCATGAGACCAGCACAGGACTGGGCAGTGTTTCGTTCTGCTGTGCATAAGGTCTCTATGTGTCGGAGACGACTCGAGGGCCCTTAACAACAACAGCATTGATGACAATAGCCTTTGAGTTTCCTCTGATTCATGGTGACCTTGCAGATAACAGAGTGGAATGTTGCTAGGTCTTGTGCCATCTCCATGATCTTTGATATTTCTGAGCCCATTTGTCAATTCATCTCATGAATGGTTTTCCTTGGCCCTCTGCTTTACCAAACATGATGTCCTTTTCTAGCAATTTATCTTTCCTGATGATGTGTTGAAGGTAAGCAAGACAAAGTCTCACCATTGTTGCTTCTAAGAGGCATTACAGTTGTATTTCTTCTATGGCTGATTATATTGCTAAAAATGCATAAAATCCTGTTACTCTTACGTATTTTTTTTTGGTTCAGTTCCACCTTTGCAGAAAACTAAAATCTAAGAGACCAGGTGACAGCCTTCAGATGCTCAAGTGTGGTGGCTGATGTGCTTTATTCTAATCAGTTGGCCTGGCTGGGGTCTGGGACTTATCTTCATTTTCAGTCTCTTGGAGAGTATTCTGAGCAATCGAATATCCTAGGATCTGGAGAGGTTAAAATGTTTTCTGAAGTATGAAATGGTGGGTGAGAGAATGTGGAAGCCAAATTGATACAACATAAAACAGGGTAAAAGATCTCTTGACAGGTTCTGTGTTTTCTTATCTGGTGCTAACATTGGGGAGGAGAGGCGGTGGAGGGTATGCTGAAATGACTTCATTAGAACTGTCTTGGCACCTAGCCATGGCACCAACCTCTTGTGCTGCTTCTTTTGCAAAGTTTTTTTTTCTCGGTATCCTTTAGCTTTTTCATTACACATAGGTAATGAGTTTCTTTTCTCCTCACTTAAGTTGAGAATTTCCTGCCATACCCTCTTTTTTCAGGGGAGGTACAATTTTGAGAGTAAAAATACTGGGCAAGATGAACAAAAGACAGAAATTTTACTGTTTTGCTGTAAATAGGTGAATGGTTCAAGAGGAGCACAGTATTTATGAAAAATAGAAACAGATTCCAAAACAATGAAATATCTACCTTTTTATTTTATTTTTTTAAGTTATCAGTGTCAAAAGATTCTGTGATAATCAGAATGACAGATCTGTATGATGTCATCTTCATGTTTTCAAAAGTGTGCTCCACTGCAAACTAGTCTTAAAATATTCTCAAATGATAGTAGATGTCAGAAGTCAGATATCTTTGAGAAAGCTGCAGGCCAAGTCTCTGCCTTGAAGATGACAATGCATACCAACATAAGAAAAGTTTTGAGAAACCCTGCCCAAAGGAAACCTGTTTAAGTAGGTGATCCAATTTTATTTCATCATATACTCCATCTCTGAGTAGCATTTACTAACATTACCAGAATTAACATTCCAAAGAACAAACACACATTAGGGTACTGTGATGGTTTACCATGAATTTACAGAAACAAGGCAAAAGTAAGTAAACCACTTCGGCCAAGAGGATAAAAGGCAGGTTATTATTTATTATTAGGTGCTGTTGAGTTGGCTCTGACTCATGGCAACTCCATGTGTAACAAAACAAAATATTGCCCAGTTCTGCACCATCTTCATGTTCATCGATATGTTCAAGTCCACTGTTGTGCCCTGTGTCAAACCATCTCATTGACGATCTTCCTTACTTTCCCCGCCCCTCCACTTTATCGAACATGATGTCCTTCTCCAAGGATTGGTTCTTCGTGATGACACACCCAGGCAAGCAAATCAAAGTCTTGTACTATATTCTATGATCAACAGGGTTTTTAATGGCTAATTTTAGGAAGTAGATCACAAGATTTTCTTCCCCATTTGTCTTAGCCTGGAAGCTCCACTGAAACCTATCCTCCGTGGCATTTAAAATACTGGTGGCAAGTTTCCACCATCATAGGAACAGACAGGTAGTGGAAAGACAGGTAAAAGTGTCTTAATTACTGGGCAGTTTTATGCTTTTATATAACACACTTCTCATGAAAAATTGAAATCATGTTATTATAGAACTCCTTCAGAAATTTCTCTTATCATTAATCTGTTTCCTGTTGTGTGGCCCAGATGAAGAAGATTTGATAAAGCTGGTAGAATGATAAAATATATTTTATATGCTAAAAAGAAATTTATGCATAAAGTATCTTTTTTATGCTATAATTGTAAAGAAAAATAAATAAATAAAGCAGGGAGATAAGAGTCTTTGGTTGTAGTTGTTGTTGTTATGTGCCGTCGAGTCAGACCCGACTCATAGCGACCCCTTCTTGGGTTTCCAAGGCAGTATCTCTACGGAAGTAGATTGCCCCATCTTCCTTCCAGGGAGTGGCTGGTGGGTTTGAACCGCCAGCCTTCTGGATAGCAGTCAAGTGCCTTAGCCACTATGCTACCAGAGTCTTTGGTAGGTGTACCCAAAAAATATTTACAAGACTGTGGGCTCCTTTATGGAAGTAAAGAAGTAACTTCCAAAATGCAGTAATGAGAATCTTCTGTTATCAAAACAAGAACCAAGTATGTTTCTTTAATGGACATCATCTGATATACATTGTTCTTATAAATAATTTTTCCCTTCACCAGTTTTATATAATGAAGCCTAACTCTTTACAGTCTTCTTGCTTCCTCAAGACAATTCTTTTATTTTAAAATGAGAAAGATCAATAAATAAGTTATCTGAAACCTGTCAGTGCTGTGACACGGGGAAGATTGCCTTTCACAGGAGAGCTGTTTCCATTTTGTCATATGCTGCAATTGCACCAAATTAAAATATATTTTTCTCTAGTAGTTTTCTGTTTGCTTTTCAAGAGAAAATTTTGCAGTTGGAGATTTTTATAAGTTGGAGATTTTCTTATTTGCCATAATATCATTTTAAGATTATGATGAAAATGAGATTGAATTTTAAAATCTTTTATTAACATCAGACAGTTGAGTAGTTATGAAGTTTTGAAGCATAATGGAGATTAATGAATGAGGTTGACATGTTTAAAACAGTCTTAAGTGATCTTCGACACCCTGTTTGAGCCAGGCAGTAGAGAGTTAGAACATTAATAATATGAAGAAAAGTTACATATGCATCCAAAATGACATTTTAAAACATACAATGTTTTAAAATAAAGTATTTTTATTTGAATATTAAATGAACTATTGAAAAAGAAATATGTATTTCTTTTTAATTAGGAGCTCTGGTAGCATAGTGCCTAAGGCATTTGACGGCTAACCAGAATTAGAAGATATTTTATTTTGGTATAATAGAGATATTAAATAAAATTTTTTGCAACCTATCCCAGCATGAAAGAATTAATATCAACTTAACGACATATGTTTTTTATTTTTTTATAAGTTTATAAATCCAATCATAACTAATAGCTGTTGGAAATATAAAATAGTCACATAATTTAAGAAAAAGTCCTTTGTTTTCTTCAAAGTATTTCTATAGCACATCAATTTCAATAACAACAAAATGCAATGCACTGCTGTCAAGTCAGATCCTGTCATAGCGACCCCTGCTTGGGTTTCTGAGGTGGTATCACTACGGAAGTAGATTGCCCTACCTTCCTTCCAAGGAGTGGCTGTTGGGTTTGAACCACCAGCCTTCTTGTTAACAGTCAAATGCCTTAGGCACTATGCCACCAGAGTTCCCCTCAATTTCAATATTCAGTCAAAATTTAGAATTCTGATTAAATTCCAATATCATTCTCAAGGGAATTTTGCTTCTTTAACAAATAACTTCCATGGTCTACAACTTCACATTTGGATGGTGATATATCTTAACTATGAGAGTTAATGTACTTTTCCATATGTTCCATGATTGGGAGAGACAATGCGGAAATTTGGAATTAGACAAGAAGTTACTAGTTCTGAAATCGTGGGCATACTACTAACTTAAATCTCAATTTCTTCAAACATTTGTAAGAAGCTTAAATGGAAAAAAAAAAAAAAGTGTGACCAGGCTTAGTAAGCAGTTTAACATTTAATGCTCTTAGAAAGTAAATCTATTGGAGAGCATTAACCATTATTAATCATTCATTCATTTATTCAACAAATATTTACTGAGTATAATGTCTTGTTCTGAGTGCTTGGAGCATATCACTGAGCAAGACAAACAATCATTCCTGCATTTACTGAGCTTATAATTATAATGGGAGCTCTGGTAGCATAGTGCCTAAGGCATCTGACTGCTAACCAGAAGGCTGGTGGTTCAAACCCACCAGACACTCCTGGGAAGGAAAAAGGGAATCTGCTTCCATAGAGATACTACCTCAGAAACCCAAGGAGTGGTCGCTATGGGTCAGATCCAACTTGACGGTAGTGAGTTTATATATATATAT
>NW_006921767.1:843973-850453 GCF_000298275.1 Orycteropus afer afer | reverse complement strand
TGAGAACTGAAAGAGCAAAATCCCTAAAGACAAGTATGCTTGCAGACTTGAGTGTGGCAAGAAAGGGACAAGTGATAGGACTAGAGATATTGAAGGAACTAAGATGGCGATGAGATCAGAGAAAAAGGTGGAGTGTGAGTGGGGTGGGGCTGGGACATATCTTGAAATTCCTTGTGGTTGTAGTAGGATTTAGGCAAGTACTCAGTGTAAAATGGTGAGGCACTTCAGAGTTTAGAAAAATAATGAAATTATTCGAATCCGTTCAAGTAATTATCTCTTCTAAAGCAATAAACAGTATATCTGGCCCATCAGCCTGAAGTCAGTCAGTTATTAAGTGAACAAATATTTACTCAGGACATTTCCAGACACTGTGAGTTGGAGAATTGACAATTGATAGAATAGACGCTATTGGTTCAATTATTTGAAACAACAACAGTCACCAATGAAAAAATTCTGAGTTATTCTTATTCTGAATTATCTAAACAAACATCTCTAGATAAACTCAGGAATCCCTGGGTGGTGAAAAGTTTAACACTCTCAACTGATAACCAAAAGTTCAGTGATTCAAGTACAGATAGAGATGCTTAGGAAGAAATGCCTGGTGATCTCCTTCTGAAAATCAGTTGTTGAAAATTCTGTAGAGCAGAATTCTACTCTGACACACCTGAGGTCATTGGCAACTGGTAAATAAACCCAACAGGCCTCCACACATGATTTATTTCATTCCCTTTGGTTAAATCTCACAGATATACATTAAGTGAAATGAATGTTTTTTCAATATAGAAATGTCCTTCAAAGCAAATTTTACAGGTGTATTTCTACTAATGTCATAGATTTTTTTTTCACTGAAAGCACAAAATCATAATTTTCAAAATAAGAATAGTGAAACTATTTCTTCGGGCTAAACTCTTTATAGTATTTCGCTTCTACTCAGACTATATGTAACTCCTAATCAATATATTCACTTTATCAATATTTTTATGTAAATTCAACTATGCAAGGAATTTTTTTCATAGTTTTCTCTCATGTTTCATCTCCCAGAAAGAAACAGCATGGTAGAGCTGAAAGAGAATGGGACTGTGAATATGTTTCTTAATTTTTCTGAGCCAATCCTCATCTGTTATAAAAATAAGAAAATCAATACTGATTTCACAGGAACTAATCCAAATAAAATTTATAAATGTTCTAGCCATATGCTGGTACATATTAGATTTCTAATAAATGTTTATGGAGTAAATTGAGGCTGAATCATTTATTTTAGCTATGGAAAGAGTTTGTCTTCAATCTGGCTTATATGGTCACTTTCCTTTTTAGGTCTCTTATGGTGTTAAGTTCTCATCCCTCAGCATATCTTCCATTAGATCCTTCCTTCTGAATTTAAATATTATCATAATCCATCATCTGGGTTCTTTTGATAATGTTTGCAATGGCTGACTCAATTCCTTACATCCGAAACTATCCCTTAAGATTACCTTCATCTGTTTTCTCTGTGGGTCAATATGGCTGCTTATACTCAAGATGCCAAAAGTCATTTAACTGCATGAGCCAATTCTATTAAGTTATTAGGGTCAAGAACTAAGAAGGAATCTTAGCCTCACCTGGCCTCAGGGAAATGGTGAGCTGTGACAAAATTACGATGTTTGCTATGGATGGGCAAGTTGAGGGTCACATTCTGAATATTGGCTAACCCTCACTTTTCATATCAAGTTTAAATTATACTACCTGTACTTTTGATAAGTATTTCTGGTGGTTAAGCACTCAGGTGCTAATTGAAAGTTTAGTGGTTCGAACCCACTAGCTGCTCCATGGGGAAAAGATGTGGCAGTCTACTTCTGTAAAGATTATAGCAAAGGAAACTCTAAGGGGACATTCTACTCTGTCCTATAGAGTTGTGATGAGTCAGAGTCAACTTGACAGAACACAACAATATATCTTTGATGATCTTTCATAATTGGTTGTTATGATGCATATTCAAACTCACATCCTCCATTTTCCCAAGTAAATTAAATCCATTAACTCATTGTTCTTTGAGCACATTTTAGGTTCATGCAAATACTTCTACTTTTATTGTATGCCCTCACTTTGACCACTGTGGAATATGCTTTGTTGTCTTCTCCATCACTCCAACTCCATCTTGAAGATCCAGCTCAAATCTTACCTCTCTTAAAGGGTCTCTGGTCATTACTTGAGACTTCCATTTATCTATCCTTTCTCTAAATTATTATTATTGTAGTGTGTTGTTCATTGGGGTATTTAACAATTTATCATATGGCATGTCATCTAGTAATAATGTGTACATACCATCCTCCTGAGGGCAATGGGTGGTATTGTAATTTTTAGTACTGTCTACAAAAATTAGGATATATTTTGATAGCAATATAACAAATATTTGCAAATGGTGATCAACAAGCATTTGCTGACTGATTTTGCCATAACTCAATCATATGATCAGTAATTGATCGTATTGAAAGAACACCAAACTGTGCTGAGGGCATTGATGGTAAATAAGCCTCAAGGAATAGACAGAATACCATAAGACATGTTCAACAGATACAAAACTAGAAGTACTCACTCTTCTATCCCACAAAACTTGGAAGACAGCTACATGGCCAATCGATTGGAAGAGATCAATATTTGTGTCATTATAAAGAAAGGTGACCTGATGGAGTCTAGAAGTTAATATTATACCCAGATAAAATTTTGCTCAAGATAATTCAAAAATGAATGTAGTAGTAAGTACATCCAAAAGGAATTGCCAGAAATTCAAGCCAGATTCAGAAGAAGATGTGGAGTGTGGGATATCATTATTGATCTTGCTGGAATCAGAGAATACCAGAATGATATTTACCTGTGTTTTATTGACCAGGCAAAAACATTCACCTATGTGGATCACAACAAATTATGGATAACATTGCAAGGAATGGAAATTCCAGAACACCAAATTGTGCTCATATGGAACCTGTACATAGACCAAGAGTCAGTCATTCAAACAGAACAAGGGAATACTGTGTGGTTTAAAATCAGGAAAGGTGTGTGTCAGGATTATATGCTTTCAATCTGTATTCTGAGCAAATAATCTGAGAAGGTGGACAATAGGAAGAAGAATGCAGCCTTAGGATTGGAGGAAAACTTATTTACAACCTGAGATATGCAGATGACACAAACTTGCTTGCTAAAAGCAAGGAGGACTTGAAGCACTTACTGATGAAGCTCAAAGACTCCAACCCTTCAGTATGGATTACATCTCAACTTAAAGAAAACAAAAATCCTCACAACTGGACCAATAAGCAACATGTTGATAAACACTGGAAATAGTGATGTTGTCAAGAATTTCATTTTTCTTGGATACATAATCAATGACCATGGAAATAGCAGTTAAGAAAGCAAACAACCTCTTCAAAGTGTTAAAAAGCAAAAATGTCACTTTGAGACCTGAAGTATGCCTGGCCTAAACCATGGTATTTTCAATCTCCTCATATGCATGGGAAAGCTGGACAATAAGTAAGGAAAATCAAAGAAGAATAGATGCCTTTGAATACCATTTGATCCAGCAATTCCATTACTAGCAATATAGCCTAAAGAGGTGAGATACAGAACATGAGTAGACATATATGCACACCCATGTTCATCGCAGCACAATTCACTATAACAAAGAGATGGAAACAACCTAAGTGCTCATTGACAGATGAATGGATAACCAAACTAGGGTACATTCACACAATTGAATTCTATGCAACATTTAAAAAATGAAGAATCCACGAGTGACTTAACAACATGGATGAATTTGGAGGACATTATGCTGAGCGAAATAAGTTAATCACAGAAGGACAAATACTGAATGAGTCCATTATTGTGAAAAGTCGAGGAAATGTTTACACTGGGAGGGAACTTTATTTTGTTGCTTACAGGGGGTGGGAAGAAAGGGGAAGGAAAGTTTCTGATTAAAGTTGTGTGTTGATTTGGGTGAAGGGAAAGGCAATATAACAAAAGTGTGTGACCAGCACAATGACAATAGAGATAAGGAGGACACGGAAACATACACAAAAGATATAGAAAAAAGGCAAATACTATTACATGCACAATACTGCCTTATTAGTGGCAACAAATGCTAGGCTTTGGGTGAATGCATAGACAGATGAGAAGATCAAGTGAGGGTAGGTAAACAGGAATGTATCTGAGACCAAAGGCAGATTTGGCTGAAGATAGTCTTACATATGTACTTGCGCTACAAAAAATCCATATACAGTAAAGAAGTAACAGGGGAAAAGGTTGGAGTAGCTTGTCAGAGACAACCAAACACCTTGAGGGAGAGAGTCACCAGGCCTGTGGGCTCAGGATCATAGTCTTGGGGGACATCATACTCAATTGCCACAACATAGTACATTAAAATCTTGTTCTACATCTTACTTTGGTAAATAGTGACTGAGATCTTAAAAGCTGTTAAGCACCTAGCTATCTAAGAAGGAACTATTGGTCTCCCCTCATCTAGAGCAAAGAAGAGTGAAGAAAATTAAAGTCATTTTTTAACAGTAAGGATATGATGGACCACTTCAGCAATCAGGACCTTGAGACCAGAAGAACTAGATGGTGCCCAGCTACCAATGCCAACCACTCAGAAAGAAATCAAAATTGGAGATCCTGGATAGAGTGGGAGGAAAAATAGTGGAACGAAATTCAAAACCACAATAATGACCATAATTACTAGTCAAAGACTGGTGGAACTCTCAAGACTATGACTCCAGGTTATCTTTCGGGCCTCATACTAGACTCACTTCTGTGGATTAACTTTCAGCCAAACAATAGAAAGACCTACAAGCAAAATACCTATCCCAGGGAGTGCAGCCACCTACTCTAGGGAGATGCATCCCCTACATCAATCAACCATGGTACATCAAAACGACAGCCTTTGCATACAGAGAAGCTGGACAGACAGGAATGCATAGATAAGAAGGGCACAGGGAAGGCCTAGGCACAGGGAAAGGATTGGAGGAGAGCTTTTTATAGTTGGAGATTGTAATTGAGACCATGAAATCAAATGTGCATGAACTATTGTGAGTAAAATGAATCTGCTTTGTAAATTTGCACCCACATCACAATAAAAAATTCAGAAAAAAAAAATCACCATCAACACCTCTTTCCTATATTTCTCTAGGATATGTAGATTTAATAATCCTTAAAGAGGTAGAAAAGTCTGAAATAAAACATTTTAAAAAGTATAGATCCCTTTGAATTATAGTGTTCTGCTTACCTAGTGTTGCTCTGAGAAGAATATATCACAAATGCGATGGCCTTAACAAACAGGAGTTTTATTCTCTTACAGTTTGGAGGCTTCAAGTTCAAGTTCAAAGTGCCAGGGTCTAGGGGTTGGGTGAAAGGCCCTTGGCCTTGGGCTTCAGCTCTGCCTCCTGCTCCAGGCCCACTGAAGCTAGAGGCTTTTCTTCACTCAGCTGCTAGCTGTTGAGGTTGGCAAGCCCAAGGTCGACAAATAACAAGGCACAGTCCTGATCTTACCAAACCACATGGCAAGCCATGAATTCAAGCTGAAAGTCCCAAGATTGACAGAGCATGGCAGTCTGCTGAACAAAGACTTGGCTACATTCAGCGTTCAAACATACCATCAGCTAGAGACTTTTCCTCAAGGTTTTTGCTTATATATGGAAGCAGACCACATCCCTAGGCAGCTACTCAGTTGCTCATAGTAGATTCCACCATGGAGTTGATTACCAGTCTCATCATGGGGAATACTACATCCAGCTGCCCAGCCACTCAACCAAGCCCAGCCAAGTTGACACACAAACTTAACTACCACATATAGTGTTAGCAATCAATATTCAATAGACCATAAACTGCCAGAAGAATGAAAAAAACCTGTTTTGGAAGATGTATAACAAGAATGCCTTTTAGAAGTGAGGACAGCAGCATTTCATCTCACATATTTTGGACATGTTATCCGGTGGGACTATTCTCTACAGAAAGATATTGTGCTTAATAAAGTAGAGTCAGCAAAAAAGAGGAAGACTCTAAACAAGATGGATTAATGCAGTGACTAAAACAATGGGCTCATAGCAACCATTGTGAGGTTGGTGCAGGACCGGGCAGTGTTTCATTCTTTTGTGCATAAGGTCTCTATGAGTCAGAATTGATTCAACAGCATCTAACAACAATATTGTTGTTATTAGACATCTTAGGTGTCATCGAGTCATCTCCAACTCACAGCAGAAGGAAACACTGCCCAGTCCTGTGCCAGCCTCACAATCTTTGTTATATTTTAGCCCATTGTTGCAGCCACTGTGTCAATCCATCTCATTGATGGCCTTCTCCTTCTTTGTTGACACTCCACTTTACCAAGCATGATATCCTTTTCCAGGGAATATTTCCTTCTGACATGACCAAAGTAGTTGAGACAAAGTCTGGTCAATCTCGCTTCCAAGGAGCATTCTGGCTGCATTTCTTCCAGGACAGATTTGTCAGTACTTTTAG
>NW_006921767.1:842023-843873 GCF_000298275.1 Orycteropus afer afer | reverse complement strand
ACAATATGACCAATGTAGTTGAGACAAAGTCTGGTCAATCTCGCTTCCAAGGAGCATTCTGGCTGCATTTCTTCCAGGACAGATTTGTCAGTACTTTTAGCAGTCCATGGTTCTCTTGACATTCTTCTCCAACACCACAACTCAAAAGCATCAACTCTTCTTCGGTCTTCCTTATTCATTGCCTAGCTCTCACATGCATAAGAAGTGATTGAAAACAACAATACAGGAAAGGCTTTATACTTTGAAAACATATCCGTAGAAACTATTCATTTTCAAAATGAGTAAACAAAGTAAACGAATATAAGAAATAACAGTGTGAGTTTATAGCTTCAGAATCTGAAGTTTTTATCCTTCTCTTAATGCAAATATCTCAAAAACAAGCAGAAAAATGGAAACATTGAGTGACATGGTGTGGATGGATGACTTTTTTTATTTAACTTGTCTGTTTTGCTTTATTCGATAATATATTTTCCTCCTCCTGTTCATATCACTGAGTTTTAGTTTAATGGTTTTCAAAATGTGTGATGTGGCTTTAGAAGTGGATATAGACTGACAAAAAGTTTCTTCGTCTTTTTGTCCCTGTGCCTATATTTTATACAAGGTCAATAACAGGCTTCAGTGTTTTTACAATTACCAGGAGGATGGGATTTGTTATTGTGTGCAGATAAATGTGCTGATGTCTCCATTATTTATGGGATGAGATAAAAGTCACGCAGCCTTGTGAGACAAAAGGCAGGTATATGTTTTATATCTATATTTTTGATGAGTTCCTTCATAGACATTGTACCTTCCATAGCCCAGTGACTAGCTAATGTAAATTTCAGTGGAGTAAAGCTGTCAACATTTAATGTTTTTTATGACTTACATTTATGCAGCTAGGGAACAAACATCTCACTTTGGAAGATGCTGTGCAGCAGGTAGAATGGAGTTGTGCTCTTTTATTTTACTTTTGAAAGTTTTTGGTGTTCCTATTATAGAAAAATGATCCAATCTTGGGGGTCATTTCTAAAATAAAGTTCTGGGCCAGTATATGAAAGAAAGAATGGCTCCCAATGATTAACTTCTGGAATATTTTAAAATAGAAAATCTGGCTTCATGGGTTTAAAAAATAGGAAGGAACTCTCAACGAGATGGATTGACACAATGGCTACAACAATGATGTCAAGCATAGCAATGGTTGTAAGGATGGTACAGGATCAGGCAGTGTTTTGTTTAGTTTTACATGGGGTCATTGCTGGTTTGAATTGACTTCAGGATTCCTAACAAGAACAAGAAAATACTTCTTTTTAAACAAATGTAGTAAGTTTTCTTATACCAACAAGGAAAATATACTTGACAGATTGTTGATAGATCTTTAATCCCTTATTTTTTTTTATTTCTTTTGTGGTAAATTTGGGTTAAAATGTGACCATAGAACAGACAATGGTCCTTTTCTTAGTTAGGGTTCTCTAGAGAAACAAGCAAGGAAGATATATATGGACTGAAACAAAGAAAGAGATGTATTTTAAGAAATTGGTTCATGTTATTGTGGGTACAGGCAAGTCCAAAATCCAAAGGTCAGGAGAGATGGCCCAAGATGATAATATAGTCAAACACACCATAGTGTCCTTCTACAACAAAGACTCAAGAAACCAAGTAAATGTAAAATGATACAACCATTGTGGAAAGCAGTATGGTGAAGTTGGAATTAGAAATATCATTTGACCCAGCCATTCCATTACTAGGTATATACCCTAAAGAAGTGAGAGCCATGACAAGAACAGATATATGCATACCCATGTTCATTGCAGCACTATTTACAATAGCCAAAAGATGGAAACAATCTAGATGTCCATCAACTGAGGAATGGA
>NW_006921767.1:835372-840678 GCF_000298275.1 Orycteropus afer afer | reverse complement strand
AAAAAAAAAAGAAAGAAAGAAACCAAGTAAAATGGAGATGGATGACAATCATGATCATCAAACATACATTAGGCAACAAAGAAAACCTCAATAAATTTAAAAACATCAAAATAATATATTTTCTCTGACTATACACTATAAAACTATAAATCAATAGCAGGATAAAAGTGAATACATAGAAACTAAATAGTACATTACTTTAAAACTATTGAGTCCTTGTTGTTGTTGTTATGTGCCACCAAGTTGGACCCGACTCATAGTGACCCCTCCTTTTTCCGAGGCAGTATCACTACGGAAGTAGATTGCCCCATCTTCCTTCCAAGGAGTGGCTGGTGGGTTTAAACCACCAACCTTTTGGTTAGCAGTCAAGTGCCTTAGGCACTATTCTACCAGAACTCCCATTGAGTCATAGAAGGCATCAAAAATGAAATTAAGATATTCTTAGACTCAAATGAGCATTAAAACACTACATACCAAACCTTTGGGACATAGCACACTTAACAATCAGATGAAAATTTACAGCAATCAACAAATACATTCTAAAAAAAGAATTATCCAAAATCAATAACTTAATGCAACAACTTGAATAAATAGAAAAGGAAGTAAAAAAGACCATATTTGTGAGGAGAAGAAAAGCCCCTGCCCACCTTCACTGGAGAATTCCCCCAAACACCCAGAGAAGAGTTGACACCAATCCTACTCAAACTATTCCAGAATATAAAAAAAGGAAGGAATACTCCCTAATTCATTCTATGACCTAAGCATAATGCTGATAGCAAAGTCAGGCAAAGATACCACTAAAAAAATAATTAAATAAATAAATAGAGATACATATCCCTCATGAATGTAGAGGCAAAAATTCTAAACAAAATTCTAGCCAACAAAATTCAACAGCATATCAAAAAATAATATATCATGATCAGGTGTGATTCATTCCAGAGATGCAAGGGTGTTCAGCATTCGAAAATCATTCAACATAATTCACCACACAAATAAAGAAAAATAATCACATGTTCATGTTAATTGATGCAGAAAAGCTGTTTGATAAAATACAAATCAGTTGAGTGGCTGAAAACCCTGGCAATCTTATGCCAAAAACAGAAGACCAGAAGGTGTGGTAGAAATTCTAGCTGGATGTATATTTACAGTCTCAAGGTAGAGTTCTTTCCCTCCAGAAACCTCAATTTTTGTTCTTAAGGCCTCCAACTGTGTGGATGAGTTGTTGTTGTTTTTATGTGCCATCGAGTCAGACCCGACTCATAACGACTCCTCCTTGGGTTTCTGAGGCCATATCACTATGGAAGTAGATTGCCCAGCCTTCCTTCTGAGGAGTAGCTGGTGGGTTTGAACTGCCAGCCTTCTGGTTAGCAGTCAAATGCCTTAGGCACTACGCTACCACAGCTCCTGTGTGGGTGAGACTTACCCACGTTATAGAGAGTAATCTACTTTATTTATGATCAACTGATTTAAATGCTAATCGCATGTAAATACCATCATAGTGACATTTACACTAGTGTTTGACCAAACAACTGGCCAATATCTCATAGTCAAGTTGACACATATTAACCCTCACAGTCCTCATCTGCATTGTGTCTATGTCTTCAACTGTATGACTCAATCTCTAAGCAAGAAAAACAAGTCACAGATCCTGTAAAAATTGATCCTGAAAAATGAGAAGGCAGCACTTGACTGTGTTCTTGAAAAAGGATTTTTCAAAGTCTACAATTTAACTGTCTGAACCCAATATGCTGTTGTTGTTAGGTACCATCAAGTCAGCTCTGCCTCATAGTGACCCCATGTAAAACAGAACAAAAAACTGCTCAGTCCTGTGCTATCCTCATAATCCTTGCTATACTTGAGTCCATCTTTGCAATCACTGTGTCAAACTATCTTGTTGAGAGTCTTCCCCTTTCTCACTGACCCTCTACTTTACCAAGCTTGATATCCTTCTCCAAGAAATGTCCCTTCTGACAATGTGACCAAAGTAGATATGACAAAGTCTGGACATTTTCACTTCCAAGGAGCGTCCTTTTTGCAATTCATTCTTCTGGTATTTTCAATACTCTTTGCCAAGCCCATAATTCAAAGGCATCAACTCACCTTCCTTATTCAATGTCCAGCTTTCACATATATATGAGGAGATTGAAAATACCATAGCTTGTGTTAGGTGCACCTTAGTCTTCAAATTGCTATCTTTGTTCTTCAGCACTTAACAAGGTCTTTTGCAGCATATTGGCCCAGTGCAATGCAATGCCTGATTTATTGACTGCTCCTTCCGTGGGTGTTGATTGTGGATCCAAGTTATATGAAATCTTTCACAACTTCAATGTTTTCCCCATTTATCATGATGCTGCTTATTGGTCTGGTTGTGGGGATTTTTATTTTCTTTACGTTGAGGTATAATCCATATGGCAGACTAGTTTTTAATATCTATCAGTAAGTGCTTCAAGTCATGTTCACTCACAGTCAGCAAGTTTGTGTCAGGTACACATTGTAGGTTGTTAATGAATCTTTGTCAAATCTTGATGCTCTGTTCTTCTTCATATAGTCCAGATTCTCAGATAATTTGCTCAGCATACAGATTGAATAAATATGGTAAAAGGATACAACCCTGACACACTCCCTTCTTGATTTTAAACAATGAAATATCCCCTTATTCTGTTCGAAAGACAGTCTCCTGGTCTATGCACAGGTTCCTCATGAGTACAATTAAGTGTTCTGGAATTCCCATTCTTCACAATGTTATCCATAATTTGTTATGATCCACACAGTCAAATATGTTTGCATAGTCAATAAAACACAGGTAAACATCTTTCTGTTATTCTTTGCTTTGAGCTAAAATCCACCTAACACCAGCAATGACATCCCTCATTCCACATCCTCTTCAGAATCCAGCTGGCAGTTCCCTGCCAACGCTCCACTGGAACCGTTTCTTAATTATCTTCATCAAAATTTTACTTGTATCTAATATTAATGATATTGTTCTATAATGTTCAAATTCTGTGGAATCACCTTTCTTTGCAATGGGCACAAATATCGATCTTCAGTCAGTTGTCCAAGTACATCTCTTCCAAATTACTTGGCATAGATGAGTAAATGTTTCCATTGCAGCATCCATTTGTTGAAACATCTCAATGGGTATTCCATCAATTCCTGGAAGCTTGGTTTTTTGTTGTTGGTTTTTTTTTTTTTTTTTTTGCCAATTACCTCAATTGATCTTCAACTACTTCCTTCAATAGCTCTTGATCATATGCTATCTCCTGAAATAGTTGAACATTAACCAATTCTTTTTTGTATAGTGACTCTATGTATCCCTTCCATCTTCCTTGGATGACTCCTGCATCATTCGATATTTTGCCCATAGAATCTTTCAATATTGCAATTCAAGACTTGAATTTTTTTCTTCAGTTTTTTCAGTTTGACAACTGCTATACTCTTAAATTTTGTTTTTCTAATTCCAGGTCTTTGCAAATTTCATCATAGTAATTTACTTTGTCTTTTTTAGATGCTCTTTGAAATCTTCTGTTCAGTTCTTTTGTCATTTCTTCCATTCACTTTAGCTACTCTCTGTTCAAGAGCAAGTTTTAGTCTCTTCTGCATCTATTTTTGGTCTTTTCTTCCTTTCCTGTCTTTTTAAAGACCTTTTGCTTTCTTCATGGATGATATTCTTGATGTCATCCCACAACTTGTCTGGTTTTCAGTCATTGGTATTCAAGGCTTCAAATCACTTCTTCAGATGGTCTCTAAATTCAGGTGGAATATAATCAATGTTGTGTTTTGGCTCTCGTGGACTTGTTTTAATTTTCTTCAGCTTCAACTTGAACTTGCATCTGAGCAATTGATGATCTGCTCCATAGTCAGCTCCTGGCCTTGTTTTAGCTGAAGATATTGAGCTTCTCCCTCACTTCTTTCCACCAATATGATCTGATTCTACAGTGCTGATCTGATTCCTGTGTAATCCATCCAGTGAGGTCCATATGTATAGCATTATTTATGATGTTGAAAAATATATTTGCAATGAATATGTGGTTGATTTTGTAAAATTCTATCATGTGACCTTTGGTGCCATTTCTATAACTAAGGCCATATTTTCCAACTACTGATGATTCTTCTTTGTTTCCAACTTTCTCATTCTAGTCACCAGTAATTATCAATACATCTTGATTGCATGTGTGGTCAATTTCAGACTGCAAAAGTTGGTAAAAAAAATTTCATCTTTGGCTTTAGAGGTTGGTGAGTAAATTTGCATAATAGTAGTATTAACTGGTCTTCCTTGTAGGCTTATGGATATTATCCTATCACTGACAGCATTGTATTGCAGGATAGATCTTGAAACATTTTTTCTGATGATGAATGCACATCATTTCTCTTTCATTTGTCATTCCTGGCATAGTAGACCATGTGATTGTCTGATTCAAAATGGTCAATACCAGTCCATTTCAGCTCACTAATGCCTAAGATAGCAATCTTTATGTGTTGCATTTCATTTTTGTCAACTTTCAATTTTCCTAGCTTCATACTTCTTACATTCCATGTTCCAAGTATTAGTGGAATTCTGCAGTTATTTCTCTGCATTTTGACTCATTCCCATCAGCAAATGGAGGTCATGAAAGCTTTACTACATCCACATCATTAAGGTAGACTCTACTTTGAGAAAGCAGCTCT
This sequence comes from Orycteropus afer afer, assembly GCF_000298275.1. Lineage (NCBI taxonomy): Eukaryota > Metazoa > Chordata > Mammalia > Tubulidentata > Orycteropodidae > Orycteropus > Orycteropus afer. The sequence goes on along the minus strand of NW_006921767.1, from coordinate 836,013 downwards.
TCCCCAGTCTTATCCTGAGTGCCTTCCAACCTGAAAGACTCATCTTCCAGCACTATATCAAACAATATTTCAGGGCTATCCATAAAGTTTTCCATTAATACATCATATAGTGTTTCACTGCTTTTCATAAGGTTTTCAGTGGCCAATATTTTCAGAAGTTGATGGCCCCATTCTTCCCAGTCTGTCTTAGTCTGAAGTTCTGCTGGAACCTGTTCACCATGGGTGACCCTGCAGGTATATGAAATATCAATGGCATAGACTCCAATCTCATTGCAGCACACAAGACACCCCAGTACTACAAACCAACAGGCAAGTGGTGGGAATGCAATATAGTCTTTATATAAATGATCAAGAAGGTAAGAGCTATAGTTTTTACTTTTCCCTTTAAATAAAAGTTTCCTAAGCTATGTCTCTTAATGCAACTACCATAAACTGAAAATTATTTTAAAATGAGTTATAAATGAATTTTTAAATATTCATAAAGTATGAATAATTCAACATGTATAAATGTATCCTAAAGCAAAAGCTTTAGTCAGGAAGCCAGACAGAGGAACAGTCAGCCAGGTGGGGGTGACACGAGAGGTCTCCAGCAGCAGGACAAACTTGTCTGTCGGTTTGTCCTACTGTGGTGACATATAGAC
>NW_006921767.1:819093-820418 GCF_000298275.1 Orycteropus afer afer | reverse complement strand
ATTGTAAATTTTGGTCAATGACATGAGACAAAGTATATGTGAACTGCTGTATGAAAAGTGAATTTACTCTGTAAATCTTCACCCAAATCCTAATAAAAATAAATAAATAAATAAAATGAGGAACAGATGTTAGCAGTGATAGTGGACATGAGAGATCCGCATTAAAAAATGAAAAAGCAGAATCTCCACATATGAGCAATTAGAAAATATAACTAAGAAATAATCCTAGAATTCCACTAGGATTATGTATTAGTGTCTTCATTGCAACAATAGTTACTTTAAAATAATCAAGATATTAATAAACATACAATATTAGAAAAATAGTGAAAGAAGTTACATGATATATACAAAAAAGGCAAAGAAAAAACCAGGCATCATGGAGAAAACAGACAACTCTCCCAAATTAGGACAATTTTACAAGTGTTTAAAAAATATGGGAAAGTAAATCTCAAAGACATGACCCCTATCCTTAAAAGAAGTGACAAGAGAGCAGCTATGAGAAGCTGGAAGGACAGAGGGTCTGTTAGAGAGGAGCAGCCAATCAGAGTCGGACCAGCAAGGAAGGACAAATGGAATCAAAGTCCTTTACATAGTATGTCTTTGTTCTGCTGTCTTGCTAGGGCTTCTTATCCTTCAAGAGGTTAGGGAGCTGGGTTTTTTCTTTGCCTTTTTTGTTTGTTTGTTTTTGTTTCTTTCCTTCTCATATTCCATGTACACATTAGCCTTAGAGAAAGAGAGCTATGTGAGAACGATGGAACACAGATCTGAAGGATCAAATTGGAAATATTGTGCTTTTATTAAAAGTTCTGTATTCAAAAGTAATTTGGTGAATAGGGATAAACTCACTCTCACCATAGTAAAAACTGGATAAATAACTCCATATTCAATATGATTCCCAATTTTTTTCTCTCAAATAATTCTGGGAAAAAAAAAATAAGCATGTTTATGGGGTTTGCTTCAGTTGTAGGTTTATGGGTGATTTTGGATACTTTCTATGTTTCTTGCTTTTCTATATTTACACATGTTCTATAATGTACAAGTAATAACACATTAAAGTCAGAAAAAGAAGTTATTTTCTTTTAAAAATATATGTGTTAAAAGCTGTTGCTTGTTTTTATTCTCTTGTAGATATTCTAGTGCTGTAAAAATGCTCAAAATAACTATGAGTTATACAATTTCTAATTTTTTTTTTCTGGGAATAAAAATCACTTAAAAAAATAACATTGACATGACCTTCATATTTTTCTATTCTATTCTGAAAGAATAATGGAGTTTTAAAATAATTTAATTTCTATTCCATCACAATTTGCTCCAAGGTAAATACC
>NW_006921767.1:808140-818433 GCF_000298275.1 Orycteropus afer afer | reverse complement strand
AAACTAACAATCTATCCCATTTAAAGAGAGTATTTGTTGTTTAAGTTAATTAATTACTGATGTAATTGGATGCCATCTTAGCATTTATATTCTCACTTATTTACTGTCCTTTTACTCCTTTATTGCCTTGTTTCCAACTAAGAAAATGTTTTATTATCCACCTTTCTCTTCTATTAGCTTGTTAGTTGTACATTTTATTTACTATTCCTTCAGTGGGTTGCCCTAGGCACTATAATATTCATCTTTGACTTATTAAAGTCTAATATAAATTAGTTCTTTACCACCTTCCAGTCAACTCCAAGATCACAGAATGCATGCATCCTTATTTTTTGTGTGTGTCATCCTTCATTTTAATTCTACGTGTATTTTAAGTCCCAAAGGTATTATCATTTTTAGTTATTGTAATTATTTTTTTAATTATTACTTTTTTGAATTTGCTTGTATATTTTTACTTTCTAGCTTCCTGAATTTCTGTTTTCACCTGAGTTTTTTTCTTTCTCTCTAAAGAAATGTCTTTCATATTTCTTTTATTGGGAGTGTGTTGATTACAATTTATCTGAGAATTTGTAGCAAAATGTCTATTTTTTAAAATTACTTTGAAAAGGTATTTCCTCTGCATATATAATTCTAGGATAGCAGTGCATTTTGCACTTTAGTGATGTTATTCCATTGGTTTTTGGTCTACTAGATTTTTTATTTTCCCCCTCTCTTTCTCCCCCCCCCCAGTTGAGAAATTATCAGTCTCATTACTCTGAAAATATTGTACCTATTTTTTAATTCCTTGAGCTGCTTTTGAGATTTTTTTCCCTTTTCATTTCTCTTTCTATTTTATCAGGATGTAGCTAGGTATGGTTTTCTTTTATTTATCCTGCTTGGGACATCCAGAGATTCTTGATGTCTTTAGTTTGATTTGGAATGGCCTTGATTATGACATATACAGATATTACTTTTCTTCCATTATCTCTTTTTCATTTCTTCTGGAAATATTAACTCTAGCTCTGATGGAGTAGTGCCTAAAGCATTTGACTAATAACCAGAAGGCCGGCAGTTCAAACCCACCTGCCACTGCTTGGAAGGAAGATTGGGCAATGTACTTCCATAGATATACCGCCTTAGAAACCCAAGGAGGGATCACTATGAATGAAATCCACTCAATAGCAGTGAGTTTGGCTTAAATTTTTTAATTGTGCATATGTTATCTTTTAGATTTTGTTGTTGTTTTTGTTTTAATGTTCCTTTCTACATTTTCCATTCAGCAGCTAATTAAAAAAAAAAAAAAAGGAAAGAAAAGGTCAACTGTTCAAACCCTCCCACAGCTCCTGGTAGAAAATGATGAAGCAGTCTGCTTCAGCCTTGGAAACAGTATGGAGCAGTTCTACAAGGTCCTATAGGGTCACTATAGGATTGCTTTGAGTCAAAATTAACAACATGGCAGTAAGTTTGTACTTCAGTCTGGAGATCTTCAATTGACCTTTGTTCTAATTCACTGAAACTCTAGTTTCCTTTTACACCCGTCTATGGAACATAAAGAAAACAAAAATACTCAAACTGGACCAATAAGCAACATCACCATAAATTGAAAAAATATTGTCATTGTCACAGATTTCATTTTACTTGGATCCACACTAAACATTCATGGAAGCAAAAAGGAACCAAACTCATCAAGTCAATTCTGACGCATAATGACCTCCATAGGTTTTAATTCACAGACCTTCTGGTTAGCAGCCAAATGCGTTACTCATCACACCAGTAGAGCTCATTACCCATGGAAGCAGTGGCCAAGAAATCAGACATAGTATTGCACTGGGAAAATCTGCTGCAAAAGACCTCTTTAAAGTGTTAAAGAACAAAGATATCATTTTGAAGACTAAGGTATGACTAACCAAAGTATTGTATTTTCAATTGCCACATGTGAAAGCTGGACAACGAAAAAGGAAGACTGAAGAAGAATTGATGCTTTTAAATTGTGTTAATGAAGAATACTGAAAATACCATGGACTACCAGAAGAGCAAACAAATCTGTTCTGGAAGAAGTGCAGCTGGAACAGTAAATCATATGAGATCAGAAGGGCAGTATTTGTACAGGGAGGTAGCTCAGCGGCCAGGAATGTGTAGGGACAAAAGGACACAGGGAAAGGGTAACCAAAGTGAGAAGAAAGATGTTATATTCTGGAGATTGCAATCAATTTCATGAAATGAAATGTGTATGAAGTGCTGTGTGGAAAATGAATTTGCTCTGTAATCTTTCACTCAAATCACAATAGAAATTAAAAAAAAAAAAAAAAAACCTTCCTTACCTGAATAATCAAATCAAGAGTTCACTTTTAAAAGCGGGGCGGGGGGGAAGATGTGTAGCCAGAATGCTTTTTGGAAGAGAGAATGGCCAGATTTCTTCTCACCTACTTTGGTAATGTTGGCGGAGGGGACCATTCCCTGGAGAAAGATATCATGCTTGGTAAAGTTGTTATTGTTGTTATATGCCGTCAAGTCAGACCCAACTCATAGTGACTCCTCCTTGGGTTTCTGAGACACTATCACTACAGAAGTAGATTGCCCAACCTTCCTTCTGAGGAGTGGCTGGTGGGTTTGAACGACCAGCCTTCTGGTTAGCAGTCAAGTGCCTTAGGCACTATGCTACCAGAGATCCTCCCTGGTAAAGTAGAGGATCAGTGAAAAAGGGGAAGACTCTCAACAAGATGGATTGGCACAGTGGCTACAAGGATGGGCTCAAGTATATCAAGGATGGTGAAGATGGCATAGGACTGGGCAGTGTTTCATTCTGTTGTATATGTGGTCACTATTGGTCATAGCCAACACAACACCTAACAACAACAACATTTATCATTATCATGAAGAAAATAATTTAAACTATTTTATTTTTTAATTCTATAGTTTTTATTTTATTTTCTTTATACATTCCAGTTCTTTGGTGAAGTTTCTAAATCATTTTTATTTTTTGGAGCATAATAATCATGGTTATATTCAAACCTCTAACTTTTAATTCCAGCCAGGATCAAATATGATTTGGTTACTGTTGTCAGATTTGGTTTTTGTTTGTTTGTTTTCTTTTAGTCCTATTTCTTGGTATGGCTAATAGTTTTGTTTAATGCCAAAAACTATGAAAGAAGAAGTGTAGAAACTTTGTCAAAGTCATAAAAAGAGTAGATCACTTCAATCTAATAGGTATCTGAGATGACTAGCCGATGAGTTGTTATCTTTGTAAACCTGCTTCCACCCTAAGAGCTTGGGGTATTTACTGCGACATTCTCTCTTTGGGTGTTCTTAAACTCATTGCACTGAGGCTTCTTTTCAGCAAACTGCTGCTCAGCTTCTGGCTTCTTGCCAGGCTCAACTTTCTTGTAGTTGTTATTGTTGTTATGTGCTGTCTAATCGGACCCAACTCATAGCAACTGCTCCTTGGGTTTCTGAGACGGTATCACTATGGAAGTAGATTGCCCAACCCTCCTTCTGAGGAGTGGATGGTGGGTTTGAACCAAATTGTAAAATTCTTCAAGGGAAAGTGGCATTGCATGTTGGGTTTCCTGCTCTACACCTTCCTTTTTTTGTGAAGTTCGTCCCCTACATATTTTTATCCCCATCTTAAAAGTTCTACCAGTGGACTTTTAGTGGGCAGAGGCTGCCTGACATAATCTCCTGCTTTGTGCCACTTAAGAACTGGCAGATGCTCTGAGTACATGTAAAACGTTCACTTACCTCAATTACTGACTTCTACTTTTAATTACAATGGAATAAGTTTTACTAGATTGATACTTCCAGAATATAATAAAATATACAAATCTGCAGCCCGGAATTTAATTCACTCCAGTGGCTCAAATTTCAGTCAAACAATAAACACACCTACAAGGTGAACAATAGCACCAGGAAGGTAAATATTTTTTTAGAACAATTAACTATAAGAGATTATAAGGGCAGCATGTGCCCAGGAGTAAAGCTCAGAAAGCAAGAGTGGGTAGCAAAGAAGGACAAAGGGAAGCGGTAACCAGAGGGAGGAGATATGAGGCGTGTTGTTATGTTGTGGGGATTGTAATCAGTGTCAGGAAACAAAATATTCATGAATGTTTGAATGGAAAACAAGTTTAGCCTGTAAACTTCCACTCAAACCACAATAAAAAGTTAATAAATAAATAATATAGACAAATCTGTTTGAAGGCACTGGGGAACTTCTGATGCAAGTAGTACTTGAAGAATGAATATGAAGGAAGGTAATTGAGGTAATGGAATGGTTGCTTCCCCATTTTGTTGACAGAAGCCTGCTTTCCTGCTGATGTTTCAGAACGTTTGAGGTCCAAAATATCTGTACCTGTCTTTGTTATGGTCCTTGTGGTGCCAAAGCTTTGGCTGGGCCTACTGCTGCTCCTGATATCAGAACCACAGTGCCTGAGAAGAAGCGCACACACACACACACACACAGAGGAAAAAGAAAAAAAAACCTCACTATCATCCAGTTGATTCTGACTCATAACCACCCCTATTGGGTTTCCAAAGTGGTAAATCTTTACGGAAATAGATTGTCCCATCTTCCTTCACATGGAGCAGCTAGTGTGTTTGAACCACCAAACTTCTGGTCAAAATACCTTAGGCACTATGCCACCAGAGCTCCTTAAGAAGGAGCATCAAAGTCAAACCAAATTCACTGTCTTGGAATCAGATTCAACTCCTAGCGACCCCTCCTTGAGTTTCCAAGGCAGTATCACTATGGAAGTACATTGCCCAATCTTCCCTCCGAGGAGTGGCTGGTGGGCTTGAATCACCAGCCTTCCGGTTAGCAGCCAAATGCCTTAGGTACTACACCACTAGAACTCCTAAGAAGGAGCACAGGGGCCCAGAATTGTCTGCTATTATTATTTATACTATTTCTTTCTTTCTGCTTTCTACCCTCTTGCCACTTCCTTTCATTTGCAGAACTTAATGAAATCTGTCAAGAAAGTCTAAGAAATGTAGTTTTCAGGCTTTTGGTCCCTTGGAAAACAGAAAATGACATACAAGGGCAAATATGAAGCCTATATCCAACTGTCAAATAACACAACAAACTAACAAATAGTACTAATAACACAAGAAAGCTATTTCCAGATACATTTTCCAGATAAGTTTATTGAGGCCCAGACAGGGGAAATGATTTACTCAACAGTTAGTATGGAGGAGAAGAGTCAGTTGATTTTCCATTTGCAAGCAATTTTAGGGGTCTCACTCCTGTGCCATTCTTTTGCAGACATGGAAACAAGTGCATGTAAATACACCTTCTATTTTATTTATTTTTTTTTTTTCCAAATTGTATCTGGGCAACTAACATTTTTTCAACATTTAAAAAGATGGAATTTATTAAAAGGTACTAGGTAACTCACAATCCCTAATGTTACCCAAAAAATACCAGGGTCCAGCCCTGGATCAGCAGGGCCAATAGTCCATACCAGTGCAAAAAATGAGAAATGGACGGGATTTCAGTGACTCCAAAAAGGCACAATCTACTCAGCACTTACAATCAGGGATTCTTATACTAAAGGAAGGAGTTCTGGTGACATAGTACCTAAGGTATACTAAAGAAAAAAGAGACACAGTGTGTATGAAGATTAGTTAGTAATGCTCCGTAAATTAGGACAATGGGTAATTAAAAAAGCAATGTTTCTGTTGGTATAGAGGTTAAGGCATTTGATCGTGAACCAGAGAGTTAGTGGTTCAAACCTACCAGCTGCTCTATGGAAGAGAAATAAGACAGTCTGCTTTTGTAAGGATTTACAGCCTTGGAAACCTAATGGGGGTTGCTATGAGTTGCAACTGACTCAAAAGCAATGAGAGTTTTTGTGAGTTCCTGACAGGAACTTAAGAGGCTTCATTGGCGTTTGCCAAAGTGCTGGAAGCTGGTCTCAGTGTCTGGTTCATAAGCCTTTGTTGACACAGATGGCTCTGTCACAAGGTACAGATCACAAGGTACAGCAGGAACTGATAACTGTATCTTATGAGAGAGAGTGAGTTAATTATAACATAAGGTTGAAGCCAGGTTAACTAAAAATATGGAGTTTTATTCTAACAATATGGAGTCAGACCTAACAAAAAAAAAAAAATTTTATCCTCAGAGTAGCAGGGACAGAAAACCAACCTTTGGGTCCAGTAAGAATGTTCCAATCATACCTCACAACTATTTGACAACAGATACTACACCAGATGTCATATAATAACTCTAGAACCTCTGCTAGCAAGAGCTCCAGAAATAGGATATATTTACAACCACCATGCCAGGAATGGATCAGGGATGATGCATATTTTCATTTTATTTGAAGACTGACATGTGTCTATCTAATTGGTGAAGTGCGGGTTATATGCCTATTATCCCTCCTCAAGAGTAGTTGAAAATATAAATTTCTGACTTCCACATTTGGGAAGTCAACCTTTTCAATAATAAAATTGGGAAACATAAGCAGGATATTCAAAGCTTGTAGGCAATCATAAAAAAATAAAATAATAAAATACCAAATGCCAAAACAAACGTGGAAACTTTGTCCTCTGCCCTAGATAAAAAAAAAAAAAAAAAAAACATAAATTTCATACAACATATTGTAATCTTCTATTAAAATTGGAACAAGTTTGGGAGAGATAATACATATCATATCCTTCATGATGGATTACCACCTCACTAAAACAATTGATGAAAATGAACAAAGAGCATATACTTTTCTTTAAACAGTCTTTTTAGTTAGAAATAGCTTTGGATCTATCTCAATTATTGAAAGGTCTTCTTCATCACCATTCCATTTTATTCCAGATCTATTCTGTCAGAATAAATTTTTCCTTATTCTCAATAGCAGAACAGAAAGTTTGAGCTGAGGAGACAATTTTCTGACTCAACATGAACTTTAATCAATTCAGCATATCCCTCCCAAGTAGACCACTACACTAACAGTTCCTCATTCCACACCTATTGTCCTGGGTTTTCCAGTATTCTGTACATGATCAGAATTAATCAGAGCCCAAGAAAAATATTATAGCAGTCATAGGCATCCCTTTTGCTAATCAGTGAATAAAATGCTAGGTGCTGATGAAGTGAAGTCTTCACCAGTCACCTTGGGTAAAAGTGTCCTATGCTGGTGAAACAAGGGGAAGGTGGTGCTGACTCTGAAGAGCTGGTGGTCTGCAGCAGGGACTCTACTACCACATGATAGTTGCACACTCAAAACATTTTTTCCAAATACCTTTTCCTAGATTCCCCTCTAAGCTTTTTTAAGACAGTGGACTCACTTCCTTCTTTTGCAAATTCCTTGCCTGGTAGTATTCATTTCCCCCTTCCTTTATCTTAATAAGTAACACAATGCTCTAAGGTCTAGCTGGGTATGTGGCTACTTAGCTGGACCACATTTCTCAGTCTTCTTGGTAATGAAGTGTGGCTATGTGATGAATTTGGGTCCATGGAATGTGAACAGAAATTGTGTATGCAATTTCCTTCTGTCATCTCCTAAATAGAGATAAGCTGTTTGCCTTGGACTTTCTCTATTAAAGGTTTTTTGACATCTGGAATGTGACTGGGATTGTGACCCAGATTTGACCATGAAGACAAGCACACCACTCTACAGGATGGCCAAGCAACAAGATGGAGTGCACTTGCCTTGCTAGCTAGAAAACTCACCCATATACTGGTATTTCCCTCACAAAATGTTTACTATCTTATTCTTTCAAAATAAGCCTTGATAGCCATTTAAACTCTGAATTAAATTGGTTAACAATCTCAAAATTAATTTACATATCTTTCAGAGCAAGGAAAACTTAGTTTTTAAATCATTTTAGAAATTAAAGGGCAATGTCACTAGGTATTCTTGTGGTATATCAAAGAAAGGAAAGTAAAATGTCAAACACTGAATTTCAGTATTCATTATATAATCCAGTCATTTTGCAAAACTCACAAGTCCCTTTGAATGTGCAATGTTAAGAGTAAAAATTCTAAAATATTAGAATTGAAAGAAATGTATCATTTCTTTTGGTTTACTTATTTCTGTATGAGGGTCCTGAGAACCAAATTAGTTGTGTGGCTTACCTGACCTGATAGAGCTAGCAAGTGGCAGAGGTAGAAGGAAATCCAGCTCCATTGCTCTGATGATGGAGTATGCCTTCTATTTCTCCACATTTTTAATGTTCTTGAAGGGTGAGTGTCTCTACTGCTGCTATAAACAGTACCACAAGTGGATGCCTTTAACAAATTTATTCTCTTACAGCTTAAAGCAAAAATCAAACTCAATCACCATTGAGTCAATTGTGACTCGTAGTGACCCCTTTCGTGTTCCAGAGGCAGTAAATCTTTATGGAAGTAGATTTCCCAGTCTTCCTTCTGTAGAGTGTCTAGTGGGTTTGAACAGCCAACCTTCTGGCTAGCAGTCAAATGCCTTAGGCACTACATCACCAGAGCTCCTTCTCTTATAGATTGTTGTTGTTGTTGTTTTGCTGTAGAGTGGGCCCCGACTCATAGTGACCCCACCTTGGGTTTCCGAGGCAGTATCACTACGGAAGTAGGATTGCCCAACCTTCCTTCCGAGGAGTGGCTGGTGGGTTTGAACCGCCAGCCTTCTGGTGAGCAGTCAAGTGTCTTAGGCACTATGCTGCCAGAGCTCCCTCTCTTAGAGGGATTAGAAAGCTAGAATTCAGGGCAGTGAGTACAGCAGCAGGTTTTCCTTTCTGTTTGCTCTGAGGGAAGGTCCTTGTTATCAGTCTTCCCCTGGGTCTAGAATTTTCTCAGCACAGGGACTGTGGTTCCAAAGGATGAACTCCACTACCAGCTCTCCTTTCTGGGTGGTAGGAAGTCCCTCTGATCTCTGCTCAATTGTTTAATCTTTCTTATATTTCAAAAGAGATAGATTCTAGATTTAACCTAATCCTGTAGCTGGTGTCCTGCCTCATTAACATCACAGAGGTTGAGATTTACAACACTTAGAATAATTACATCAGATCACAAAATGGAGAATAATTACATAATACAGAGGTTCATGGCCCAGGCAGGCTGACACATATGTTGGAGGATAAAATTTAATCCTTAACAGTAAGCTTTTGACTTTTAACAGTAAATATTTACTTTCAATACAGAAAAAACAGTGTTGTAAGAGAAAGCACAATGGACAGTTTTCTGGATTTTGTGATAATCTGTAAATAAATACACTGAGGAGGAACGAGTTTAAATTGATCAGTCATTCAGCATTCTTAATCATTTTAATTTCTCCTTAAAATTTTACTCTCTTTAACACAAGCACAGCACTAATTCCCAGTCTATTTATAATTAATGTAATCCTTAAAATCCATGATCTAGCTTTTTTCTCTTTTGCTTTTTTTTTTCAGTCAGAAGAATGTACATTTGCTAGAAAACCTTCTTTTCCTTTATCTAAATTATACTATGCATATTTCTCAACCTTGCTACTTTCATTTGTCTATAAGAAAATTGAGTACAGGGAGACAGGAGGATGATGTCTTACCTATAGCAGACAGTTAGTTCCCTGCAGCAACTTAGTGCCTGAAAAACGAGGTGCAGCAGTTTGAAGTGGGGATTCTGGTGCTCTGAACAGCTTATTTACTCAGAGTATGCCAAACTGAGGGGAGTAAGATTAGAAAGGAAGGAGGAGAAGTGCAATTACCCAGAAAGAATAAAAACAGGCGAACTGCCCTGTGAGTGCCAATGGGCCAGTGAGATGGGGCAACAGAGGGCTTCCTGGGGTAGTAGAGAGAACCCACCAGAGGACCTGTGGCTACTCCACAGATCCAGCTTCAGCACCCACTTTCATCAGTAAACTTGGGACCTCTGGGAGGGAACAGAGATGCCTCTGGCTCTGGGTGCTGCTGAATTGGGAGCAGAGAGGGGACTCACACCACAAGTGGGTAGGCCCTGCGATGAACTCCCAGAACCTATCAGGGCAGGTATTCTAGGACATGTTTTGGCATGAAGGGGCCTGGCCTGGAGAGCAGGGTTTTTGCAGCTGTCTGAACCTGGTGGAAAGTGGTGGTCCCCTAACAATTGGGCTCTTTGCTGACACTTTAAACTACGGGCCTGTGAGTAACAGTATAAGGTCATCATTAGCAGGCTACTCAAATCCTTGGAAATGGCTGCTGGTGGCTTGGAGCTTCTCTCCCCCTCTCTCTCTCTCTCTCTCTCTCTCTCCCTCCCTCCTTTCCCTGCCTCTCCCTTGCCTCACACAATAGAAAACCACATTAAACCACCATAACACTTGCCAGCTCAAATCCTAAACTCCCTTCACAACAAACAGAGACCTATATCCACATTCCGTACAACTATTCCATCACCACAAA
>NW_006921767.1:804980-806277 GCF_000298275.1 Orycteropus afer afer | reverse complement strand
GAACAGCTGCCGTTTCTGCTGTTGAAAAAAAAGATGTTTGCAATGAACAAGTTGTTGGTCTTGCAAAATTCTACCATGTGAGTTCCAGCATTATTTCTGTCACCAAGGCCAAATTTTCCAACTACTGATGATTGTTCTTTGTTTCCAACTTTTGCATTCCAGGCACCAGTGATAATTAACACATCCTGATTGCATGTTCGGTCAATTTCAGACTGCTGAAGTTGATAAAAATCTTCAATTTCCTCATCTTTGGCTTTGGTGGTTTGGGCATGAATTTGAATAATAGTCATATTAATGGGTCTTCTTTGTAGCCGTATGGCTATTATCCTGTCACTGACAGCATTGCACCTCAGAACAGATCTTGAAACATCCTTTGTGATGATGAATGCCACACCATTCCTCTTCAAACTGTCATTCCCGGCATAGTAGACCACATGGTTGTCTGATTGAAAATGGCCAAAACCAGTCCATTTCAGCTCACTAATGCTGAAGATATCAATCTTTATGCCTTCTACTTTATTTTTGACAACTTCCAATTTTCCTAGATTCATACTTCATACATTCCATGTTCCAATGATTAACAGATGTCTGCAGCTGTTTCTCCTCAATTTGAGTGGTGTCACATCAGCAAATGGAGGGTTTGAAAACTCTACCTTATCCACAGGAGTAAGGCTGGGTTTACTCAGATGATGCAGCTCTTTCCCAGTCCTATTTTGAGAGCTTCTAACCTAACCGGACTATTCATAAAGTTGCGTGGTAATGTATCAAACAGTGTTTCTTTGCTATTCATAAGGTTTTCCCTGACCAATGCTTTGAGAAGTGGACAGCCTCTTCCATCTTTCTAGTCTGTCTCAGTCTGTAAGCTGTGCTGATACCTGTGCACCATGTGCATCTCACTGGGTTTGAAGCACCAGTGTCTCAGCCTAAAAACTTACATCAGCACATCACCATGGTAAGACAAATCAACAGACAAGTTTGTTTCCCTGTTGGAAACCTCTTGTACCATCCTTACCTGGGTCCCTGTGGCTGACTCCTCCTCTGTCCGGATTCCTGGGCATTTTAATCCCATTTCTCCCTCTCTCCTGCCCTGCTGCTTTGGGTGTGCCTGAGTTCCCTCTCTTCACCTGGATCCCTGAGGCTGACTGCTCCTCTGTCTGGGTTCCTGGCTTTTAATCCCCTTTCTCCTGTCTTACTGCTTTGGGTGTGCCTGAGTTTCCTCTCCTCACCTGGATCCCTGTGGATCCTCTAGGAAACAATAGGCAACTTCAAATCAAACAACAACAACAACTAAAAAAAA
>NW_006921767.1:800596-804453 GCF_000298275.1 Orycteropus afer afer | reverse complement strand
AAAAAAAAAAAAAAACCACTGAGAAAATTGTGGAAGACTTACTGTGATAGTTATGTTTGTGTGTCAACTTGGCTGGGCCTGGTTGATGGCTGGGCAGCTAGTGGTAGTATTCCCCATGATAAGACTGGCAATCAACTCCATGGTAGGATCTACCACAAGCAGCCTTTGGGATGTGGTCTGCTTCCTGTATATAAGGAGAAGCCTCGGGAATGGTCTGTAGCTTATGGCATGCTTGGATCCCGCATGTAACCATGATTGCTCAGAAGTCTGCTATGCTCTGCTGACCTTGGGACTTACAATGGACATAAGTTAATGGCCTGCCATGTGGTTTGGTAACATCAAGCCTTTTTACTTGTCAACCCTGGGGCTTCTCAGCCTCAGCAGCCAGCAGCTGTCTGAGTGAAGAAATGCCTCTCCAGTGGTCTGGGAGCAGGAGGCAGAGCTAGACCCCAAGGTTGAGGGGCTTTCACCCAGCCCCTAGAGCCTGGTGCTTTGAACTTGGACTTAAAGCCTCCAAATTTTAAGAATAAACTCCTGTTTGTTAAGGCCATCCCATTTGTGGTATATTCTTGTCAGAGCAGTACTAGGTAACCAGAACACTTACTAACAGAAAACTTCCCCCATATCATGAAGGAAGAAAATGTATTTGTCCAAGAAGCTCAAAGAACCTCACACAGGACAGATCCCAAGAGAAAAACACCAAGGCACATCATAATCAAACTCTCCAAAACCAAAGTCAAAGAAAGAATCTTGTGAGCTGCCTGGGAAAAAAGAAATATTATTTATAATAATAAAACAATTAAGTTCAGCTCTGATTACTCAGCAGAAACCATGCAGGCAAGAAGGCAATCAGATGGCATATATAAAACACTGAGGGGAAAGAACTTCCAAACAAATATCTTATATCTGGAAAAATTGTCCATCAAATATAAGGGTGAAATCAAGACATTCTCAGACAAACAGAAATTAAAGGATTTTCTGAAAACCAGACCAATCCTACAATAAACACTTAAGGAAGTCCTTCCAATAGAGAAACGATAACAGAGATCAACAAAATCAGGACACATAACATCAACACTAAAACAAATCAGAAATGGATGCTCAAAATGAGACCATAAAACACTGTACACTAAAAAACAAGGGAGTCAATCTGCACACAACAGAAACTAATTAAGTAGAGGGAATAAAAGTTCTAGGGGACCAAATAGAGGGAATAAAACTTCCAAATAGAGAGGAAAACAGGACAAAGTCCTCATAGAACAGACTGTTCCATAAACATAGAGACAAGAATTCACTCCAAGGTAACCAGAGAAAAAATTAACAATCCACCTAAGCAAAACCAGAAGAAAGGAAAATATATGGGTTTAGTAAGCACAAAACCAACAATTAAGAAGAAATGAAAGGAAACACTTGACAACAAAATGAACTCAGCACAGAAAAGTATATGGGCCAAGGAAACTCCAACAATGCAACAAAAAAACACAATAGAATGACAGCAATCAATTCATACCTATCACTAATTACACTCAATGTGAATGGACTAAATGCACCAATCAAAAGAAAGAGAGTGGCAGACTGGATAAAAAAAAAAGACCCATCGATATGCTGCCTACAAGAGACCCATCATAGACACAAAGATAAAAACAAATTAAGAGTTAAGGGGTGGGAAAAATATACAAAGCCAATGGTAACCAAAAGAGAGCAGGAGTGGCAATATTAATTTCTGGAAAATAGACTTTAAGTTGAAAAACAACATAAGAGACAAAGAAGGTCACTATATGATGCTGAAAGGGTCAATTGACAAAGAAGATATTATGATAAGAAATGTCCATGCATTCAATGAAAGTGCTCCAAAATATGTGAAGCAAATATTAATTGAATTAAAAGGGAAAATAGACAACTTTACAATAGTAGTAGAACACTTTAGCACACTACTTTCAAGGAGGGACAGATTAACTAGAAAAAAAATCAACAAAGATACAGAAGAACTCAACAACACAATCAATCAAATCACCATCACAGACATACAGAGAGCATTCCACCCAACAAAAGCACAATTTGCATTCTTTGGTGCATATATAATATTCTCCAAATAGACCATATATTAGGACACAAAACAAGCATCAATAAATTCAAAAACATTAAAATACTATGAAGCATCTTCTCAGATCACAATGCTATAAAATTGGAAATTAATAATAGGAAGATCAAGGAAAAAAACATCAAACATGGAAGTTGAATAATATACTGTTCAAAAACTATTAGGTAATAGAAGAAATAAAAAGGAAATTTAAAAAAAACAAAATCCTAGAAACAAATGAGAATGAAGATACATCATACCAAAAACCTATGGGACATAGTGAAAGCAATTCTCAGAGGTCATTTTATAGCAATAAATGCATACATCAAACAAGAGGAAAGAAAATCAACACTCTAACTCAACAACTCCAACAATTAGAACAAGAACAACAAAAGAATCCTACTGTATCTAGAAGTAAGGAAATAATAAAGATCAGAGCAGAAATAAATGAAACAGAAAAAAAATAGAGAAAATTAACAAAACAAAAATCTGGTTCTTCGAAAAGATTAACAAAACGGACAAATCATTGGCAAATCTAACAAAGAGAAGATGCAAGTTACAAGAATAGTAAATGAAAAGGGTGTCATCATAACAGAACCATTGAAATTAAAAAAAAGATACTGACAGAATATTATGAAAAAATGTACTCCAACAGATTTGAGAACCTAGAAGAGATGGACAAGTTTCTGGAATCACACCACCTACCTAAACTATCCCATTTGGAGACAGAATACTTGAGCAGATCCAAAACAAAAGAAGAAATTGAACAAATCATTAAAAAAAAAAAAAAAAACTTCCCATAAGAAAAAGTCCAGGCCCTGATTGCTTCGTTGGAGAATTTTACTAAATATTCAGGGAAGAGTTGATATTTATGGTACTCAAGGTATTCCAGAACATAGAAAAAGAGAGAATACTCCCAAACTCATTTTATGAAGCAAGCATAATACTAATACCAAAACCAGAGAAAGAGACCACTAAAAAGAAAAACTACAGACCAATATCCCTCATGAACATAGAGGCAAAAATCTTCAACAAAATCCTAGCTGACAGAATCCAACAACATATCAAAAAAAAACAATACATCCTGACCAAGTAAGATTCATACCTGGGATGTAAGGATGGTTAAACATCAGAAAAACAATCAATGTAATCCAACACATAAACAAAACAAAACAAAAGAAACATGATTACGTCAATTGACACAGAAAAGGCATTTGATAAAATCCAACAACTATTCCTGTTCATAACTCTCAGCAAAATAGGGATAGAAAGGAAATTATCCAATGTAATAAAGGGCATATATGCAAAGCCAATGGCCAACATCACTACTAATGGAGAAAGACTCAAGGTATTCCCCTTACAAATGGGAACCAGAGAAGGATGCCATCTATCACCAGTCCGATTTAACATTGTATTGGAAGTCCTGGCCATGGCAAGAAGGCAAGTAATGGGAATAAAAGGCATTCAAATTGGCAAAGAAGAAGTAAAGTTATCTCTATTTGTGGATTACATGATCCTGTACATAGAAAACCCAAAAGACTCAGCAAAAAAAGCTAATGGAACTAATAGAGAGGTTCAGCAAAGTGGCAGGATACAAGGTCAACATACAAAATTCAGTTGGATTCCTCTATACCAATAAAGAGACCTCTGAAAAAGAAATAAGAGAAACAATACCATTTACAATGTTGTTGTTGTTGTTGTTGTTGTTATGTGCCATCGAGTCGGCCCCAACTCATAGCGACCCCTCCTTGGGTTTCCGAGGCAGTATCACTACGGA
>NW_006921767.1:795259-800496 GCF_000298275.1 Orycteropus afer afer | reverse complement strand
ACCAGAGCCCCTACCATTTACAATAGCTACTAAAAAGATAAAATAAAAAAAATAAAAAAAAAAAACAAACCTCACTGCTGTCGGCTCAGATCTGACTCATAGTGACCCCTCCTTGGGTTTCTGAGGCAGTATTACTATGGAAGTAGATTGCCCAATCATCCTTCTAAGGATTGGCTGGTGAGTTTGAACAGCTAGCCTTCTGGTTAGCAGTCAAGGAATAAATCTTACCAGAGACACAAAAGACATATTCAAAGAACATTATAAAACAGGAGACAACAAGGGATCTACATAAATGGAAGAACATTTAATGCAATCCTGATCCAGATACCAAGAAAATTTTTTAAGGATATAGAAAAATCAATTACTAACTTCATATGGAAAGGAAGGAGACCTCCGATAAGCAGAACAGTACTGAAGAAGAAGAACAAAGGGGGAAGTCTCACACTCTCGGATCTTAAAACCTACCATACAACCACAGTAGTCAAAACAGCATGGCATTGGTACAATGATAGATAGGCCAATACAACAGAATCAAAAGCCCAGAAATAGATCCTTCCATCTATGGGCAGCTGATGTTTGACAAAGGTCCAAAACCCATTAAATGGGGAAGAGATAGCCTCTTTAACAAAGGGATGATATGGAAAAAGTCTGTGACCACCATGAAAACATTAGGGAAAGGGATGACACCAAATTGTGCGCATAAGATGTAGATGACAGAGACTAATACCAATATATTCACAATACCGCATTACCATTAACACCAAATACCAGGTAAATACATAAAACATATACAGATAAACACATAAACATCTGAGAAGAACAGATGGGGGTCAGTGAACAGGAGTGTACTCTAGACCAAGGATAGATTCAGCTGAGGCTAACCTTGCACAGATACCAGTGATACAAAATACCTGCAATCATCACGGAAACAATAGAAGACAGACACAGAGAAATCCCTCACAGACAGCTGGACACTGTAGGAGAAAGATCCAATGGATCTACCAACTCAGTACCATAGTATTGGGGGACACCAGACTCAATTGGCACAATAAAATACATAAAAATTTTGTTCCACAACCTACATTGGTGAGTAAAGAGTGGGGTCTCAAAAGCTATCAAGAAGCCATCTGAGATGCAGCTAATGGTCTTCTCGTATCAGAAGGGAAGAAGGGTGCAAACAAACCAAGGGCATTTGAAAGCAATCAGCTCTAGGACATGATGGACCTCGAGACAAGAAAAATCAGATGGTGCCCAGCTACCAATGCCAACAACTCAGGAAAGGATCATAACTAGAGGTCCCAGATAGAGTGGGAGGAAAAACGTGGAACAAAGTCCCAAAACACAATCAGAACCAAAATTACTGGTCAGATGGACTCTGGTGGGACCCCCAATACTGTGGCCCTGGGATACATATACTTCGGGCCTGGAATAAAACTCATTCCCAGGGTCTGGTTCTTAGCCCAATAGTAAATAGACATACACACAGACCACTCAACCAGGGTGACGCACCCACATACTCTGTGAAGATACATCCTTTGGAGCAATCTACCACAGGCACCAGAGGGGCAACATTTGCACAGAGGAAATGCAGGACACACAGGAGTGCATAACTATGAGGGGCACGGTGGGTGGGGGTGGTTACTGGTAAAGGAGGGGAGGAGAGTGGGTTGGGGTTGGAGATGGTAGTTGGGGAGTGAAACCAAATGTACATGAAATATTCAATGTAAAACAACCTCTGCTCTGTAAACTTGCACCTAAAGCACAATAAAAATAAAAAAAGAAAATTGAGTACAATTTCTTTTGAGCCTCTTTTAAGAAACATGTCAATAATAGTAGCACAGCAACTGTCCCGTGGGTGATGTGCCTATGGATGTTTTTGTTTTATGGTTTAAGACTTCTGATTGATTACTTAAATAGTCAATGCACTCAGAGAAATGTTATCTGTAATAACCAGAACTGGGAAGCAGCTTGTTTGCCTCTCCACTCTGCTGGCCTCAGCAACAGCAAACATCATTTTGCCAATCTGATTCCTTTCTGTAAATAGCAACTATTTTCATTTCATTCTCCCAACCCAGTAGTTTTGCAACACACCTGAGCCTCTCTAACTTTCTCAAGAGTATCATGATATCATTTAAAAGTAATGTGAGGGGCATGCATATCTCCTAGATGTAGATATTTCTGACTCAACATCCTTTTACTCCCACAGGTAGGGTTGATGCCGTCCTTTCCTCACCTTGTGCAATTTCAGATTACCCAATAAGCAAGGTAAAAAGAAGTTTACTTGTGGTTATTTACTAATCTATAGTGATCGTTTTTGCTTTTCTTTCATTATATCAAAGTTTCTGCTTCTAGGTCTGGCTGGCATCTGTCTCTCTCCACAGCACATTCCTACAGAATCAAAGCCTCTTTTCAAATTTACAAATCCTGACTGGGATGGAGTCCTCAGCAGCAAAAGTAAGCACGAGATTACTTGTGTTTACTAATCTGGAGTGAACATGTGGCCCATGTGAAACTGTTCATTACAGATTAGTAAGTAACACAAATAATCACTTGCTTACATTGCTTAGCGGGTAATCTGCCCTTCACCTTGTGACATGTCTCCCTTCTTTCCTGGGTTAGCATAGTGTGGTGGACATACTTTGTTTATCTTCTCTTTTTGAAAGAGACTAAAAAGACATAGTTAGATAAGTACACAACCTATACAACCATTAATCAAGTTTCCACTACCTTCCATTAACTTTTAAATCATTTCTTTAAATAAAGGAATTAATCTGTGGCCATCAAGTTGATTTCAACTCAACACGACCTACGAGAAGAGACTAAAACTGCCCCCATAGGGTTTCCTAGGCTATAAATCTTTATGAAAGCATATTGGCATATCATGAACTTTTGGTTAGCAGTTGAGTGCTTAACCACTGCACCACCAATCTCCTTAAAGAAAGAAATTAAATTACTTTAAATAAAGTTAAGGTTCTTTTCACTACTCAAATAAGTCTCCTCACTTACACTCCTACTCAGAGGTCACTCGTATGAAGGAGTCACTTAACTTTATTCCATCCCAATTTCTATAGTTCTCAAACATGTATGCATGTATATACGTAACGTATTAGCTTGTGATATTTCTATTTTCACAATGGTTTTGTAGGGTAATTATCATTCTGTTACCTACTGTTTTCCAATCCATGGTTAAGTTTTTGACATCTATATGCTTCGAGATGTTATATGCATCATCCTTATCATGCAGCTATACCCCATTTTGTTAATCATCCCTTTATTGGTATATGATCATTTTTTTTCTCATTTTTACTATTATATTCTTAATTTATATTATATTCTTAAGTATGTCTCCTTTGGAGTATGTGATTTTCTGCTGTACCATATTTTTACACAAATAACAGGAGAGTTCTATATTTGCTTTTCAACCTGCCCTTCCCCCACTGTAAGGTATTTTCATAAGCACAGTATGCTAATTTTTACAGTGACATTTAAAAAACTATTGGCATAGAGTGCTTACGCAAATACCTCATGGAGAGGGTGGGTGAGTTGGCAAACAAACATCAAACTCATGTGTTATTTGCATAAAACTACAGTATATACATTTCAATAAGATTCATGGGTTACAGGCCCAGTACATTTCCAGTTTTACAAGATATTGCCAAGTATTTCCTGCAATAGAATGCATCAATTTATACTACTGTACCATAGTTTAATAAGTATACAACATATACAACCATTAGCCACGTTTCTACTACCATGACTAGATTATTTTTCTCAACATTCTAATCAGTACTTGATATAGATAGATGTAAAAATGATATCTCAATGCTATATTTCAATTTACCTATTTTCCTTATTATTTTTTAAATTATATGAACACATAAATACATAAAGTATCATAACCTTGATGTGGTAAATTCTAAAATACATCAATATATTTTAAAATGTAAGAAAGTCTCATTAATTAATTCATTCTCCTCTTATATTTTTTGAGTCCCTTCCAAGTTTCAGATTTATACTACCATACCATAGTTAAATATTGTTCCAGAAATTGCTTGAAAGATTTATTTTAATAAAGATATTAACTTGCTTCATTTTTGCCTTGATGGCATCCTTTACTTCCCTAGCTTTCTTAGGAACTATCCATTCTCAAATTTGAAGCATATCCAAATTATGCTGTTTTAATGATTGCTTGGTCCTCCATACCTCTGTTTCCAGAGCTATTTTAGATGTTCTAAGATAATAGGGATGACCGAAGAAGAGTTGATGCTTTTGAATTGTGGTGCTGGTGAAGAATGCTGAAAGTACCGTGGACTGCTAAAAGAACTAACAGATCTGTCCTGGAGGAAGTGCAGCCAGAATGCTCCTTGGAAGCAAGAATGGCCAGACTTCGTCTCACCTATTTTGGTCATGTTGTAAGAAGGGACCATTCCCTGGAGAAGGATGTCATGCTTGGTAGGGTGGAGGGTCGACGAAAGAGGGGGAGGCCTTCAGGGAGATGGATTGATACAGTGGCTGCGATGATGGGCTCGAGTATAGCATGGATTGTGGGGCTGGCGCGGGATCTGGCAGTGTTTCCTTCTGCTGTGCATGGGGTCGCTATGAGTCTGAAACGACTCTACGGCACTTAACAACAACAACAACAACAAGATAATGCTACTTCCATAGTGATACTGCCTCGGAAACCCAAGGAGGGGTTGCTATGAGTCGGGCCGACTCGAAGGCACATAACAACAACAACAACAAGATAATACAGTGAAAATACCCTCCATAGTCCAGGATAAACAAGAGGATTTAAAACCATGATGAAATTATTTGTTTCAATCTTTAGTGCTACATTCATGTAGCTTGATCAAATAAAAAACTCAAACCTAGGCCTTTTATAAAAGAGCCTTACTTATAGGATCTAATGGGAAAACAAGGAAGAAACAATACTGCCCTTCTCTGCTAATTTGCCACCCACTTTCTTCCTTTTTCTCTTTGGAATGGTGAAAGGTTAGATCCAACTTGAAATACCTAACACTTGGCTTGAAGTTTTGGGATCTGTGGCAGAGCTCTTTAGTGCAATTCAGGCGTCTCTGTGGTTCTTCCAAAGAGTGAGGATGTATTTCTCCATCCACAGCTGTGCTTTATAAAGTTTAGCCTACTTATTACTTATCTTTCTCAAGGTAGGGAATCAGATGCAAGATTTCCCACTGACTTATTTCTTCTTGAGACCCACTGGAGAGAAGCAGAAGAAA
>NW_006921767.1:776071-776581 GCF_000298275.1 Orycteropus afer afer | reverse complement strand
GCCATCTTCTCTTGATGTTTCCTGCATCATTCAATATTTTGCCCATAGAATCTCTCAGTATTGCAACTCGAGGCTTAAATTTTTTCTTCAGTTCTCTCAGTTTGAGAAATTCCAAGTGTGATCTTCCCTTTTGATTTTCAAACTCCAGGTCTTTGCACATCTCATTACAGTATTTGATTTTGTCTTCTCGAGCTGCTCTTTGAAATCTTCTGTTCTGCTTTTTTATCTTGTCATTTCTTCCATTTGCTTTAGCTACTCTCCACTCCAGGACAAGTTTCAGAGTCACTTCTGTCATCCATTTTGGTCTTCTTTTCTCATCTTTTTAGTGATCTCTTGCTTTCTTCGTGGATGATGTTCTTGATATCCTCCCACAATTCTTCTGGCTTTCGGTCATTGGTGTTCAATGCATCAAACTTATTCTTTAGATGATCTCTAAATTCAGGAGGGATATATTCAAGATCATATTTTGGCTCTCTTGGACTTATTTTAATTGCCTTTAACTTCAAGTTG
>NW_006921767.1:771455-775971 GCF_000298275.1 Orycteropus afer afer | reverse complement strand
CAAAGTATATGTGAACTGCTGTATGAAAAGTGAATTTACTCTGTAAATCTTCACCCAAATCCTAATAATAAAAAAAAAAATGAAAAGAAAAGAAACTAAGATTTTTGTTGTTGTTGTTTTGTTTTTTGTTTTTTATCATTGGGTTTTATTTTCTGGCACAAAATTATTACTTTTACTTATATTTTACACTGTGAATTTGTTAATTATAAACAATGTCTTGTTACTTGTTGTTGTTGTTGTTATGTGCCATCAGGTTGAACCCGACTCATAGCAAACTCCTCGTTGGGTTTCCGAGGCAGTATCGCTACGGAAGTAGATTGCCGAACCATTCTTCCGAGGAGTGGCTGGTGGGTTTGAAGCGCCAGCCTTCTGATTAGCAGTCAGGTACCTTAGGCACTATGCTACCTAGTGCTGCTATAACAAAAACACCATAAATGGGTACCTTTAACAAACAGAAATTTATTTTCTCACATTTTAGGAGGCTAGAAGTTTGAATTCAGGGTGCTAGTTCAAGGGCAAGGGATTCTTTCTCTGTCCACTCTGAAGGAAAATCCTTGTCTCTTTTGACCTTTGTCCCTGGGCAGTCTTCATGTAACTTGGCATGTCTCTTCCTCCATCTCTGCTTGCTCACTTGCTTGTTTAATCTCTTTTATATCTCAACAGAGATTGACCCAAGACACACCTTACACTAATACTATCTCACTGTTATAACAAAGAATACCCATTCCCAAATGGGGCTATAACAGAGATTGAGATGCACAACACATATTTTGGGGGGACACAATTTAATACATAACAATTTGACATTTCCTCCCTCTTTTTCCTCCTGTCTTCTGCCTTCCCATTTTCTATCTTAAGCACAGTCCCCAATATTGCAAATTAAATTTTAGAAATGTTTCTAAATGCTATGGAGCATACCAAAGTTTGTTCTTAAAGAATTCCAGTTTGTAAAATACATTGCAAATGATCTTGTCAATATGTAGGTAAATTTAACTCTTGTATCCTGAACTGAAATTTTCATATCAAAAATCTTTCACAAAAGAACTGTTCTCTGGCTATAGAAAATAGAAATAATTTGATGAGAAAACAAAATCTTAGTGTAACTGTAGAGGATGCAGGACATCATTAAGAGGCATGAAGCCTTATAATACATTCATCCATGCTTTCCTCGGTGTGTTTCTTCTTAATGAGACATTGTAGGAACCAAGGTCCTGTGTCTGGAAAAGGTTAAATGTTTATCTTCATTATCACAATTCCTCAGGAACTTAATAACCCTCAAGGCACATGCTAAATGGTTTCTGTCCAAAATAATCAAGTATTCTATACTTCTGACCAAAGTAAGAAAAAAGAAAACCCCCCAGGATATATTTTTAAGATATTTTTATGCATGTATATTATAGTTTTTGATGGCTGAATAAGTTCAATACTATCACTCTTCTTTGAAATACACCTTCATTTCTGATAAGCATGCAATTTGTCCAATCTAAAAATAAAGAATTCATTTCATTTTAAATAGCACAGGGAATTATGCAACCATATTTTACAAGCTGGAAACAAATTCATTATTTTTATCCTAGCAATGATCATGAGCTGTCTCTTCTTTGAATGAAGATGACGTGACTGAAGTATAATCACTAAAATCAGTTGCTGTGGTGTTGACTCCGACTCATGGTAACCTCATGTGTGTCAGAGTAGAACTGCACTCGATAAGATTTTTCATGGCTTATTTTTCAAAGCTGGATCACCCGCCCTTTCTTCCAAGGTGTCTCTGAATGGAGTTGGACAGCCAACCTTTTGTTTAGCAGCCAAGCATGTTAGCCATTTGCACCTTCCAGGGATTACAGATGATCAGTAGAGAAAACAATTTCAGGGTGTCCTTCTAGTGGTATTTCTGTAAATTCTTGGAGATACAATCACTAGAACTTGCCTGTTAGTTTCTGTATACAGTTAAACAGTGGATTTCAGGCTGTGTACAAGGACACAATTTGAACCCTAAAGTTTAATGAAGTTTAACTTGTAACACTTTCATAGCAGATAACAGAGAGAGATCTTTGTCAAATTCTAACACCTGTGTTGTTGTTGTTAAATGCAGTCAAATCAGCTCTGACTCAGTGACCCTACGTACGACAGAATGAAACACTGCCTGGAACTGTGCCAGCCTCATAATCCTTGCTATAGCTGAGTCCATTGTTGCAGCCACTGTGTCAACCCATCACGTTGAAGGACTTTCCCTTTTTCATTGACCCTCCACTTTACCAAGCATGATATCCTTCTACAGAGAATGACCAAAGTAAGTGAGATGAAGTCTGCCCATTCTCGCTTTCAAGGAACATTCCAGCTGCACTTCTTCCAGAACAGAGTTGTTGATTCTTTTGGCAGTCCATAGTACTTTCAGTATTCTTTACCACCAACACAACTCAAAAGCATCAACTCTTCTTCAGTCTTCCTTGTTCACTGCAAGCTGTGTAGAGTTCCACTATTCTTAAGTGTTCTTCTCAGTCAGGCAAGACAAATGGGTTGAGCTGTACTATCAATGAGTACATAGATTTTAACATAAAACGATGCATAGTCTACACAAAACACATTTGAGTGCTGGATCTGTCCCATATGGCCACCAGTATGTAATCTCTTGGGTAGGGCTGTTAATAATTTTGTATCTTATAAACAGTGAAAGACCATTTGACCATATAATCCTCATGCTGTTACATCCATGTGATGTAAGTATCAGTATTTCTGCTCAAATAAACTCTATAGATAATCTGCTCAAGAGAAGTTGTTGGTGTTGTTGATATGTGCCATCGAGTCGGACCCGACTGATAGCGACCCCTCCTTGGGTTTCTGAGGCAGTATCACTACGGAAGTAGATTGCCCCATCTTCCTTCCGAGGAGTAGCTGGTGGGTTTGAACCGCCAGCCTTCTGGTTAGCAGTCAAGTGCCTTAAAATGTACAAGATGAGACCAGAAGACTAAAGGGGATTGGAATGGGAAGAATGTCCTTCCCTCTACTGATATAAGCCTCTGACAAAATCTTTTCCCTCAGAGAAGTGACGTTTGTTAGGGAGAAGGGTCTAAGTTATTTCACAGTATTCACTCTTTCCCTCCAGTTGCCAGAGCCATGAGGACATTTTTCCAATCTTCACCCTAAGAACCTGTGTAGTTACTAGAAGTAAACTCCTTAAACTGTGGAGATCTAATCCGCTGGATTTCACTCCGACACTAGTGCACACTTTACCTACTATAATTTGTCAAAATTACTGCCATGTGAATGTTCCAACCAGTGCATGACAGGAGCTCTAGTGGCATTCAGCTGCTAACCAAACCCACCAGCTGCTCCACAGGAAAAGTGAAGTAGTCTGCTTCCGTAAAGATTTACAGCCTTGGAAACTTTATGGGGCAGTTCTACTCTCTCCTTTAGGGTTGCTGAGTCAGATACAACGTGATGGCAGTGGGTTTTGCTTTTGTTCTTTTTCTTACCTATGTATGACTTGGGTGGCTTCTGTTCCAAGTAAGCAGATCTCAGCTGTGTTTCTAAGGATATACCTGATGCGACAAAGAAAAGTCATTGATGTTCACTTGTACAACATTTTCTTGTTCTAAGGTCAGATGTAGTAGCTCTGATGTCGTAGTGCCTAAAGCATTTGACTGCTAACCAGAAAGCTGGCAGTTCAAACCCAGCCGCTCCTCAGAAGGAAGATTGGGCAGTCTCCTTACTTCCTTAGAGATACCACCTCAGAAACCCAAGGAGGGGTTGCTATGAGTTGAATCAACTCAATGACAGTGAGTTTGTTTTTTGTTTTTTTAAAGTCAGAGGTGATGACTTCCAAGCTGTTTACATAAAGGGTTGGAACCAGAAGTCTAAAAATAAAAAATAAATAAATAAAAAGTTTTGTGTTTGCTGTTGTTATTGTTGTTGCTGTTGTCATTTTCAAAGATCTCAAAGACACATAAGTATTGAAGAGTATTTCAAGGGTTCCCTGGATGAGAGGATGACAACCACTGAAGCCAGTCTCCAGTCTTTCCAATTTATCTGATGTCCATTAGGTTATATCATCTTTCATAAAACTTCTGTTCAATAGATTACTGTTGACACTAAGGAACAGGTAAGACTTGGACCTACATGCTACAAGGCTACTTCTGTTAATACTTACACAGTTTACACTTGCTTCACAGTGGTAGGATTTCAGGTGATTGTAAATCCTTTCTCTGAGCCAACAATCTAGGTAGAGCTACTCCATTTGCTATCTAGTTCTGAATCATAGCAATTCACTGCTCCAGTGTAAAATTTTAAGCACTGGGTTCATGTGCTAAAGCACAGATATATTTAGATAAAGTAAAGATTTTACTAAGTGTAGCACATAAAACTTAGCACTTCAAATTTTATTTATTTAATATCCTCATAAGGCTATGACAAGGAAAATTTGAAATCCTCTTTTCTGTCCTTGTGAGGAATGGAAAGCAATCTTAAAGATGCTAAGCAATATGTTCAAGTGTTTAATTAGTAGTAAAGTCCATAGAAG
>NW_006921767.1:761321-768510 GCF_000298275.1 Orycteropus afer afer | reverse complement strand
GTACTTCAGGACAGATCTTGAAACATCTTTTGTGATGATGAATAATGCCACGCCATTCCTCTTCAAACTGTCATTCCCAGCATAGTAGATCACATGGTTGTCTGATTCAAAATGGCCAAAACCAGTCCACTTCAGCTCACTAATGCTGAGGATATCAATCTTTATGCATTCCATTTCATTTCTGACAACTTCCAATTTTCCTAGATTCATATTTCGTACATTCCATGTTCCGATGATTAATGGATGTCTGCAGTTATTTCTCTTCAATTTGAGTGGTGCCACATCAGCAAATGGAGGTCTTGAAAGATTTACCTTATCCATATGAGTAAGGCTGAGTTTACTCAGATGATGCAGCTCTTTCCCAGTCCTGTTTTGAGAGCCTTCTAACCTAACCGGACTATTCATAAAGTTGTGCTTTAATGTATCAGACAATGTTTCTTTGCTATTTATAAGGTTTTCCCTGGCCAATTCTTTGAGAAGTGGACAGCCTCTTCCTAGTCTGTCTCAGTCTGTAAACTGGGCTCAGCATCAAAACTCACATCAACATGTCACCACGGTAGGACAAACCGACAGACAAGTTTGTCTCTCTGTTGGAAACCTCTCATACCACCCTTACCTGGGTCCCTGTGGCTGATAACAGAAAGATAGATAGATAGATAGATAGATAGATAGATAGATAGATAGATAATTTCTTATTGCTACTGTAATAAATTACCAACAAAGTTAGAATGTTAAACAATGTAAACACATTATTTTATAGTTCTGGAGGTTGAAAATCTAAAATGGTTCTTACTGAGCTGAAATCAAGGTGCCCACAGGGTTGCATTCCTTTTAGAGGCACTAGATTGGTATCTGTTTTATTGTCTTCTCTGGCATTTAGAGGCTCTGCATTCCCTCTTTTTCCATCTTCAAAATTAATATTCTTAGAACAAGTCCTTCTCAGTCATCCATCACTTAAGTTCTCCCTCTTCCACCTCTCTCTTCCACTTTTAAGGATCCCTGTTTTGTTTTTGGTTTGGTGATTATATTGGGCCTACTTGGAAAATCCAGGATAAACTCCCTACCTTGAAGTCATCTGATAACAATCTTAATTCCACCCACAGCCTTAGCTCTCCATTATCATACAACATACAACATAACATATTCAAAGCTTCTGGGAATTTGGATATGGATATATTCGGGGGTCATTATTCTGCCTGCCACAGATTAGATAGATAGATGATTACAGGATAGATAGATAGATAGGTAGATAGATAAATAGATATCCCTCAGTGCATGAGTACATGGTTATGGTGAAGTTGGAAGAATTGATGTATAAGTGCGAAAATGAAAATAATACCATTAGGGAATGAGTTAGAGAGCTAGTAATTTATTAGGTTGAAGTTCTCCATAGGAATAGAGAGAAGGCACAGATCCTAGGGAGCTGGCTACATCTCAGAAATTTACACTGACCCAGGCAGTGTCAGATTTCTCGATAAGCAAGGTAAGCATGGATTTATTTGTGCTTATTTACTAATTTGTAGTGAAATTTTTCACAATTTTTTCACCACATCAAAGACTTTGCTTCTAGGTATGGCTAACATCAGTATGTCTCCCAAACCCATAACATCTTCCTGCTGAATCAAAGCCTCTTTTCAAATTTACAATCCCTGACAAAGATGGAGTATACAGTAAACAAGGTAAGAACGGGCTTACTTGTGCTTACTTACTATCTATCTGTGGTGAAAAATGTGAAATTCCTCACAACAGATTAGTAAGTAAGCACAAGTATGCCTGTGCTTATTGAGTAATCTGCTCCTCGCTGGTTGATAAATTTGACACAGGTCTTGGGTAAGGCAGGACAGGTCACAGGAACTGAGGGAAAGAGAAAATAACAGGTCACATGTGCACCAGAGGAATGGCACCAGCTCTAGTTGGTCAGAAGTCTTCTTGGTAAAAAGTGGGTGGTGGGGGGGATGTCTGTAAGAAGAGTGAAATAGAATTCCTGTCCATCTTGAAAGCTAGATAGGGAATCGGATTTATTTTATTGTACATAAGGAGCTCTAGTTGTGTAGTGCCTAAAGCACTTGACTGTTAACCAGAAAGCTGGCAGTTCAAACCCACCAGCCACTTCTCAGAAGGAAGACTGGGAAATCTACTTCTGTAGAGATACCGCCTTAGAAACCCAAGGAGGGGTTGTTATGAGTTGCAATCAATTCGACCACAGTGAGTTGTGTGTGTGTGTGTGTGTGTGTGTGATTTGTGTGTGTATGTGTGTGTTTGTGTCTGTGTGAGATACATAAAGGCACCATGAGTCAGAGTCAATCTGCCTGGAACTAACAACCATGAAATAACAAATCAAATCCAAATACATGTGCATAAATTATCCTCGGGTTCAGAAGACATGTAAGAAGTTATCAGCATATCATTTCCAACTGTATGGCATTGCTGTATTTTTAGGTCAATTATCAGCAATTTCTTGGGTTTTAACCTAAAACATTGGTAGAAGACTCATCATTACAGAGGTGGGAAGGTATATTCAGCTATCAGAAAGTTGTTCTTTAAAACCACCACAAGAGGGTAGTAAGGAATTGTTCTTTAAAATCCTCATGCCTACAGAGTGGTTGCCTTTTTCTTCACACACAAATATAATTATTAAAATGCATTTTATGATGGAGGTTTGGAGATATTTTTTCTTTTTAATTTACAGTTGTTAATCATATTTAATAAGAAGAATGCTTGGCATCCTCAGACTATATCTAGCTGGACATCTTGAATGCAGAGAACACTAGTTATAAGTGAAGCACAT
Organism: Orycteropus afer afer; assembly: GCF_000298275.1. Lineage (NCBI taxonomy): Eukaryota > Metazoa > Chordata > Mammalia > Tubulidentata > Orycteropodidae > Orycteropus > Orycteropus afer. The sequence continues at coordinate 765,722 of NW_006921767.1, read as the reverse complement.
ATTTGGGTCTCTCCATGTGTGCAAAAACACTTAAAATGCAACAGAGTCATACATAAATTATGAGCTCCTCGTCACTGCCAAATTTCTACTCTATGATGAGGAATTGAAAAGAACTCTAAATGGAAAGATCTCTTTTAAATCCATTTGCCTTCTTGTTTGTGAGATGTACTATTGAAGTGAATTTAAGGGAGTGGTCCTGTGATTTATGCTCAAATGCTAGTCAAGCTCTTACTGTTTACTGTTCTCAGTGACTTTGATCAAATTGCTCAACCCAGCTGGGAACTGAATTGTGTACTTGGAGGATTAAGCAGAGCCACACAGCATTTTGGAGTCAGACACACCTACTGTAACACACTATGGCATTAATACTATATTCCCTTTGAATTAAAATAAAAATCTTCATTCTGCGAAATGAACAACTTAGATGTTTGAACATATGTTTGCTCTATTCCATCCTTCAAAAATTTCCAAATATTTTATAGCTATATATGATTTCTCTAGATTCTTCTGATTGTTGTTACTGCATCTGTATGTGTGACTTTAAGTGCATGGTTGTGTCTGTGTGTATGTCTGCATGAGTATGCAAGTGTACACACATGTGTATATGTGAAGTGTATGTGCCTGAGTACTGTGTTTGTGTGCATCTTCGTTAGTGTTGTTAGCATGTGTATCTTTATGTATGTGAGTTTTGTACCCATGTGTGCAGGTGCATATTGTACAGGTGTCAGTGTATGCACATATGCATATGTGTGTGTGCCATATGCATGTGCTTGCATATGCACATTTATAGACACTCATGTGTGTGTGTGTGTATGCAGCAGTGCAGACAGGCATGTGTTTGAATATGTACGTTATGATATGCATACATATAATCATGGACACAGATGTACAAGTGTATAGGTATGTGTCTCTGTGTATGTGTGTGCATATGTATGAAAGTGTGTGTTTGTGTGTGCATATGCATGAGTGTGTGTTTTCCTGGTGTGACTGTATATGTATTTATATAAGTGTGCATACATTTGTGAGTGTGTGTGTGTGTGTTCATGCATGTTTATGGGCTTATGGTGGACAGGTAGGGAGATTTTGATATAAGAGATAAGAGACCAGGCAAATTGTCATTAGAACTCTGTTCATAGTTAGACATCTTTCTCTGAGTCAAAAGAAGACAGTGCATTTCTTGCACCCATCATTGAGTTTAAACCAGGAAAAAGCTTTGAAATACAGTGGCTCCTTCTACTACTACTACTACTATTACTACTACTATGGGATTTCTGGTGGTGTGGTGCTCAAGGCATTTGACTGCCAACCAGAAGACTGATGGTTCAAACCCACCAGCCACTCCTTGGAAGGAAGATTGGGCAATCTACTTCCGTAGAGATACTACTGCTTTTGCCTTATAACTCTCATTCCTAACACGCACACACACACACTTTTTGTTTTTTCTTTTTTACTCTACTTTGTGAGAAGTCATTTTAAGTCCCACAAGTCCCATCAGTCCTTCCTTAAGGAGCTCTGGTGGTGTAGTGCCTAAGGCATTTGACTGCTAACCAGAAGGTTGGCAGTTCAAACCCACCAGCAACTCCTCAGAAGGAAGACTGGGCAATCTACTTATGTAAAGATTGACCATCTGGGAAACCCAATGAGGGTCACTATGAGTTGGAATCAACTCCGTGGCAATGAGTTTGGTGGGGTTTTTGTTGTTGTTCTTGTTGTTTTGTCTTTTCTAAGTCCTTCCTTTACTTTTCATTTCTTCTGTGGAAAAGCTTTGTACTCATAATTCAGAGCACTTTATAGTAATAGCATACATGACTCATCAGGGCACACAAACAATGGTTCATGTACTTATTTCATTCATTTCATATTCTTACTTTTTCAGGTATTTCATAGTTAAACTCTTGGGTGATAGCATAAGGGACTTAGAGTTTCTCAGGGAAAAAAAATGTAAAATATCCTCTGAAATAAACTTTTCACTTATATGAGCCTCAGTAGAATTTTTTAATGGAAATATTGTCAGCTAATCTTTTGCAAGGTCCTTTTATGTCTGCCTTTAATTTAAATTCAGTATTCCTTGGCAAAAATGCCAGAGTAGACTTCAGGAGTCCTTTGATCTTTCCAAGAGATGATTGCTTACTTTTGAGAGTTGTCTTGAAAATGTATTCACTGAATTATGATACATATTCATATTTTTTTCTTTTCTTTTTTCCCTGCATGCTAGTTTTTGATACTACCTTTGGCTAGTTTTTTAAACTAGCCTTGGCTAGTATTAAAACAAAACAAAAAAACAAACTCACTGCCATCAAGTCAGATGCACCTCCTTGGGTTTTCGAGGTTGTAGTAGATTGCCCAATCTTCTTTTGGAGGAGTGGCTGGTGGGTTTGAACCACCAGCCTTCTGGGTAGTGGTCAAATGTCTTAGGCACTATGCTACCTGAGCACCCCTTGCAGTCATAAAGACTCAATATCAGATCTGATCCCACCCACATAATGACCTCAGTCAAATTACTGGAGCTCTCTGAACTCCTGTTTTTTGTTCTCTAAGGTCCACATGCAATGCTTAGTCTACAGAATAATTGAAAACTTTAGATCAGATAATGTATGTGAAGCACTTAATATAGAGACTAACAGAAAAAGGATCCCATAAATGGTGGTGGTGGTTGTTATCTGAGACTATATCTACTGCTTCCTCATGAAATAACTTGGAAAAGTCACATTGCTTCTTCACTTGTGAAGGTTGAAAGTGGTAATGTGACTATACAATGTTAGTATATACTTGAGAATTCATTTAAATGTGTAAATATGTGATGATTTCTCAACTGGGATATGTTTCTGCCTCCTCTTGAAGTTATTCTAACCATTGAGTTCAGTTCAATCTCCTCACCATTACAACTATTAAATAGTGATATCTTCTTAACATCTACAAAATCTTGGCCTATCCTTTAAAAGTGTTGTTAGGCCAGTCGAATTGTCCAGTAACTCCTGACAACTCCTTATACAATAGATCAGTTCGGGATCAAACTGCCGTGACCCATAGGAGTTACAACTGCTCATTTTATGGAAGCAGATCATTGTCTTAGCCTAAGAGCTCCACAGCAACAATTTCAGCATCAAAAAAAAAAAAAACCAAGGCAAATCTGTTACTGTTGAGTGAAATACAACTCATATTCACCCAATGGGACAGAGTAGAACTGTCCCATAAGGTTTCCAAGGCTGTAATCTTTATGGAAGCAGACTACCACATCTCTCTCCTGTGGAGTGGCTGGTGGGTTCACACTGCCAATCTACCAAGCACTTAAGAACCGTTGCATGACATGCAAATCATCACCGAAAGATGAGCGGTATCTGCATGTAATGTACACTGGCCAGGAAGCTAATCTGGTTCTTTCACATCAAAGGCCAGAATTCTACCACTGACCCTCTACTGCCCCCTACTTAAAAATTGTTGTTGCTGTTGGATGTCATCAAGTTGATTCCAACTTATAGAAATTTTGTGTACAACAGAAGGAAATACTGTTTGATCAGGCACCATCCTTACAATCATTGCTATATTTGAGCCTATTGTTTCATCCATTGTGTCAATCTCTCTCATTAAAGGTCTTCCTCTTTTTCACTGACCCTCTATTTAGAATCAAACATTCTATTCTTCTCTAGGGACTGAATGGCCCTTTCTTATAACATGTCCAAAGTACATGAGGTGAAGTCTCACCATCCTTGCTTCTAAGGAGCATTCTGGCTGTACTTCTTCCAAGACAGATCTATTCATTCTTCTGGCAGTCCATGCTATATTCAGTATTCTTTGCCAACACCAAATTCAACAGCATCACATCTCCAGTTTTGCTTTTTTTATAGTCCAGCTTTTGCATACATATGTTGTTGTGGTTAGGTGCCGTTGAGTTGTCTCTGACTCATAGTGACCCTATGCACAGCACAATGAAACACCACCCAGTCCCACACCAACTCTGCAATCCCTACTGTACTTGAACCCATTGTGGCAGCCACTGTGTCAATCCATCTCATTGAGACCTTCTCCTCTTCTGTCGACCCTTCACCTTACCAAGCATGGCATCCTTCTCCAGGGAATGGTCCCTTCTGACAACACGACCAAAGTAGGTGAGATGAAATCTAACCATTCTCACTTCCAAGGAGCATTCTGGCTGCACTTTCTCTAGGACAGATCTGTTAGTTCTTTTAGCAGTCCATGGTACTTTCAGCATTTTCCTCCAGCACCACAACTCAAAAGCATCAATTCTTCCGCATGCATAGAAGGTAATTGAAAATATCATGGCTTGGGTCAGATGCACCTTCACCCTCAAGATGACATCTTTGCTTTTTAACACTTAAAGGTGTCTTTGCAGCAAGTTTGCCCAATACAATACATTATTTGATTTCTTTTCTTTTTTTTTTT
>NW_006921767.1:760273-761221 GCF_000298275.1 Orycteropus afer afer | reverse complement strand
TGGAAATATCATGGCTTGTGTCAGGTGCACCTTAGTCCTCAAGGAAACATCCTCGCTCCTCAGCGCTTGAAACAGTTCCTTCGTGATTGACCTTCCCAGTGCTACACATCATCTAATGTCCTGACTGCTGCTTCCATTGGCATCGAATGTAGAAACAAGCATCATGAATTCTTTGACAACCTCAATCTTCTCTTCATTTATTGTGATGCAGTTCATTGGTCCAGTTGTGAGGATTTTTGTTTTCTTTATATTGAGACATAATCCATACTGCAGACTGGATTTTTCAACCTTCATCAGTAAGTGCCTCAAGTCATCCTCACTTTCAGAAAGCAAAATTGTATCGTCTGCATATCTCAGGTTGTAAAGGATTCTTCCTCCAATCCTGATGCCACATTTTTCTTCATATAGTCCACCTTCTCAGATTATTTGCTCAGCATATAGATTGAATAAGATGGGGAAAGGATACAACCCTGACACACTCCCTTCTTGATTTTAAATCATGTAGTGTCCCCTTGTTCCATTCAAACGACAGCCTCCTGGTCACAGTACAGGTTCCTCATGAATACAATCAAGTGTTTGGGAATTCCCATTCTTCTCAATGTTATCCATAATTTGTCATGAACTACACAATCAAATGCCTTTGCATAGTCAATAAAACACAAGTAAACATCTTTCTAGTATTCTTTTCCTTGAGCCAAGGTCCATCTGACAATACCTATGATATCCCTTGTTCCACGTCTTCTTCTGAATCCAGCTTACATCTCTGGAAGTTCTCTGTCCATATACTGCTGCAACCGTTTTTGAATTATCTTCAGTAAGATCTTACTTGCGTGAGATATTAATGATATTTTTCTATAATTTCCACAATCTGTGGGATCACTTTTCTTTGGAATGGGTACAAATATGGATCTCTTCCAGTCAGTTGGCCAGGTAGCTGTCTTCCAAATC
>NW_006921767.1:754713-756054 GCF_000298275.1 Orycteropus afer afer | reverse complement strand
GTAGTGATACTGCCTCGGAAACCCAAGGAGGGGTCACTATGAGTCGGGTTTGACTCTACGGCACATAACAACAACAACAACAACATGCTGTATACGGTTATAAGCCCTCAGCTACGAACAGAAAACTAGAAAGATCTATAGACTTCTAATGCAGTTTTGTTACCATAAGACTCAGCTTCTCAGTTTAGTATTCAATTGCAAAAATAATGATACATTTTTAATAAAATAAAAAATTTCTCCTTTTATTTCACTACTCTTCTGCTCTTATTATTTCACTTATGTGCTTACACAGATTTGCTGATTAAAAGAATTGTGATAGTAAATTAGTAGCTATTGTATGTTTTTGTGTTCATCCAATCATAGCTAATTCTACTGTAACCATTACTGAGTCCAGATGGGGCCATGACCTTGTGTCACATTGAGTCCAGTTCTTTAAGAACCGTGCATTCTCATCTAACTCAAATGCATTCTTCTACTTTAGGAATGTAAAGACCGATGGAAAATTATATTAGAAGATGTAAAAATAAAACTGGATAGCATTCCTGATTGCAGGAATGTTCTGGATGAAGTTGTTGTTGTTGTTGTTGTTATGTGCCGTCGAGTTGGCCCCGACTCATAGCGACCCCTCCTTGGGTTTCCGAGGCAGTATCACTATGGAAATAGGATTGCCCAACCTTCCTTCCGAGGAGTGGCTGGTGGGTTTGAACCGTCAGCCGTCTGGTTAGCAGGCAAGTGTCTTAGCCACTATGCTACCAGAGCTCCCTATGGAGAAGTAGCAACCAAAATTTTAAATGAAGAAATTGGGAGAGTTTTCATACTAAGTTGGAGGCTTGCCAATTGTCATCAGTTGCGGTCAGTGGAAATCAATTACATAGTTGCCAGGACCACCCTCAGGGCTCTTGTGCCTGATTAACACTGTGCAAGACATGCAGAGATGAACATCATTTTCTTTTCTTTTTAATTTTGTATTGTGATTTGGGTATACCGAGAAAGTTTACAGAGCAAATTCATCTGTCATTTAGCAGTTCTTACACATTTTGTTTCACGACATTACTTAAAATCCCCACAATGGAACAGCTCTGTTTTGGTTACTTCATGCTGCTCTAATAGAAAATAACCCCAGGTGGATGGCTTTAACAATCAGGAGTTTATTCTCTTACAGTTTTGGAGGCTAGAAGTCTGAGTTCCAAGGGGCTCTAGGGGCTGGGTGAAAGCCCCTTGACCTTGGGCTTCAGCTCTGCCTCTCACTCCCAGCCCACTGGAGCTAGAGGTGTCTCTTCACTCAGGCAGCCGCTGGGTGCTGAGGCTGACAAGCCCAAAGTTGAGAAATAAAATGGCACA
>NW_006921767.1:726097-754613 GCF_000298275.1 Orycteropus afer afer | reverse complement strand
ATTGCCCAACCTTCCTTCCGAGGAGTGGCTGGTGGGTTTGAACCGCCAGCCTTCTGGTTAGCAGTCAAGTGCCTTAGCCACTATGCTACCAGAGCTCCCGGGGTGAAGATAGAGTCATTCAATTTCATTATGAAGTGCAAGGAATACATGGCTAATGCAAACAATTAATGTACTCAGCTGCTAATTGGAGGTTTGAGTTCACCCAGAGGTGTCTCAGAAGAAAGACATGGTGATGTACTTCCAAAAAAAAATCTACCATTGAAAATCCTATGGAACACAGTTCTACTCTGACCCACATGATATCACCATGAGTTGGAACTGATTCAATGACTACTAGCTTCTATAAGGTGTATAGAGACTCATAAAACCAGGAGGCTGGCACTTCAAACCCACCAGCTGATCCTCAGAAGGAAGGTTGGACAATTTACTTTCGTAGTGGTACTGCCTCAGAAACCCAAGGAAGGGTCGCTATGAGTCAGGTCCAACTTGACCACACATAACAACAACAACATAGAGACTCAGGGCTGCTTATGTACATACTTAGGAAACTTGCTTTGGCTTTTCTTCCCTTAATTTTGGATCGATTTCAGGTTTACTCATTTGTGTCATTTATTTCAACCATTTGAATTTAATAAACATCTATTAAACAACCATGATTTATCAGACATTATACTAAGTTTTAGGCAGAAGCTAGCACACTGTCTGGTGAAAAGTAGACATTAAGTACTTGAGATTAGTAACTGAGTGAAATCCTGAATGGATGAATGCATAACTTCTCAAACACAAGGGTATTCCCCTAATTGCCTTTAAGCTGTTTCTGAATACTGTTAATAATATATACAGGCCCATGGTTGGACATTTTGATTGTGCCATTCTTATTGGATCTCTGGACCTCCTCTGCCTTACAGCTCTGGTGTCTGCCTACCATCCTCCTGCAAACTTCTATATCCCTGACTGCTTGGACTCATGCTATTTGCTAGCTTTCTCCTTCCTAGCTGGAATCCCAGGCCAGGATTATCTTGACTTCAAATTTAAGGCAAAACAAATAAAAGCCTGAATCCTTCATTTGTTCAATCATTTATTCCTTCCTTCATTTTCAGCAAAATTAATGAGCATCTGGCATAGTGCCTAAGGCATTTGACTGCTAACCAGAAGGCTGGTGGTTCAAACGCACCAGCCACTCCTTGGAAGGAAGGATGGGCAATCTACTTCCATAGTGAAACCCAAGGAGGGGTCACCATGAGTCAGATCCAACTTGATGGCGTGAGTTTGAGGAGTACCAAGTACTAAGTTATGCTATACAATGGGGATCCCATACTCAACAAAAAGCATTTTCTACCTTGAAAATTAATCTTTTGGTGCCTCAAAAGGTTAAGGACTTGACTCCTAGTCCAAAACTTGGTGGCTTGAACCCATCCACAGTCACCTCAGAAGAAAACCTGGCCATTTGCTTCTGAAAGGTCACAGCCTTTAAAATTCTGTGGAACAATTCTGCTCTACACACCTGAGGTTGCTGTGGATCAGAATGTACTCAACAGCAATTAACAACAACAAACCAGAAAACCCAAACTCACTGCGGTAGAGTCGAATCTGACTCAGAGACTCCTCCTTGGGTTTTCAAGGTGGTATCTCTATGGAAGGAGATTGCCCAATCTTTCTTCCAAGGAGTGGCTGGTGGTTTTGAACTGCCAGCCTTCTGGTTAGCAGTCAAATGCCTTAGGCACAATGCCACCAGAAGAACCCCAAAAATGGACAGGACAAGGAAACTTACCAAGATATAAATTAACTCATGCACTACAAACTTCATCAAACAATATAAAAGCCCATTTTTATATCTCCCAAAACAATCACATATTAGAAAACTTTAATGCATAATTTCTGAGGACATCAGAAGGTATTTGCTACAGACCATTTAATTTTGTACAAGGAAAAATATCTAAAGAGTTCCAGTAAGATGGAGGAATAGGCAGACAAGTGACACAGACCCTCTTCAACAAAGAAAAGAAAAGCCAATTGACAGAGATAGAGAAGATAATCCTGGAGGCCTGAGCTTTGAAAGGAACTAAACAGAAGTGGATTAGGCACCAACTAGTGGGAAAACAGTGAGTACAGAGACAGTTGGAGTTGTGGACTGTCAGCTACTCTGACAGGATCAACAGCCTGAATATTTCCAAGTGGTGTTGGGACCTGAGAATTGATCTAAAGATCAGCCCTGGTCACCAAGTGCTACAGGGAAGACTCTGATGGTTGTCTATGACTAGGAAGGGAAACAGCAAGGAGGGAGACAACCTGGGTTTTTTACTTTCTGCTGTCCAGAGGATGCAGCCATTTTGATTGTTTATACGCAGCAGCCATTTTGGATATTTAAAGTGATTGAGGGCACAGCCATTTTGAATGTTTACAAGCGGTGGCCATTTTGGATATTTAAAGTGACCGAGGGCACAACCATTTTGAATCTTTACAAGTGACAACCATTTTGGATTTTAAATTGATAGCATTCTCATTCGAATTCCAGGAACCTAAGAATAGGCTCTGTTGGCCAGGGTCAGCAGGGACATGTAAGAGGCTGGCAACAGGAAAGGAGATAGGTGGTGTGTATAAGTGCTGTCAACTAGCAAATAGAGGAGCACAGCACAGTACCCTGCATGCATAAATACCAAACAAACAAAACAAAGAAAATGAAAATTGTGGGCAAGTCACTCCAACATACAATAACCAATTAAATATAAACATAAAAATGTCTCAATGCCACGGAGACAACCAAGCATCACAGTCCACACAAAGAACAAGATAAAGCAGCAGAAACAAGGGACCATGATACAGACCCAAAACACATTCCTGAGGAAGAGGCAGCATTGGAACTCCCTGATAAGGAATTCAAAAGAATTGTATTTAGGTATTTTCAAAGAAGGATTGAGAGATAGAGCAAGGAAAACACAGACAAATCCTACAACAATTTTGAAGGACAATACAAGAATAAAATGACAAAATAAATGAAAAATTAGAAATGATTCAAAATCTGCAGATAGAAATTCAGAAGATTAATACTAAATTGTCAGAAATAGATAACACATTGAAAGGGCAAAGGAGTAGAATTGATGCAATGGAAGACAGAATTAATGACATTGAAGACAAATACCTGAATACTTCTTTGGAAAGGGATCAATCAGAGAAAAGATCAAGACAAAATGAAGAAAAATGTAAGGTTCATGTGGGATACCATCAAAAGGAATAACCTATGTGTCATTGGAATTCTAGAACATGAAGAGAAAAATAAAACCACTGTTAAAATTGTCCAAGATTTGTTGGAAGAGAATTTCCCTGATATAATGAAAGATGAGAATATATCCATTCAAGGAGTGCAATGAACCCCAAACAGGATAGACCCCAAAAGAAAATCACCAAGACATATCATCATCAAACTCAAAAAACCAAAGATAAAGAAAGAATCCTAAAAGCAGAATAGGAAAAAGGAAAAGTTACCTACAAGGGCAACCAATAAGACTAAGCTCAGATTTCTTGGCTGAAATCACGCAGGTGAGAAGACAATGGGATAGTGTATATATAAAACCCTGAAAGAGAAAAATTTCCAACCAAGAATTATATACCTAGCAAAATTGTCCCTCAAATATGATGGTGAAACTAGGACATTTCCACATACGCAGAAATTAAGGGAATTTGTTAAAACCAGACCAGCCTCATAAGAGATGCTAAAGGAAGCACTTTGGACAGAGAAGCAATAACAGCAAACAACAACTGACCGTTAACACATATGATGATATAACCCAGAAATCAACTCAGCTATGGATGTATTCAAAGTAAATAAGCCTACAAGATTGTAAACAGGGAACCAGAGACATCAATTGACAAATGAGGACACCTACAAACCAAAAAGAGGGAAAAAATTGTGTCACTACAGAACTTCTAGATGGTAGGGATGTCAAGACAACTATAATATAGAATGGACTGTTCTAAACTTGGGCAGAAAACTATAAATCACAGGGTAACCTCAAAGAAAAATGATAAACTTTCACATCAAAATTAAAAAGACCAGCACAAATATTTAGCAAATACTAAAACAATAGCAAGGAAGGAAGTGATAACACAATTCATAAACAAAATGAGCTGAACATAGAAAATTATATGGAGCAAAGAAATCGACACCATGAAAATGCACGTAACAAAAATGACAGCAATAAATTCATATTTACCGATAATCACATATGTGGCAAGGGACATATCTCTAAGATTTACAGAAAACTCCAACATCTCAACACCAAAGGAATTAACAATCCAATTGAAAAATGGGCAGAAGACATGAATAGACACTTCACCAAACAGGATATTCAGGTGGCCAGCTAATACATGAAGAGATGCTCATAATCATTGGCCAACAGAGAGCTGCAAATCAAAACAATGTCTCACCCGAGCACTGATGGCAAGGTTCAATGAGACAGAAAATAAGAAATACTGGTGAGGATGTGGAGAGATTGGTACTCTCATCCACTGCTGGTGAAACTGTGAAGTGCTACAACCACTGTGGAAAGCAAAATGGTGATTCCTTAATAAACTGGAATCGGAGTTACCATTTGACCCAGGAATCCCATTACTAGGTGTATATTCTAGAGAGGTGAGAGCCAGGACAGGAACAGATTTATGAACATTTATGTTCATAGCAGCACTATTTATAATAGCAAAAAAGATGGAAACAACCTATGTGCCCATCAGCGGAAGAGTGGATGACCAAACTATGATACGTACACATAATGGAATACTATGTAGCACTGAAGAATAATGTAGAGTCTGCAAAACACCACATATTATAGATGAACTTGGAGGACATTATGCTTAGTGAAATAAGTCAATTGCAGAGGGATGAATATAGTATTAGTTTGTTGTTATGGAGGGTCAAGGAAAGGTTTATATATGGAAGGAAGCTTTCTTTGTTGGTTGCCAGGGGTGGGAGGGGAGTGGAGGGAACACTGCAAAAAAAAAAAAAAAAAGGAAAAAAAATGCATTGACCCATGCCACTTTAGCTTTCTGTATTTCACTGTACATAAATTATAATTCAATAAAATGCATTTTTAAAAAATATATTGTATGAAGTTAATATGGAATAAATAGCATGCAACAGAGGTTATAGTGATTTGATTATAAGAATTAAAATAAATAAAGTGATATTTTAAAATATAAGTTAACTGAAACTTAGCAAACAGCACTGGCAAGAAGAAATTTGTAGAAGACTTGGTTTAGTGGGGAAATAATAATTATTTTACTATACCAGCTTTTAAAATTATGTTTCTAAAGGGATAACAGATGATTTGAAAGAGTATATTTTCCTAAATAGGCTCCAAGTAACTCAGTTGAGTAGGTAGTGGCCTGTAAAGGTCATTCCACCTACTGTCACGTGATCATAAATTCTAAATAAGTGCCTCCTAAATGAATGAAATTTTACTGTGAAATAGCTGCTCATTTCTGCTAGGCTCCATGAATGCTACGAAACATTTCAGGACCACAATCCTGATGAGCTACTAAGAACTCAGCTTCATTATGCAGTGATGGTCACCAGTGTTTCAAGGGAATGATATATAAAACCTCTCATCTGAGCAAAACGAGGCAGATTAATGTTGCATAAAACATATACAGTCTGGATTGCAAAATCACAAAAGCTATATCTGGGATAGGGAAGCTGTCTCTCTATAGATGCCTGTAATTGCAAGAAAAATTTCCCCATGGCCTAATCTTTCTTGCTCTTACAAAAAAGAAAAATTCTATATAATAAAAATAGACTTTTGCATGGGGAAATCTTAGTAAACTTTGCTTGCTGGCCAGGAACCATAAGTATAAATTATCATCTCGATTAACTCAATTGCCTATGCATTATTTTATCTGTAAAATTAAAGTAAGATTTTTCTCACAAGTTCTCAAAATAAATGATTATGAGATTCTTTGGTCTTGGAAAATTAAAATCAAATCAATTTCACCAAATTATTGCATTAAAGTGTTGAAAGTGATTGGGACTGGCAGTGCATCTGCCAATATTGCAAGTTTGCAACAATGAATACCAGCTTGCCCTTCATTCAGCTCCTTGTCTTCTGTCTCACACTTGTCTGCAATCCATCTCCAAAATCCTCTTTAAATACAGTTTTTATCATGTAACTCTCCTATTAGAAATCTTTCAGTTCTGTGAATGGGCACATGCTGACCTTCCACTTGTGTATGTAACATATGTTTGAAAGGAGAGGATTGATTTGGATGATCAGCCTTTACGGGGTGAAGAGGGTAAACCTAGATAATAAAGCGTTGCTGCTGCCTATTTGAAATCCACACACACTGACAAGCGACTATAGCACTAGCTTCCCCAGCCCCCAACAGCATGAAGGATAACTGGAGGGTGTAAAGGACAATGGCAATAATGGTCTCTGGACCCCATCTCTGGGGAGGCGCTAACAAGCATGTAAATGCTCCCCACAGGCGAGAACCTGTAGGGGGCTGAAGAGGCAGCAAGTCTTCAAAAACCCACAAATTGGATTATCAATTCACAAATAATCAAGAGCTGACCATTGTAATAAAAAGCCATGCCTTAAGGCATAGAGTTCAAGTGTCATTTAAAGCAGGAGAGAATAAAGCATTTGTTAGAATTTCCATTCCTCTTGAGAGGCAGTATTGCATAAGGTTAAGAGCATTAGTACACAGTATGGGGTTGAATCTGTGCTCCAACTTGAGCTAGATGTCTGGATTTGGGAAGGTGTTTAAGATTGCTAGATGTTCTTGTGGCATAATGCCAAAGGCATTTGACGGCTAACCAGAAGGCTGGCGGTTCAAATTAACCAGCCACTCCTTGGAAAGAAGGTTGGGCAATCTACTTCAGTAGTGATACTTCCATAGTGACCCAAGGAGGGGTCACTATGAGTAGGACCCAACTTGATGGCAGTGAATAGATGTTAGTTTCCTCAACTGTAAAATATTGATAATAAAGGTAGCTAACTCACACAGTTAATCTGAAGGTGAAATCGATGAGTACATGTAAAATGTTTAGAACATAGTCTGGCACATAGTAAGTACTAGACAATTATTTGTTCTTGTTAGAAAACATGTATTCCATGCATACTATATAAGAACTGTGCTAGATATTGGGAATAAAATACATAAAATACAGAGAGATTCAGATTTCCTGCCCTAATGAGTCATATTTTAAGTCAGTACTTGCAATGTCATTGCTGTTAGCTGTCTTTGAGCTGGCCCAACACAAAGGAGATTCCATGCACAATGGAAGGAAACACCACCCTGTTCTGAGCCGCCACGTTATTTGTTGCTGTGGGGCTTTCACTGGCTGATTTTCAGACGTAGATCTCCAGGCCTTTCTTCCTACTCTGTCTCAGTCTGGAAGCTCCGCTGAAACCTGTCCAGCATTGTAGCAACACACAAGCTTACTCTGACAAGTAATGGCTGTATCTGAGGTGCACTGGCCAGGAATTGAATCTGGATCTCCCTCGTGGAAGGTGAGAATTCTACTGTTGAACAACAGCAACAACAACAAACACTCATTACCATCCAGTCAAAACCAGCTCATAGTGATCCCCACTGGGTTTCCGTAAATCTTTATGGAAGCAGACTGCCTCATCTTTCTTCTGCAGAGCCACTGGTTGATTTGGACCACCAACCATTTGGTTAGCAGCCAAATATTCCTTAACATCACCAGAGTGCCTTATTACTGAACCACAAGGTGGTAAATGCTATGATAGACGTGCGTACAGAATGGAAGCTCAATGCAACACCATGGCAAACTGGAAATAGAGAAGACTTCTTACAGGGAAAGGGGCCCTGGTTTCATGGTGGTTAAGTGTTCAATTGCTAACAGAAAACTCAGGAGATTAGAACCCACCAACTGCTTCTTGGGAGAAAGATGAGACATTTTGCTTCCATAAAGATTTACATCTTTGGGAGCCCTGTGTGAAAGTTCTACCCTGTTCTATAGGGTCACTATGAATTGTAACCCACTTGCCTGAAAAGGATTCTTACAGAGTCTGCCTGACTGTGACTTGAAGGGAGAGGTAGATTGCCAAGAAACTAAGAGAGTTTCCATTTTCCAGGCCCCACCCTCGGGTGGGCCCCTGGGATTGCTGGAAGTGTTCAAGAGAGGGAAAAATACATTATGCAATCAAATACTTCATTTTAGCAGCTCTAATCAACTATCTAAAGAGATCTTAGAAGAGTGGCCTCAATATCAAGCCTGCATTAATTTCTTGAGATTCCTTTTCTCATTCTCTATCAATACTCACTTTCAACACAACTTTTGTATTCATAATTTTGCATTCTTTTCTTAAAATAAGCCCTTCCAATCTGTATAAACTGCAGGTTTCACAAAATCTGGATTCATCTCCACTCTCAGAATAAGTAGGATTTAACTAAGGTAAAAAGGTTCTAGAGGTTTTAATAGAAGTTTGTAAAACAAACAAACAAAAAGAAGCAAACATGTTGCCATCCTATCTAGTTGATTCTTACTTACCGAGATTGTTTGTTACAGAGTAGGACTACTTCATAGAATTTTCTGTGAGAGGAGCTCTGGTGGCACTAAGAGTAAGACATTTGGGTCCTAATCAGAAGGTTGGAGGTTGAAACTCACCAGCTGTTCTGTAGAAGGAAGATGAGTCAATCTACTTCTGTAAAGCTTTACTTCTATAAAGATTGGACTTTCTATTAGCCTTCTGACTATGAGGCAGAATTGATTCAGTGGTGCTGAGTTAGGGGTTTTTTGTTTTTTGTTTTTGTTTTTTAATTTGTATGGAAGCAAGTACTGCCAAGTAGACTTAAAGTGTCAACCCTTATGTTAGCAGTCAAATGCAAACTGTGCCACCTATGGATGAAAGGGACATTAGAGAAAGAGGTACCATCTTGGGCAAAAGCTCAGAGGTTAAAAAGCTGGCAACCTTGCGTAATTCTAAAGAATTGCACAAATGTGTCTGCAATAGGACTTTCAAACTTGGATTCCATCCCTAGTATGCTGTTCAAGAACTTAATTGTGCAGAGTTTTGCATCCTTCATTAATGCTCAATCAACTTACATTGATTTCATTATATTCTGTTTTGGAAGAGTCACACTGTGAAAGATGCATAAAGCATATGATTCTATGTTTTATACAAGGTCTACCTCCTAACCTGGGAGCTCTGGTAGCATAGTGACTAAGACACTTGCCTGCTAACCAGACGGCTGGCGGTTCAAACCCACCAGCCACTTCTCGGAAGGAAGGTTGGGCAATCCTACTTCCGTAGTGATACTGCCTCGGAAACCCAAGGAGGGGTCGTTATGAGTCGGGGCCGACTCGACGGCAAAACAACAACAACAACAACAACCTCCTAACCTTAAAGAAAGAGACTATACGGCAGTCTCTTTTTAGATATCAATTGAAAATCAAATCTTCCTCTGCTTTTTATATTCACTGCCAAAATAAGTAATAAATGTATATATTAGATATAGATGTGGACATATATAGAGGAGCTCTGGTGGCATAGAGGCTAAGGCATTTGATTGCTAACTAGAAGGCTGGCTGTTCAAACTCAAACCAGCCACTTCTAGGAAGGAAGGTTGGGCAATTTAGTTCTGTAGTGATACCATTGGCCACCTCGGAAATCCAAAGAGGGGTTGTGATGAGTCGGAAAACAACTCGACGGTAGTGAATTTTTAGTTATAGATATAAAACAAGTACATTCAATAATATCTCAGAACTAAGTAGTTCTTAAAATATGCTATAAGAACAAAGGATTAGAAAATCTCATTGTATATATGTATGGATCCATTATTTTCACTTACGTTTGTCATGACTTTTTAAATATTAGCGATTTGAACGCATATATTGTAATCAGTAAGACTAATGTATAAAATTCATTTTAAATGGAATAATGAAAGATAACATGCAAATGCTAAAATCCTTGCAATAGGATAAACTTCAAATGAAGAAACCCAGCATATTAAATTTGAACTCCTTTAGAACAGTATGTTCTGGTCACAAAAGTCCGTGTTTTGTTTTCCTAGGAGGAAACAAGAGAAGGAATGAGAAAAACAAAGTAATAAATGCCAGGGAATTATAAATCAATAATTCTATTATTCTCTGTGCTTTTATGCCTCAAATTATCCCTGGAAATTAGCATATACTTCTTGCACCAGTGTAGCCTGAGATAAGGCATTAAGCCAGGGAGTCAGGTACACTCCGAGGCTATACACATCCTCAGTCTGTAGCTATACACATCCAAAAACTCCGGAGAGAATAACAACCATTATCCTTTTCAATGAGCTTGAGAAAAATTGGATTGTTTTCTCAAAATGGAGGAAGTAGATGACAACTGCTCATTCTCGGAAAAAGAATCATGTTAATGAAATGACAAAGGGAGCTTTGTTCATTTAAATACCATAAGGTCCGTTAGAATTGGTAATAGACCACATAATTGTCTCTTTTACATCTCAGTCAAATCTTAGCTAAAGGCCTGGTCTCTCCAGTCCTCTTAATAGGAAAGAAAACTGGAAGTAACTGAGTTACATATTTTAAATCCTCCCTGAGGGCACACAACTCCATAACAAACACAAAGATCAATTACCACATTAACATAAGTCTTTGAATTTTAAAGCAAGGAAACAAATGAAAATAAGATATATCAGACAAAAATACTGTGTTAGTATAAAAAAATGATGCTTATGTTTTACTTAATTGTTTTTCCCATTCCTTTACAATGACTAAATATATTTTTGGTAAATTACTTGTTGAAAGGATGTTTTATCAATTCGTAAAACTTCACATAATGTTTATGCTCATGGTGAGGTGCTCTGGTGATGCAGTGGATAAGGCATTTGCCTGCTAACCAGAAGGTTGGTTATTCATAGAAGGAGTACCTGGGTGGCACAAACAATTGAGTGTTTGACCCCTGACTGAAAGTTTGGCAGTTTGAGCTACCCTCCCCCCCCCCAGAACTACTGCAGCAGAAAGGCCTGGAGATCTATTTCCAAAAGGTCACAGCCTTGAAAACAATATGGTGACTTCCAACAACCCATGAGGTCATAATGAGTCAAAATCTACTCAATGACAATTGGTATATACATAGATTAAGAAAAACAAATCCAGTGGAAATAAATCATACCTGTTTCTGGGTATTGAAATTTCTAAATAGTTTTCCTTAATTTTATACCATTTCCACAATAACTTTATATTTTGTGAGTTAGCTGTTATTTCATTTCTGATGGCTACTTATTAAAGCATATCTTAGCATAAAGATGAATCATTTTTAGTAGAATATTCCTAAATCCTATTTCATTACATCAAATGTGGTAACCAGACTGGCATGAGAAGTTTCACTCAGGTCACATTTTTAATTATCTAACCACAGGGTGAATGTAGCTCATGGAATTTAGTTTGGAGCACCTGTTTCAGGGTGGCTTTCTGACAGAAAGGAACATTCATCTTTACATTGCATACATTTTTTTTCTAAAGAAATAGAAAATATCTCTTTTTGGTGAAGCCAACATATTTGGCCATGGAACCAGATCTTTCTTTCCAACAGCCTCTTCTCCTGCTTGTAGCTTCATGTGACAAAGAAATGGGCTGATCAAAGTATTTTTTAAATGTGAGTCAATTGGGCATCATTGTTGAATAAATCCATTCAGAACCTGCAGGTGTATCCCCCTGCATTTGATGTGGTCCTGCAGGATTCGGACGTAATAATAGCAAAGTAGATAAATGACAGCTCTGGGCCTCAGTTTCAAGGAAGTGCTTAGCTGAATACAGAAATCAAATGGAAGAAAACAGACAGCACTTTGTGGGACCTCCTCTCCCAAAGCTTGAATTGCTCCTTGCTCCTCTGTGCTTCCTGAAAGAAAGCAAAGGTCAACTGGTAACATTACATTGCCCTTGGAGTTGGGTGATTTTCTTGTCAGAGTATACAAACAATCTCTCAAACTATACACACAGCGCTGTTAAAGACCTGGTTATAGGTCCAAAATGCATCATTATTTCACTAATGCTGAGTAATTCTCTGCCATTGTCACCAACAGACAATGAAAAACACTGCTCAGTCCTTTTGTCTAATTTGAAATTGCAGTCTAACTCTGACGCAACTTCAGGTTTCCAGAGCTCAGTTTTCTCATCTGTAAAAAGATACACCAGGACCAAAATATTCTCTAAATCCCTCCTAGTTCTTTATTTCATAATAAGGTACGTGCTGGACTCATCTGGTGTTATTATGCAAATCCTTCAGGAATGTGTTACAGGATTGAAGCCAGTTGCTTCAGCATCATCTCAGACTTGTGACCCCATGTGTGTCAAAGGACAATTGTGCTCCATATGGTTTTCAATGGCTGACTTTTTGGAAGTAGATTGGTAGGCTTTTCTTCTGAGGTGCCTCTGGGTAGATTAGAATCTCCAGTCTTTCTGTGAGCAGCCAAGTGAGTTAACCATTAGCACCACCCAGGGACACTGTTACAAGATCATTGCTGTTAGTGCTGTAGAGTTGATTCTGAATCATGGTGATCACAGGTGTGCAGAGGAGACGTGCACTCCTCAGGGTTTGCCGGCCTGTGATCTTTCAGAAACAGATCACCAGCACTTACTTCCAAGGTAACTCTGGGTGGGTTTGACCTGCCAACCTTTTGGTAGTAGCCCAGTGCTTAACCATTTTTCCCACCCAGGGACTCCATTACAAGATTAACTGGTTGATAAAACTGGACTCAAATCCTGATTATTATTATTATTAGCAGCTTTATGATTCCTCAATTTATTTAAGTTTCCTCATCTGTTAATGAAGATAGCCATTCCCATTTCATAGGCTCCTTGAGAGAATCAGATAAGATATTATTGATAAATCTCATAGCACAGAAACTGCACAACAGTTATACTTTCATGTATTATTATCATCATACTACTTGTCATGTGTCATACATATCATGCATCATGATATCATGATACATGTATCATACATGTATCATACTACTTATCATCATACTTCTTACCATGTATTATTATCATCATACTATCATAATACTTATCATGTATTATTATCATCACTATTTTATTATTATAAATTTTATCATATCATGAGTAAAACCAAAAAAAGCAAACTCACTGCCATCGAGTCATTTTCTGAATCATAGCAACATATCCTTAGGTTTCTGAGGTGGTATCACTAAGGAAGTAGATTGCCTAATCTTCGTTCTGAGGAGTGGCTTGTGGGTTTAAACTGCCAGCCTTCTGGTTAGCAGTCAAGTGCCTTAGGCACTACACCATCAGAGCTCCTATATCATGGTTGTTGTTGTTGTTGTTGTTGTTTGCCGTCGAGTCATGGTTAGAGAGAGCTAAATTCTTAACTATGCTGAGCATCAATTCCCCTGTCTATAAAGTGGGAAAAATAATGATTTTCTCCTCACGTTATAAACAAAGAGCTCTGGTGGTATAGTGTTTCAGGCATTTGGCTGCTAACCAAAAGGTGGGTGGTTCCAACCCACCAGCTGCTCCATGGGAGAGAGATGGAGCAGTTTGCTTCCAAAAAGATTTACAGCTTAGAAGCCCAATGGGGATTGCTGTGAATCAGAATCAACTACATGGCAGTGAGTTTGGTTTGTGCTTTTAAGAGTTATTAAGAGAGTTAAATTAAATGAGCTGTTGTTGTTGTTAGGTGCTGTCGAGTTGGCTCTGACTCATAGCTACCTTAAGTACAGCAGATGAAACACTCCCTGGTGCTCTGCCAGTCTCAAAATCCTTGCTATACTTGAGCCCATTTTTTACTGTTATTCATAAAGTTTTCACTGTCCAATTCTTTGAGAAGAGGATGGCCCATTCCTTCTTCCAAATCTGTCTTAATCTGGAAACTCTGCTGAAACCTGTCTACTAGTCACCCCAAAGTGCATCATTCATTCCTTCTTTCACCTACTCCTCTAAACTTATCTGCTAGGCACTGTACCTGTGCTGGGTAATGAAATGTGCCTGCCTGACAGTCACATTTACCACCTCAAACTACATCGTAGCATTTAACATGAAACAAAAAAAAAAAGAAAAAAAAAAAAAAAAAAACCCACTGCCGTCAAGTTGATTCTGACTCAAAGCTACCCCCGTTGGGTTTCCGACGTGGTAAATCTTTCCTTCCTTGGAGTGGCCGGTGGGTTTGAACCACCAATCTTCTGGTTAGCAGTCAAATGCCTGAGGCTCTGTGCCACCAGTGCTCTTTAGCATTTAACATAATGGCATACAATTACCTTAGTCTTCAAACTGAGCACTTTTTTTATTGCAACAACAGAACACTCTGGTCGCAAGGCTGAAATTACCAATATGTAGATTCCCAACACCTGTTCTAATAAATATCTAAATGAGATAACATGTCAATTTTGTTTTACTTTTCTATATCCTGGTGTAATGGGGAAATGCAGAGATATTTCAACACAGAGAACCAAATCTATCTAATATACCTGAACTGCAGCTCTGACTTCCACTTGAGAGAAGGTTCAGAAGCCTTTGGCTTTGGACCAGGATGTCCGTAAGAGCTTTGTCATCACTGAGCTTGATTTACTCTTTCAGGGAAAAGGAAGAGTTAAGATAAAAGGAAATGCTTTCTTGACATTAGATGAAATGACTGCATTATACTAAGGAAAATATTATACTGGGTATAGCTTTTAACTTCCAGGAAAGATACACATAGTATATTTTCCGTTAAAGAGGTGATTTACAATTGCCTATCATTACAAAAGTAATCAGCCATTTGTGAGCAGAGTTGAATAAATAAATAGACAAGACATAAAGTCTTGTAATCTTTCCCATGCTGGCTCCTTTGTCTGAGATAGCATAGCACAGCTGGTCTTAGGCATGATAACAAGAAGCATTGGAAAGCTCTTACCAAAAATGCAGGCTTCAAGTATAGTGCCATTTGATTTTGCTTATTGAAATATGTTCTTTGAAAATGTATCTTCAGTTCAGCATGACACTGTAAAGCCAAGATCATGGGCAAATAAATAAATAAAATCTGTATCTGTGAAGCTATATATGTAGCTGTGAAAAAGTGCTAAATGTGTTCAAGAAACATCTTGATGTAAATTAACCTAAACTTCCTCTATGAATATTATCAATTATTCATGGCATGAATTATGCAAGAGGGCTGACAGTACATATTTGAGATTATACACAGAATGAAATATGTGTGTGTGTATATATATATATATATATGTGTGTGTGTGTGTATATATATATATGTATATTTCACACACATACATATATTTCACACATATAAACACACATATATGCACAAATGTGCATGCATATATATTCATACATATATAGTTGTATACATATTCACACACACATACATATACACATATCAATGAATACAGGCACATATTTTTACTTGTACAGAGAAATAGATAAATGAGACAAGAAGGTTAAGTAAAAAAATACTAAACTGTGAGTCTGGAGACCTGGATTCTAGCCACTTTGTATAGATCAGTCACTGTTGCTCTCAGGGCCTGCACTTTCCTGGTAGATTGGACAAATGTCCCACTTAATTCTAAAATTCTTTCATTCTGTATTGCACAGTTCTGATTTTAACATATGTGGTACATATGTTTTATTAGAATGAGCAAAGGTCATCAGGCTTAGGGACTTGGAAGTGTTCATTTGAAGAGTGGGAAAAGGCATTCCTCTCAACTCAGAGTGTGTCCACATTTCAGACTCTCTGGTCATGCCTGCAGCCTTTTTAACATCCCTTTGCTTTTGTTTTCTTACATGCTAGAAAAGAGTTCCCAGTTCTTTTGCGTGAATTGAATTTCTATTTGAAGGCCACCCAGCAGAGAGCTGGAAGCTCACTTGATTTGGGTAGGAAAAGACTAAACAGTTAATTATTTTACAAAGTGTAAGTGAGTCAAAAGTCAGTTGATTATGTATTTGCCTCTATGTGTTGTTTTATTTATATTTTTTAAAATTGTCACCATACTCTACATGTTAACAAAAGGAGCTCTACTTGGAATTTTCTAACACAAATCTCCTTTTTTGTTACTTATGGGCAAATGTCTCCAGTTATCTGTTATTTTTTATTTGACATGTTTTCATTATTACTATTTATTCCTTGGATATTAGCTAGTATTTGTTGAAGCATTACTATGAGGGTACACTTAAATTGTGTCGTGTAATTATTCTTAACTTTTCCTACTATTAGTTTCCCACTTTTAGAGATAAGAAAATTTAGGCACAGAGCTGTTAAGTTGCCTGTCTAAGGTCACACAGCTAGTGTGTGCCAGAGTTAAGATTTGATTTCAAGAAACCTGGCTAATTACTGTTAACCAATGCAATATCTTGTTACTCTTGAAATATTTGCCAGAAGGACTATGGTAGGTAACAGGGAGTTCCATCTCAAACACATATAGACTCATTGCCATTGACCCTATTCTGACTCATAGCGACCCCCTTTGGGTTTCCAAGGCAGTGAATCTTTATGGAAGTAGATTGCCCCATCTTCCCTCCATGGAGCAAACACATACAGGAGGTTCAAATTAAAAGTCATCTTTTAATATTATATTTGTACACACACTGGGACTTCTTGACAAATGTGGTAACTAGCTGTGTCACCTTGCACAAACTATTTAAAACTCTCTGCATCTGTTTCTTCAGCTCTAAAATGGTGATAATAATAGTCATATACATCACAGAGTTGATATAAGAATTTCATAAGACAGTTCATACAAAATACTTCAGAACCTGCCTAGCACAGTACTTACTTAAGATAATTTATTATTATTAATAGTGGTAGTATCTAAGAGGAAAGGATTTATACTTTGGTATAAAAAAGACAGAGCTTGAACCCTATATACGCCACGTGTTTATTTCAATTACCTCTCTAGCCCGGCTTTTTCATTGTTTTATATGATTATGTGTGTGTGTGTGCATGTGCATGCAGGGCAAGGAAGGGAATGGGGGAATAGAGAGAATATTAACATTGAAAAACTAATGAGACTTCCTTATATCTCCTTGAAATTAAGGAAAACTATTTGCACAAAAATATAAGCACAAATTTGTTTATCAGAACGATATTTATATAAGTGTAAAATAGGAAACAACCTGTTGTTATTGTTAGATGCCGTCGAGTTGGATCCAACCCATAGCGACCCCTCCTTGGGTTTCCGAGGCAGTATCACTATGGAAGTAGGTTGCCCCATTTTCCTTCCAAGGAGTGGCTGGTGGGTTTAAACCGCTAGCCTTCTGGTTAGCAGTCGAATGCAAAACAACCTAAATACTCAATAATAGGGAATTATTTAAAAGAATATAATACACCTCCACCTATATGATATGATGGGTGCTCTGGTGGTGTAGTGCCTAAGGCACTTGACTGCTAACCAGAAGGCTGGCAGTTCAAAACCACCAGCCACTCCTCAGAAGAAAGGTTGGGCAATCTACTTCCATAGTGATGCTGCCTCAGAAACCCAAGGAGGGGTCACTATGAGTCAGGTGCAACTTGATGGCAGTGAGATTGGTTTTTCTATATGATATGATGCTATACAGCCATTAAAAATCATGCCTTAGAGAAATATTTAATTTCCTGAAAAATATTCAAAACAGGCTTTTAAATGAAGAAAGCAGTAAAAGGACAGAATGTGTATCATAATCCTAATTTTGGCAAGAATGTGTAAATAGTTAGATAAATGTATACAAATAGGAAGGACTCAGAATGAAATTGGCTGGGTTATTCCTATGGGGGGCCATTATGAGTGATCTTTATCTTCTATGTGTTTGCTTGTTTATTGTTTAGTTTCACATAATATTTTATATAAACATAGTTTATGTTTGAATTAATAACACCACCAATAACAGCTAATGAATATTAGTTTATAAAGCAAATCCAACTCAGTGTTTTGGGGAAAAATCTTATAATTACTCACCTCTCTGATGTGGACTTTGAGTTCTGTTCCAGCCAGACAAACCCCCACAAAAACATGTATAGTATTAGGTTGGGCAATCCTACTTCCGTAGTGATACTGCCTCGAAAACCCAAGGAGGGGTCGCTATGAGTCGGGGCCGACTCGATGGCACATAACATCAACAACAACAACAACAACAGTATTGTTATCACCTCCATCTGCTGCTTCTTCTCTACCTGCCAAGCCAAATGCTTTGACTGAAGACTCTGTGTGTGCCAATTTTCCAAAGTGGCTTCCTCCATCTCAGGTCATTGCTAATACTTGACCTTCCACTTTTCAACCTGTCCTTTGCAACGAAGATGCTTAATTTTTCTGTCGTGTGCATTTCAATGTGTCCAAGCTCCCCTGTATCTCTCTATGTTGCCTCGTAGAGAGCTTGAGGGTCAGTTGCTGCTTAGTTGACACTGCTGATTGGCCAGCTTCATTTCATCATCTGTCTAGATTTCTCACTCTAAATCATTTGCCAGATTGGAAACATGAACAAAGTGGTGCTATGAGTCTCACAGTCTCCCCCTTACTGCTTGAATTTCATGTTACCATCAGGCAACAATGAATCTATTACCGAGGGCAGAGATGGAGAATTAATGAACATTTGTAATCCAAAAATCAATACTATCCCCACAATATATCTACTTGCTGTTGGGCTGTTCTCTTTCCTGTTTATTTCACTTTATTGGACATGCAGTAAAGGGAGCAGACATCGATTATGATGGAATCTGTAACTATTTTCCACATATGAATCTTTATTTTTATTAATAAGAATGTAAACCTATCAAGCACAGCAGCTGCATAGTGATGGCATAGCAGTTTGGACATGGAGTCAGGCCAATGAGCTGTGAATGTTTGGGCATGTTATATGCTCTCTGGTTTTTAATTTCTTTATCTGTAAAATGGAGATAATACTGTATTTTTAAGGTATCTTTGGATACTAAATGAAATAAGGTTTAAAAGTGTTTACCAAAGTATGTGGCACATAGCAAGATTTAATTGACTGTTAACTGTTGTGGTAGGCCAAAAAATACACCCTTAAAAAAGATCTGTCTGCCTCCTAATTCCTGGAACTTAATAAATCCTTTTATAGGACAAAAGAGTGATCACCTGACATGGCAAACAGTTTGATTAAGAGTTTTGAGAGTAGCAGCTTATTCTGAATTAACAAGGTGGGTCTTAAATGAAAACACAGGTGTATCTATAAGAAAGAAGCAGAGGGAATTTAGGGAATGACACAGAGAGAAGAAGGCAGATAGAAGAGGAGAAGGTGATCATAAGATGACAACAGAGGTTGGAGTGATGCAACACAAATCTAGGAATCCATGCAACCACTAAAAGCTGGAAGAGATAACAGACTCTCTCCTACAATATCCAAAGGAAGAACAGACTGGTTAACATCTTGATTTCAGCTCAGTAAAGCTGATTTCAGACTTCTGGCCTCCAGAGTGACAGAAGAACCTATTGTTTTAAGATACCAAGTTTGTGGTGATTTGGTATAGCTGCCAAAGGAACCAATACGTATTTTGGTATCAGGAAGTGGAGTGGTGCTGTATCAAATACCTGAGAGTTGAAAGTGTCTTTGAAATTGAGTAATGGATGGAGGCTGGAAAAATTAGGGGAAGCATGATAATAAAAGTCTATATTGCTTTGAGCGGGCTGGTGATAGGAATATGTATGTAAGAATTCCTGACAATTAAGGAAAGCATAAGAGCTGATACAGAAGTTTCTAAAATCTTTGAGAATACACATATCATCATTAATGGAATGTTAATAGAAATATGTACATTGAGGTTGCTGCTGAAGGCTCAGAAGGAAATTATTGTTGTTGTTGTTTTTAGTCAAAATGGTTTTGACTCATAGTGAACTTACATACAACATTACACAATAGGATCCTGTCCTGTGCCATCCTCACAATCCTTGCTATGATTGAACCCATTGTTAGAACCATTGTATAAATCCATCTGGGTGAAGGTCCTCCTCTTTTTTGCTGACATGAGGTGAATCTCACTATCCTCACTTCCAAGGAGAAATCTGACTATACCTCTTCCAAGACACATTTGTTTATTCTTCTAGCAGTCTGTACAATATTTAATGTTCTTCACCAACACCATAATCCAAATGTGTCAATTTTTCTGTAGTCTTCCTTATTTATTGTCCAGCTTTCATATGCATATGAGGCAAACGGAAATACCATGGCTTGAGTCAGATGCACATTCATCCTCAAAGTAACATCTTCGCATTTGAATACTTTAAAGAGTATTTTTGCAGCAGATTTGCTGAATACAATACATTGGTTGATTTCTTGATCACTTCTTGCAATTAAGATACATTGATAATTAACTGGTGATTGAGATGTGAAGTTAGGGAACAAAGAAGGATCAGTAGTTGAAAAATATGCCTTTGGGAATAGAAACAACATCAGAGAGTGCATGATAATTTTATAAGACCAACAACATATTCATTTCAACAACATAAATGGCAACTGTACATGTATACCTCATCAGATAGAATACACACAACAAACCATCAACTGCTTATATGCAAGTTCAAGTTGAAGGTAAAGAAAACTTTAGAAGTCTATGAGAGCTTAAGTACAACCTTGAGTATATCCCACCCAGATTTTGAAACCTTCTCAAGAATAGACTTGACTCATGGGTCTTAAATGACCAAAGACCAGATGAGTTGTGGGATGACATCAAGGACATAATATATGAAGAAAGCAAAAAGTTACTAAAAATCAGGGAAGAAAGACCAAGACAGATGTGAGAAGAGACTCTGAAACTTGCTCTTGAACATAAAGAAGCTAAATCAATGAAGAGGTGAATAGAACATCTCAAAGGGCAGCTGTAGAAGACAAAGTGAAGTACTATAATGAAATATGCAAAGAGCTGGAGTCAGAAAATCAAAAGGGAATAAAAGCTGAAGGAATTTAAGAAAAAAATTACCTCTTGAGTTGTAATATTAAAGGATTCTATGGCACATAACAACAACAACATGGGCAAAATATTGAATGGCAAGGGAAGCACCCAAAGAAGATGGAAGGTATACACAGAGTCACTGTATCAAAAAGAATTGGTCGATGTTCTACCATTTCAGGGGTACCATCTGATCAGAAAAGATGATTTGAAGAAAGATGTCCATGCTGCCCGGAATGCATTGGTGAAAAACAAGGACATGACAGAATACCAGTTTTACCAATTGAGATGTTTCAGCAAATGAATGCAACACTAGAAGCACTTGCTAATCTATGCCAAGAAATCTGAAAGATAGCTACCTGGCCAATCAACTGAAAGAGATCCATATTTGTGCCCATGAAAAAGATGACCCAACAGAATGTGGAAATAATTGAATAATCATTAATAAAACACAAAACTAAAATTTAGCTGAAGATAATTAACAGTGGTAGCAGTACATCAACAGGTCATGGCAGGAAATTTAAATAGGATTCCAAAGAGGGTGTGAATCAAGGTATATTATTGCTGATGTCAGATAGATCTTGACTGAAAGCAGAGAATATCAGAAGGATGTTTACCTGTGTTTCATTGACTATGCAAAGACTTCGGACTGTGTGAATCATAACAAATTATGGACAACATTGCGAAGAATGGGAATTACAGGACCTTTAATTGTGCTCATGCAGAATCTGTACATAGACCAAGAGGAAGTTGTTCAAACAGAATAAGGGGATACTGCATTGTTTAAAATTCAGAAAGGTTTCTGTCAGAGTTGTATCCTTTCACCAGACTTACTCAATCTATGAGGAGCAAATAATCTGAGTAGCTGACAGTATGAAGAAGAGTGTATGAAGACTGGAAGAAGATTCATTAACAACTGTGATATGCAGCTGATACAACCTTGTTTGCTGAAAGCAAAGATGACTTGAAGCACTTACTCATGAAAATCAAAGACTATAGCTTTCAATATGGATTAAATCTCATTGTAAAGAAAACAAAACCCTCACAACTGGACCAATAAGCACCATTATGAAAAGAAGGAAATTAGGAGCATGTTATTGGAAACTGGAGGAAAGGTGATTTTTGTTATATAATGGCAGAAAACTTGGCTGAATTACATTCTATAGTTACAGAATTTATAAGCAATTAACCTGGATATTTATCTAAGGAGATTTCCATGCAAAAGTTGAAACCGTGTCCTGGAGTCTTGTTGCTTTCTATAGTAAAATATATAAAGAAAGAGATCATACATATAAGAGAAAGGAAACGGGAGTTAAAAGCAGATGCAAAGAGTAGAAAACACACAAAGAGAAGGCAGAGATTGGAGTGATACAGCTATAAACCAAGGAAAACCAATGACTGATGGAAGCCATCAGAAACCAGGAGAAAGGCACAGAACAGATTCTCTCCCAGAGTCTCTGGAGGAAGTGTGGCCCTACTAATGTCTTGATTTTGGACTTCTAACTTCCAGAACTGTGACAGAATAAATTAAGCTACCAAGTTTGTGGTAATTTGTTACAAAAGCCTAGGAAACAAGTATAAATGTTTTACCTCTTTGCAACCCCCAGAGAGTGTAATTCTTGTTTACAATGTCCTTTAAAAAAATCTCCCAACAATACAATTTATTTCCAGAAGTATTATGTGTGCTCAGTAAATACTTGTTGACTCAATTGAATATCCCAAAAATGTGCAGATAAGGGTCACATACTTTTCAAAAATAGCCACATTTCTAAAAGGTCACCTCTCCCTCTCCTTTTTTGCCTCCCTACTCTTTTCCAAACACTCATTTCAAAAAAACACTGCTACAAAAACAAGTTCTAAAATCCAGCTTCGTTGATGACTCATCAACAGCACAGAATGGTATTCAAAACCACGTATTTGCATGGTCAACAGACAAATTCAACATGAGATTTCCCTGAAGTCCTTCTATGAACTTGTTAAATCAAAAGCCAATTCCATTTAGAGGAAGTTGTTCACTCAGCCCCAGATCATGGTTTAGGTTATTGAAGACATGAACAAATTCATTGTTTTACTTATTAGGCTTGATTCAGAATGGCCATAAACCCTTTGCCTAGTAGCAGCATGTTGACTGAAGCTCTGCCTTATACCAGAACAGAAGAAAAAGGCCTGTCAAAACCCACAACGAATCAAGCAAGATGTCTCTTTGAAGACTTGTTGTTGTTGTTGTTGTTTGCCGTCGAGTCACCCCCGACTCATGGCAACCCCTCCTTGGGTTTCCGAGGCAGTATCACTACGGAAGTAGGATTGCCCAACCTTCCTTCCGAGGAGTGGCTGGTGGGTTTGAACCGCCAGCCGTCTGGTTAGCAGGCAAATGTCTTAACCACTAAGCTTTGAAGACTAAGGTGTGCTTAATCCAAGTCATGGTATTTTCAGTTGCCTCATATGCATGTGAGAGCTAGATAATGAATAAGGAAGACAAAAGAAGAGTTGATGCTTTTGAGTTGTGCTGTTGGCAAAGAATACTGACAGTAACGGACTGCCAGAAGAACAAACAAATCTGTCTTGGTGGAAGTGCAGCTGGAATGCTCCTTGGAAGCGAGAATGGCCAGACTTCATCTCACCTATTTTGGCCATGTTGTCAGAAGGGACCATTCCCTGGAGAAGGATGTCATGCTTGGGTAAAGTGGAGGGTCAAGGAAAAAGAGAAAGACCCTCAACGAGTCTGGAATGACAGAATGGCTGCAACGATGGGCTCAGGTATACCAAGTATTGTGAGACTGGCACAGGACCAGGCAGTGTTGCGTTCTGTTGTACACAGGGTCGCTATGAGTCAGAGCCGACTCGACAGCACCTAACAACAGCAACAGCATTAAGCTTGTGGATTTGGTTGATTAGTTTTGGGTTAGAAACTCTAGATAATAAAGTAAGATTATGGTGCACATGTTACCAAATTTTGAGCAACTATTCTCTGCCAGGTATTACATAAAATATTATATAATTATTATTGCTAAACCTATCACATCCTTACAACATGAAGTCAGAAGTGGAAATTGAGACTGAGAAGGATTGACAAATATGCTCCAAATCACACAACTCATAATTACTAGAACGAAGATATGAGTTCAGACCTTCTATCTTTCCATTAGATACTACTGCTATTTCATCAAGCTCTCTAAACTCAAATCTCCACCAAAAATTACTACTTTCTATTTAATATTGTAAGTAGGAGAATAATGAGATCACTACTGCTTGTTAAAAGCACTCTTTTCAGATATAGGTGGAGTAAAATAATAAAGCAATTAAATTAAGCAGGGTTTTATCCAATATTTTAAGAGAATTTCTCTCAGCATTTATCATTTCTAGTTACTTTCTTCAACTTTATAAGGAATATTATTTGTTCTATTCTCTACAGATCTGAAGAAAGCTAAACAGTATGAATTTAAGGCATTTTATCAACTTATTGAAAATTTGCGATATGCTTAGTTCATTGCTGGGACATTGAGAGTTACAAAAGAATAAATTAATTAATAAAGTCCCTTCCCTCAAGGAGCTTGTAACCAAAAGGGAAAGAGTAGCAGTTTATGGAATGATTAAAGAAAAAGCCACAGAAATCATTTCAGGATAGATACTCACCTCATTCTGATTCTACCTTAAACAACCTTGGAATATATTCATTGTCACCATCTGGAGAGTAAATGTGAACTATTTCTTACCCAGTAAACAGTCTCCTTGGGTTTACATCAGCTCCTTACACTTTATCTCCTCCAGTAGCACCTCCTCTCGATGAGGTAGTATAGAACTTGTAGACTCCATTACAATGTGAGGAGATGTCATGAATCATGAACCTTAAGATTAAAGTAAATTTGAAGGATGCATTTCAAAAAGAACAGGACTTGCTGGATACAGGGAATGATGAAGACTGATAGGCAAAGACAAAACTACAGCTTTTTGAGAAGGTGGGACCAGGCCTATGAGATTCATTCATTCATTCAGAATATTAGTGGCATAGAAGTAAATTTTATTAATGTATGAGCAGCATTCTCCCTGGACTCCTTCCCTTGTCAGCTAAATCGAATCCTGTTCTTATCCTTCAAATTCTCATCTTTTGCTTCTGTATCATTCCTGGACTTTGGCAAAATATGTTATTGGAGAAAGAGAGGATAACAGAGAAAGGGAACAGTAGGAAAGAATGACAATGTTTTCAGTGATGTGTGCAATGAGAAGTTGAGCAAGAAATGGAAGTTGTGAGAGAATGAAAGATTAGGAGAACTGAGGAAACAGGATTTTGCAAAGTAGTGATTTGAGTTTTGAATTAACACTTTTTGTTTCCTGACAAGCGCAAGTTAATGTATGGATACGTGATTGCTTTCACTACTTCTAGCTCCCAGGCTAAATCTGAGCAGGACACTATTTTAAAGCATTTCTTTATCACCTTCTATATGTAATGTCATATTGTCTGCTGCAAGGAGCTCTTGTGGTGCAGTGCCTAAAGCCTTTGACTGCTAACCAGAAGGTTGGCGGTTGGCAGTTTGAACCCACCAGCCCCTAGCAGAAAAAAGGTGGGGCCATCTACTTCCATAAAGGTTTACTGCCTCAGAAACCCAATGGGGGTTGCTATACATCAGAATGGACGTGATGGCAGTGAGTTTGGTTTTGATTTGGTTTGGTTTTATTATCTAATGCTTCCATAGCAGAAATACAACAAATGGGTAGCTTTAACAATGGGAGTTAATTTTCTCACAGTTTAGGAGAGCAATTTCAGGACACTGGCTCTAGGGGTAAGATCTCTCTGTCCCTCTGGGGAAAATCCTTTTCTCAGTTTTGCTGGCATTGTTCTCAGGGTTCTTTAGAGGTTCCCGTGTGGCATCTATCTTGTGCCATTCCTGCTTCCTTACTTCTGTGACTAATCTGCTGTTTAAATACATCACAAAAGATACTGGATTAAAGTAGTGCTACACTGATATGTTCTCATTAATATCTCAAAGAAAATCCTATTGCCAAATGGAATTACATCCATAGGTATAAAACTCAAAAACAAACTCACTGCCATCAAATCAGTTCTGACTCATAAAGATCCCCTTCGGGTTTCTGAGGTGGTAAATCTTTATGGAAGTAGATTGCTCAGTCTTCCTTCCTCAGAGTGGCTGGTAGGTTTGAACTGCCAACCCTCTACTTAGCAGACAAATGCCTTAGGCACTAGCCACCAGAGCTCCTTATCCACAGGTATAGGGGTTAGGCTTTGCAAAACATATTTTTGGGAGACAAAATCCAAATCCATAACTATTGGGCACTGAGTATGCAAAAGCCCACAAGACTGGTATAGTCTAAATCCTCCAAAGAGTTTATATTCTAATGGAAAGACAATAGCATGGACATTACCACAAAAGAACTAACATTTGTGAGGATAGATAATATTGCACATGGTATTATTTATTCTTCAGGTCAATTCTCTGAGGTTAGTGTTATCAATACTATCTGATAGAGAACTGACCTCAGGTTACATTCCAAGAAGATACATATAATTAATAACAAAGCTGAGACACAAAATATAGACTCCCAAGGCCTTCACTTTGACAGAGGAAGATACTGGTTGGTTACAAAATGGAAAACACTGAAACTTAGAATTAAACTTTGGGAAACTCCAAATTCATGGGTTGAAAGAGGACAAGTTGATGAAGAATGACTAATAAGGTGTACCACATGCCAGGGAGATGCAGGATGAAGTAATAAATGTAAGATGGTACAATACTTCTGAAAGCCAAGTATAGATGGCTGCTCACAAGCTTTTTAAGACCCCAGTCAATCTACTTCAGTAGTGATACCACCTCGGAAACCCAAGGAGGGGTCACAATGAGTAATATCCTACTCGATGGCAGTGAGTTTGGTTTGGTTTTGATTAGTTACTACTCACCAAAGTAGAATGTAGAACAATGTCTCTGTGGACTATGTCATGCCAATAGACCTTGATGTGCCCCACAATTATGGTCTTGATCCCATGGGCCCAGAGACTCACTTCCTCAAGGTGTTTAGTTATGACTAAGAAGTTTCATAACTTTGCCTGCTGTTAGTTCTACTATATATATGGGCATTTTTACATTACATACAAATATGGATGTACAAATATTGTCTAAAGCAGTAAGTCTTAACAAAAGCAGACTGCCACTCTTTCCCACAGAACAGCTAGTGGTTTTGAGCCTCCAACCTTTGGTTAGCAGCTGGATACTTTAACCACTGGGCCACCAGAATTCATAACTACCTTTCAAGTAATATTTAATATAAGCATTGATATTTATTACAATAAATGCATGTTTCCCTTTTGACCATGTATATTGGGGATTAAGTGTTATATTTACAGGTTATTCTTATAAAAACTTTAGACAGCTCATTCAAATGCATACTATTGATTATGTATGTCGAGACAGAGTTTATTAAAAGTAGGTAATTGACTTGATTATATCAATTTGCATTTAGGAAGCTCTGGGTGATAAGTCAGATCTGCTGTTTCTTGTTTCTTCTCTCTCATTATGAGTTTTATGGGCTTTGATCAATAACTTGAAAGCAGCTTTCCTTCAACACAGTACTCTCAATATAACTTGAATTGAGTGACATCGATATTAATAAAGCTTTGCTAGCTTCCCTAACTGTGGTTTTATTTAATATTTAAAAATGAATGGGCATAAATGTGATCTCATTTGCCATATTAAATTAAAGTTAAATTTAATCATGCAGTATTTTATGGTTATTGAAAGCTATGCATTAGAATGGGAATGATCCAGTTTTAAACTCAGCTTTGCTATTTATTGCTTGTATATCCTGAGATAAGTTAATGGCCTCTCCCAGCTTCAGTCTGCTCACCTATAATGGGCCCTATATTACCTACCTCATAAGTTTGTTTGCATGATTAAATGAAATTATCTTTATTAAAAAAAGTTGCACAGTATCTGGTTTGTAAAAGACCTCCATAAATGTTACTTTTGTTATGACCATTGTTATATGCATATTATTCTATGTTCATTGTTAATTATAACTATCTTACTTACTACTTTCATCAATTGTTATTGTCATTAGCTGACACTCAGTTGGTACCCAAATCACAGTGATGTTAAACACAAGACAATAGGACTGTTGTGATCTATAGGGTTTTCACTGGCTGATATATTGGGAGTAGATTGCCAGGTAGCTTTTCCTAGATTTTTCACTGGCTGATATATTGGGAGTAGATTGCCAGGTAGCTTTTCCTAGATTATCTTAATCTGGAAGCTCTGCTGAAGCCTGTTCAATATCACAGCAAAACACAAGCCTCCACTGACAAACAGATGGTTGGTGGCTGCACTTGGGGTACATGGACTGGAGGCGAACCTGGGTCACCTTCATGAAAGGTGAGAATTCTACCACTGAACCACCACCGTCCCTGTTGCTTTCATTATAGTTAATACTTTTTTTGTATATTATTTGTTCCATGATTTTGAGGTACGTAGTAAACATTTTTAGAAAATTTCTGAAAAAAACCTCCCAATTAAAAATGTTTCTGATTTAGATAAACTTATGTTTGAGATATTGTGTGTGTGTGTGTGTGTGTGTGTTTAGGATTTGGGTGAAGATTTACAGAGTAAATTCACTTTTCATACAGCAGTTCACATATACTTTGTCTCATGTCATTGACCAAAATTTACAAT
>NW_006921767.1:711554-718602 GCF_000298275.1 Orycteropus afer afer | reverse complement strand
TCTGCATCCTTTCCTTCAAGGCTCAGGGGTCCAAGATTATCTTCTGTGTCTGTATTAACTGGTTTCCCTTTTCTTTGTTGAAGAGGGTCTGTGCAATCTGTCTGCCTAGTCCGCCATCTTGCCCCCTGTTTGAGATATTTTTAGGGTAAATAAAATCATTTAGAATAGAACACTGAGAAGGGACAATAATATAATATCATAAACCCAGAAACAAAACAGTTACAACATGATTTAAAACTTTTTATTAAAATAGTTGTAGTAAATTGTTAGGTTGACATTGGTAAAGCTACAATGAAGAAAAAAAGATAAAAACAAATCCTTTGTAAACCACTTATTTGCCAATTTATAGAGAAGAGCTATATGTTTCTAAGAACAGAAAGTAGAGGCATATAAAGTTGCTGAGACAAGTCATGTCAGCTTTTCGGTCTCAGAATACTTCTCATCATTTCCTGGTAGAAATGAGAATGTTGTCAGGCAAGAGTGCACGGAAATTATGAAGTCAGAGTTTTTAGCACAAGTGCAATGAATTTGCTGAGAGTAAGTAAAGAGAAAGCCAATTTCAATTGTGCAAATCCTCTGGCCTTTCAGTTTCAACAAACAAGAACAAGCTAAAGCACAGAAAGTCATTTCTCTAGTACAAGGATAATTGCACTGAAAAGGAACTGGTATTCTCAGTGGCTCATGCCCAATGGTTCTGAAGATAAATAGAACTGATAAATCTAGCTAAATGTTGGTGTTAGTTGCTTTTGAGCCCACTACAACTCATGGGTACCCTGTGTACAACACAATGAAGCAGTCCAACTCCATCCTCATGAACGCTGGCACATGGGAGTCCATTGTTGCAACCATGGTGTATTTTGAGTGCCTTCCAACCTACATGACTAGTCTTCCAGCACTATATGAGACAATATTATAAAATGTTTTTTAAAATGTTTTTATTGGCTGTTTTATAGCAGTAGATCACCAGGCCTTTCTTCTCACTCTGTCTTCATCTGGAAATTCTGCTTAAACCTGCCCACCATGGGTGACCTGCTGTCATGTGAAATACTGGTGGCATAGCTTCCACTATCATACTAATGCCACTGTCATTGAGTAAATTAGGACTTGTAGCAACCCCCATTCGATTTCTGAGGTGGTACAAAGGTGTAAATCTTTACAGAAGTAGATTGCCCTGTCTTCCTTCTATGGAGTGGCTGGAGGGTTTGAACTGCCAGCCTTCTGGTTAGCAGTCATACTTCTTAAGCACTATGACACGTTTTTCCAGAGCTCCTTTTTCAAGCATTGTAGAAGCAAGCAAACCACCACAGTATGACAAACTGATAGGTGGTGGACTTGCAACGTAGTGAGTGCTAAATAAATACTTATTGAACTGAAAGGAGACTAGGACAATTAGGAGGGGAGGAAAAAAAAATCGGATCACAAACCAAGCAGAATTTGTAATTATCTCTCTTTAGTTAACATTCAGAGTCCTTGAGTGATGCACTTGATTGCTAATCAAAAGGTTAGTGGTTCAAACTCACACAGAAAAGCCCCACAAGAAAGGGCAAAGATCTGATTCTGAAAAGTCACAGCCTTGAAAACCTCTGGAGCACAGTTCTACTCTGACACACATGGGGTCAGAAACAATTCAATGACAACTTGTGAAAAACATATAAATATTCACTTTATTTTTGAAATCATAATGCAATATGCTTCCATAGTAGAAAATAAAAAATAATTATTAAAAGAAAATTGTCGATAATTTATCGCCTGCCTAGCCATTTTCTAGGCTTGGGACCTCAAATGTCTTAAATAAACCTTACACACAGGAGCTTTGGTAGCATAGTGCCTAAGGCACTTGACTGCTAACCAGAAGGCTTGTGGTTCAAACCCACCAGCCACTCCTCAGAAGGAAGGTTGGGCAATCCTACTTCCGTAGTGATACTGCCTCAGAAACCCAAGGAGGGGTCGCTATGAGTCGGGTGGACTCCACGGCAAATAACAACAACACACCTCATTTTACATGTTTGTAAAATAACATCTCAGTGTTTTGATGAGAATAAATGAAATTGTATAGGCTTAACAAAAACTTGGTATGTAATAGCTGAGTACTTAAAGTTGTTGTTGTTGTTGTTGTTATGTGCCGTCGAGTCGGCCCCGACTCATAGCGACCCCTCCTTGGGTTTCTGAGGCAGTATCACTACGGAAGTAGGAATGCCCAACCTTCCTTCCGAGTACTTAAAGTAGGTAGATTTAATATTAAAATTCTATGTTTCACATAAGTATTTCTACTCTTTTTTTTCATTCTAAGGGCAAAGATAGATTTCAGAGCCTATTTCTTGGGTATACACTTTTATATACTGCTTTTTTTCCATTTTGATCATAAGCCTTTTATAACATTAATACAATTACTTCATATATATCACAATGAATGGCTACATGATATCCCAGTATGAAAATTTACCAACTTTTCTTGCAATTAGTTCCTACTGATGGAAATTTATGGTATTTCATCTCTCTCTCTCTCTCTCTGTCTCTTTCTTTCTCCCTTTGCTTTCCCTCTGTCAAACACATACACACACATACACACACACGAGGTCACATAATTATTTGTTTATCAAATTACCTTTAATGATTCTTCTAACACCTAGAATCTGTTCCTCTCACTTCCTCTCCCTTATTTTACCCCAATCTGTTCTACTTTAGGAATTTTGGGGTGGGGGTGGGGTGGAGAGCAGTGATGATAAATAGTTGAGTGCTTGGTTGCTAACTGGAAGTTTGACAATTCTACTCTACCTAGAGGCATCTCAGAAGATAGATCAGGAGATCTTCAGAAAAACCAGCTACTGAAAATGCTGTGGAGCACAATTGTACTGTCACACATGGGGTTGGCATGGGTCAGGATTGACTCAACATCAAACCTTTAACTTCACTTAGGCACACACAGAAACACAGCTCAAGAGATTTTCATTGTGGGTAAAGGGCATGGTAGATTAATTTTTAAATCTTGAGTCTGAATGTCATTTGACTTTACTGATCACATGTTTTTACCTATAAAACCAACCAAAACCAAACTCACTACCATCAAGTTGGATTCTACTCATAGCAATCCCTCCTTGGGTTTCTGAGGCAGTATCACTGCAGAAGTACACTGTTCAATCTTCCATCCAAGGAGTGGCTGGTGGGTTTGAACCAACAGCCTTCTGGTTTGCAGTCAAATGCCTTAGGTACTATGCCACCAGAGCTCCCCTTCACCTGTAAAACAAGGGATCAAATAATCTCTAGTTCATGTCCACTTACTATGTTGGAATATTTTCTGTAAAGAAGCTTGTATAAAAAAAAAGATCATTAGCTTTCAAGTCACTGAATCCAATCCGAATTGCTTCTTATTTATTGGACCAGATGCCAATAACTTGACCAGATGGACTTCTGCATGCTGCTCATCCCTTGACTCCCATAGATATAACCTGGATGTTATGTCATCTTGTAACGCCAGCACTGACCATGAGCCAGGTGCCCAGCCCATTGGCTGTCTGTGCTACTTTTATCTTTCATTTCATTGTAACTCATCCCTAGCTCACCATATTCAAGTCACAAAAAAAAAAAAAATTAATTAATGTAGAGTTGATTCTGAATCTAATTCATGGCAACCCACTGGATCGAGTCAGATCCGACTCACAGCGACCCCTCCCTGGGGTTCTGAGGCAGTATTACTATAGAAGTAGATTGCCCAACCTTTCTTCCAAGGAGTGGCTGGTGGGTTTGAACCACCAGCCTTCTGGTTAGCAGTCAAATACCTGAGGCACTATGCCACTAGACCTCTCAAACTAATCTATAGCTGATTCCATCTCATGGCAATTTCACATGTTTCAGAGTTGAATTTACTCTGTAATTTGTACTGAATCAGATTGACTTTTTACCAAGGTATCAGTGGTAGCTGGAACCACCAACATTTATGTTAAGAATCAAGCACAAACCATTTTCATGACCCAGGAACAGCTCTAGCCACATTGGTCTTTTTTCTTTTGTCATGCAAAGCCATTTCTTGTCTCAGGGACTTTTCACATCCTTTTCTTCTGCCTAGCAAGTCTTCTCTCCCAGCTCTTTGAATCTATACCTTCTTATTCTGTCCTTGGTGGGAGTTAAAATATCACTTGCCCAAAGAGCCTTTCTCTGCCCTTAGCATGTAAAGTGGCCATTCTCTCCACACACACCCCCCATTCTATATCTTAGCCCTTTACTGACTCACTTATTTCCTAACAACTATCAGTTTTCAGAGTTCAAATGTGTTTATTCATTCATTCATTTATTGATATATTTTCTTGTTTCTTCTCTCCCACTGGAATGTAAACTCTAAGCGGCAAGACTTACAGCTTTCTCATTCCCTATTGTTCCCGCTCTAGCTTGCTCTGTGCCTGCAACACTTATTTTTTTAGCTTTCTATATTTTAATTAATTTACTAAAGAAATATTAATTGGCCAGATTTCTACAGAAATTCTGCATGCAAACAAACAAGCAAACAATCAAAGACAAAAACCCTCCCTCAGACTTGTTCAAACCTAAATATAATCAGAAATAAAATCTTTTAATATTCATGAAACTTTAATTTCACCATCTTTTGAATGGCTGGAACATCCAGTAAATCAGACTTCAACTTGATAGACGATAAACTATAGAAAAAGAATTTCACCAGAG
Source organism: Orycteropus afer afer (assembly GCF_000298275.1). Taxonomy (NCBI): domain Eukaryota; kingdom Metazoa; phylum Chordata; class Mammalia; order Tubulidentata; family Orycteropodidae; genus Orycteropus; species Orycteropus afer. The sequence goes on along the minus strand of NW_006921767.1, from coordinate 713,928 downwards.
ATGAAATAAGGATGATCATAGCAATCTGCAGAGCACTGATGTGATTTATAGGTATAGACTTCTTCTAGATTACCTGCCACCAAATTTCAAAGAGACCCCTGATAATGTTCCTGTATGAGAAAAGCACCACAGTTGTGAATGCACTCTCACTATTGAATTCCATACTGAAATGAGGCTTTGAAAAACACAAACATCTTCCATGTTGATCTTGCAAGTGGCTGCATCAGGAGATTCACCTTTTTGCAAGGGAGGCCTGCTTTTCTTGAATAGAGCATGTGTAAAATATTTTCCAAAAAAATTTAGGTTTAGTTTGTCATTTCCAAAAAATCCTTTGGTGGTGCAAATGGTTTGAGTTAGGCTAATCGCCTAAGGGTTGGCGGTTTGAACCCACCAAATGCACAGTGGAAGAAATCCTGGTGATTTGTTTTCATAAAGAATATAGCCTAGAAAACCCTATGACACAATTCTGCTCTGTAACACATCGGGTCACCATGAGTCAAAATAAACTCAATGGTAACTGGTTGATTTTGTCACTTATTGCAGTTTGTAATCTTGTAGTGGTTTTGAGTTGTCTCTTTCTGTAATTAATTTAAAAGGAAAAAGACTTTCACTATCAAACATTGGCCATTGCTATTGAACTGCCTGCCATCTACTGTCCACTTCATTACCATCAGGCCACACAGAGTATAATGGACTCCAGTTTCAGGAGTTTACCATTGGGCAGGAAAGTGTTTTTGTTCTGAGGTCAGAAAATTTCATTCATGCTGCAAATCACTTTGCTTCCAGCCACTGTGCAAAGCCTGTGTATGTTTATCAAGGATTTTTGGATGGCTCCTGCTATCTGTTTATATGCCAGATTCTGTGAAGAGCACATTGTTCTTGTGCAGTGAATTCCAGTTTAGAGCAGAGAAGAACATTCTTCCTTGAAATAACCCCTTAAGAGCCAAACCTTCTGTGTAGTATTTCATACCCTGGGTGTTTGGTTGAGTTCTGCTGTGTCTGTTGTGTGTTGGTTCAGCTTCTTTTTGCCACTTAGTCCTAGAGGTACCCTGTGATATTACTCATAACAGTGGCTTCAGTAGGAGGGTGCAGTCAATGCAGACCACACTGGGTGATGCTGTTAGAGAGGGTGAAACCAAAATGACCACCTATAAAATTTCTGTACAGTGTTTCAGCAGAAACTTGTTACTTCTTATAAAAACATCCCTGTTGTTAATTATACCAACAAAAAGATTTTTTTGTAAGCTAAGCTAACATGTATCAAGGTAAAACTGATTTACTTTTTGAATCTTTTCATCTGCTCTGATCAAAGCTGACATTATTATCCAATTACAATGATGCTTCAGATCACCTGGTTTTGACTGCCCCTGTTACAAGCATGCATCATTGTTTTCATTGTTGTCAGTGTTTTCATAGTTGCTGATTTTGTCAAATTATCTGGTGTTTTAGTTGCTATATTTTAGTAATTAGTATTTGTGAACCTGTATCAATAATGTTTTTTGAAAATGATGTAGCAATTAGAGGAAAAGAAGGAAAAAAATAAAAAAGGCTCCCACTCATAATAATGAGTACGCTCATGTAATTAATAATCTTGCAATTCAACGTAGAAAGATTTTAGAGAACAATGTTATTGTTAGTATTCATATAATCGAAGAAGGAGAGTTCTGCTAAGATGTCAGAACAGGTGGACAAACTACACAGAACCTCTTCAACAAAGAAAAGAGGAACCAATTAGCACAGATACAGAAGATAATCCTGGAGCCCTGAACTTTGAAAGGAAGGATACAGAAGCAGACTAAACTCCAACTAGTAGAAGAACCTGCATGAAAACAGTGCAAAAGAAGACACACAGAGCTGCAGACTGTCCTTGATTCTGATGGCACTGACAGCTTAGATATTGCCAAGTGGTGTTAGGGCCTAAGAATTGACCTAAAAATTGGTCCTGCTAGCCAGGGCTTGCATGGAAGACTACACGGGTGGCTGGTGAAAAAAAGGGGAAACAGTGAAGAGGGAGGTGGACTGAGCAGTGGACTTTAGGCTGTCTGGAGGGCACAGCCATTTTGAATGTTTACAAACAGTTTAACCATTTTGGATATTTAAAATGTTCTCTCAGATTCCAGGGAGTTAAGAATAGGCTCCACTTGCCAGGGATAGCAAGGACACACGTGTAGACACTGAGGACTAGAAAGGTAGGATATTGCCCTTATTACTCTTACACCCCACAACCTCTTGGTGAAAGGGGGTGCAGCTGTCTTTCCCTCCTACCCACCTGGGAGGGCAGGAATTCCATCCCTGTCTTGAATACCATCCCCGTCTGTGTGCTCCTACAGAGCCTGGGTGCCCTGCCCCACCCTGCCCAGAATTTTTTTTTTTT
>NW_006921767.1:680270-710379 GCF_000298275.1 Orycteropus afer afer | reverse complement strand
GAATACAGACCCAGAACACACCCCTGAAGAAGAAGTAGCATTGGAACTCCCTGATAAGGAATTCAAAAAATTATATTTAGGTACCTTCAATGCACAGCCAAAACTCTAGAACAATTTCAGAAGAAAATACAAGAACAAAATGAAAAATTAGAAATGATACAAAATCTAAAGCTAGAAATTAAGAAGATTAATACTAAATTTTCAGAAATAGAAAACACTTTGAAAGGACAAAGGAGTAAAATTGAATCAATGGTAGACAGAATTAATGAGATTGAAGACAAATACTTGAATACTCTTTGGAAAAGGATCAATCAGAAAAAAAGATCAAAACAAAATGAAGAAAGCCTGATTCCTGTGGGATGTAATCAAAAGGAATAACCTACCTGTAATTGGAATTACAGAACAGGAAGAGAAAAAGAAAACCACTGAGAAAATTGTCCAAGATTTGTTGGAAGAGAACTTTCCTGATATGATGAAAGATGAGAATATGTTCATTTCAGGAAGTCCAAGGAATCCCAAAGAGGAGAGACCCCAAAAGAAAATCACCAAGACATATCATCATCCTGAAAGCAACATGGAAAACATGAAAAGTTACCTACAAAGGGCAACCAATAAGACTAAGCTCAGATTTCTCAGCCTAAACCATGCAGGCAAGAAGGCAATGGGATGGTATATATAAAACTCTGAAAGAGAAAAATTTCCAACCAAGAATTATATACTCAGCAAAATTGTCCCTTAATTATGATGATGAAATTAAGAGATTTCCAGATAGGCAGAAATTAAGGGAATTTGTTAAAATCATATAATATAAGAAATATTACATTATAGCAATTTAAAAGGAGCTCTGATAGCATAGTACCTCAGGAACTTGACTGCTAACCAGAAGGCTGGTGGTTCAAACCCACCAGTCACTCCTCAGAGAGATGGTTGAGCAATCTACTTCGGTAGTGATACTGCCTCGGAAACCCAAGGAGAAGTCACTATGAGTCGGGTCCGATTTGACGGCACATAACAGCACGACAACAGCAATTTAAAACTATATTTGTCACATATTATTCTATGATGCCTAAGGCATTTGACTGCTAACCAGAAGGTTGGCAGTTCAAACCCACCAGTCATTCTGCAGAAGAAAGACTGGGCAATCTACTTTCATAAGGATTTACCACCTTAGAAAGCTAAAGGGTGTCACTATAAGGTGGAATTGACTCAAAGGCAGTGAGTTTGTTTTTATTATTATTATTATTCTATGATTAATATTGATAACAGACATTTATGGGAGCTCTGGTGGCTTAGTGCCTAAGGCATTTGACTGCTAATCAGAAGGCTGGCAGTTCAAACCCACCAGCCACTTCTTGGAAGGAAGGTTGGACGATCTACTTGTGTAGTGATACCACCTTGGAAATCCAAGGAGGGGTTGCTATGAGTCAGGTCCCACTTCGATGGCAGTGGGTTTGATTTCCCTTTTTGGTTTATATGGTCTGGTATGGGGGGTGCACATCATGAGCTACTGCACTGGGTGACACCAACCTAGTTTTGTAATTCTCTAGTTCTGCTATAACAGAAGTACCACAAGTGGATATCTTTCAAAACATGAATTTATTCTCCTACATTTTAGGAGGCTAGAAGTCCAAATTTAGAGTGCCAGATCCAGGGACTGGATGAAGGCCCCTCAACCTTGGGCTTCAGCTCTGCCTCTTGTTCCAGGCCCAAAAAACAAAAAATAAACTCACTACCATCGAGTTGATTTGGGTTTCTGAGATAGTAACTTTTTACAGAAGCAGATTGCCCAGTTGTCCTTCCGTGCAGCAGCTGGTGGGTTTGAATCACCAATCTTCTGATTAGCAGTCAAATGCCTTAGGCACTAAATGAGGCTGCTGAGGCTGATGAACCCAAGGTTGGCAGGTAAAATGACATAATATCAGGATCAACAAGCAACACTGTAGAATACTGGTTCAAGTCCAGGAACTAGAGATGAGGATTCAGCCAAATGCAGGATCTAAAATGTTTCAAAATGCTTCTCCATATATCCTGGAAGCAGGCCACATCCCAAAGGCAACTCCCCTAAACTGATTAGCTGCTTACAAAAGACTCCACCATGGAGGTGATTACAATCTTCTCCGGAAAATAACTATTTCCAGGTGCCCAGCCACTCAAACCATGGCTCAGCCAAGTTGATGCACAACCTTAACTACCACACCTAGTGATGCCAGTGGTTCATGGATGACAATGTGTCAAAAGGTTGTTGTGGTTTCCAAGTTCTCATATCTTTAGAAGACCACATTGCCTTCCATCCCCCCCACCCATCCCCCTGACCACCACCACCTGTTGTTTTCATGCAGAGAGACAGAAGTGGGGTGCCAATTGAAACAAAGAGGATATTACAGGGCTCACAGTGTTGAATCCTATTTTTACTACTTTTGTAAAGATGTGCTATTTTCATTTTAAATAAGAAAGCTCTTAGAGCACTTCACCCTGTTCCATCCAGAGGGAGCAGGTCCGGCTTTCTTGGGCATGGGTTTTTACCAGTTGCCACCAATAAGGAATCATTTTGTGATGTCTGTAGAATTTGTAATCCTCTGCCACTTTGAATCCAGCTTTTAAATGTCCTTTTGCAGGGCCTGCCAAGAGAGAACTTGTGTTAAGAGAGCCAGTGTTTCATTTGCAATTGAAAGAGACAACCCTATCATTGAATGTGGTCTTTCAAGGCAAGGGGAAGAGCAAAAGTTGGAAAGGAAGAAACTCAGAGAAGAGTCCCTTAAGCTTTGAGCAGATATTCTGAGTATTTTTATTCCTGAAATTTTATTCTTTCTTAAATGCTCCACTTAATGTTTGCCATGGACCACTTGGCTTATGATCGTGGATGGCTTGAATTCAGACTTGTAAACCAGGTCACTTAAACACAGAATTTAGCCAGTGGCTTTTTCACATTTGTAAGTGAGAATATTGCTAGCCTCCTCACCAAGCAAGCATAAGAATTGACCTTTAATTGATTGCAGGAAGGAAGTCTGGCTTTTCTGAAGACAAGTCAGACTAGTTTTGACAAAGAATTTGCCAACAAAGCCCTGGGCAGAGGCGGGAATATGCAACACAGAGAAAAGCATAGTGCATGAGATTAGTGGAGATATAAGGGACTTGAAGGTAAGAAAGGGGATTATGACATGGCTTAATATAGGGGCCAACACCCATCTGTCTGTTTGTTGTGCTGTGGATGGCTTGCTCATTGCTATGATGTTGGAAGCCATCAATATTTCAAATACTGGCATGGTCACTTATGGTAGACAGGTATTGGCAGATCTTCCAGAAGAAGAGAAACTTAGAAGAAATGCCTGACAATACACTTACTTCCAAACACTAGCTAATGGAAACCTTTATGAATTATAACAGAATACTGTCAGTCTCACTTGCTTTGGAGACATCATTGGGGTGGGGTAGAGGGGATCAGTTGCTGGAGGAAGACACCTTATTTGGTGAAGGAGAGGTTCTGCGAGGCAAAGGCAGATTATCCAATAGGTAAACTAAACATGGGCTTACTTTTTCCTCCTCCTCCTCCTCCTCCTCCTTCTTCACCACATTAGAGATGCTGTGTCTACATTTGGCTGGCATCTATCTCTTTCTCAACCCCACAGCACTTTCCTACATAGTGTATGAAAGCTTGAATTCTAAAGCACTTGGTTTTTGGAAGGCTGTGGTCTGCAGTGGGAGCCCTAACTCCATTTTGAGGCTCGGCATAAGTTTCAGATGCTATTTGGGTTCTTTCTGACCATAAACCAGCATTGTGGCTATGCACAAATTCCAGGACAAACCTAGGGATGGGCAGTTTGCCTTCAGGAAGAGTATGGTTGAAAGTAGATTTGTTGTTGTTGTCATTCTATGGAAGTAGATTGTCCAACCTTCCTTCCCAGAAGTGGCTGGTGGGTTTGAATCACCAGGCTTTTAGTTAGCAGTCAAGTTCCTTAGGCACTAAGCTTCCAGAGCTCCTTGAAAGTAGATTATACTCTCACAAAGAACAAAAGGACTTGCCTGAGAGTGTCTTTTTTGTAATTTCGATTAAGCTTGGGGTCTTGGTATTGTTTAGTAGCCAATTTACTGATGAAGTAACACTTGCTGATGAAGATTAAAGACTATAGTCTGCAGTATGGATTACACCTCAACATAAAGAAAACAAAAATCCTCACAACTGGACCAAGAAGCAGCATCATGATAAATAGAGAAAAGATTGAAGTTGTCAAAGATTTCATGTTACTTACTTGGTTCCACAATCAACACCCATGGAAGCAACAGTCAAGAAATCAAAAGACATATTGCACTGGACAAATCTATTGCAAAAGACCTCTTTTAAGTGCTGAAGAGCAAAGATGCGTCTTTGAAGACTAAGGTGTGCCTCACCCAAGCCAAGGTGTTTTCAATCCCTCATATGCATATGAACGCTAAACAATGAATAAGGAAGTCAAGGAAGAGTTGATGCTTTTGAATTGTGGTATTGGCAAAGAAGGAGCTCTAGGTACATAATGCCTAAGGCATTTGACTGCTAACCAGAAGGCTGGCAGTGCAAACCCACCAGCCACTCCTCAGAAGGAAGATTGGGCAATCTACTGCCATAGAGATACCCCCTCGGACACCCAAGGAGGAGTCGCTATGAGTAGAAATTGACTCAATGGCAGTGGGAGTTGGCAAAGAATACTGAGAGTACCATGGACTGTCACAAGAAGGAACAAATCTGTCCTGGCAGAAGTATAACCAGAGTGCTCCTTGAAAGCTAGAAGTACCAAATTTCATTTCACATACTTTGGTCATGTTGTCAGAAGAGACCACTCCCTGGAAAAGTATATCATCTTTGGTAAAGTGGAGCATCAGTGAAAAGGGGGAAGGCCTTCAACATAATGGACTGACACAATGGCAACAACAATGACCTCAGGTATAGCAAAGATTGTGAGGCTGGTGCAGGACTGGGCACTCTTCCATTCTGTTGTACATAGGCTCACTATGAGTCAGGGCTGACTCAATCTCACCTAACAATAAAAACAGTAGTCACCTTGTGGCTAAGACTCAAGCTGCATGGTCATGTCTCACAGCCTATCCAGACCACCACCTAGCCAGTAGTCAAGGCCCAGAAGCAATCCTGTAACCCTTTCTTATCTTCAAATCCCAGTCATTGTCTTTACCTTGATTCTGTAGTTTCACCTGTTAGCAGTCACGAATCTATCTACCACCAATCATGATTTTGTGATGATTTAAATTCATATATAATTAGCCACATGGTTATAACTTGGCAGACTCTATTCAGCTCTCTCATGCTGATAGCTTCCCTCATCAAGGATGATTGTCTTTGTTTTGTCTTTGTTCTGTCCAAGGCTTAATTAAAGTGTCTCTATTGAACCTATTCAGAGTTCTGGTGGCGTAGTGCCTAAGGCATTTGACTGTTAACCAGAAGGCTGGTGGTTTAAACCCACCAGCCACTCCATGGAAAGAAGGTTGGGCAATCTACTTCCACAGAGATACTGCCTCAGAAACCCGAGGGGTTGCTATGAGTCGGGTCCAACTCCACAGCAGTGAGTTTGGTTTTGATTTTAGTATTGAACTTATTTGAATTTAGGGTCTCTTTTCCTCTAATAGGAGCTCTGGTAGCATAGTGCCTAAGGCACTTGACTGCTAACCAGAAGGCTGGTGGTTCAAACCCACCAGCCACTCCTCAGAAGGAAGGTAGGGCAAACCACTTCAGTAGTGATACCACCTCAGAAAACCAAGGAGGGGTTGTTATGAGTTGAATCCCCTAATACAAGAATCAAAGCCTCTTTACAAATTTACAATCTCTGGCAGGGATGGAGTACCCAGTAAGCACCACATCTGAAACTGTTCACTGCAGATTAATAAGTAAGCCCATGTTTACAATGCTTATTGGTTAATCAGCCCCTGAGGGGGGACACTTGATGAGATGGATTGGCACAGTAGCCACAATGATGTGTTCAACTATGCCAGCAACTATGATGAAGACACAGGACCAGGTAACATGGCTTTCTGTTGCATGTACGTTCATCAGGAGTTGGAGTTGACTTGATGGTGGTAGCTATCTCTCTATCTCTAGATATTGAGGGAAAGAAATCAGATTAAGGAACTCCAAGGACAGACCAAAAATCATCAAGTTCTATCAGAAGTAACATACATTTTCTCCAGAATTACAGCTAGGAAGAGTGGAGCCTTTTCAGCAATTATTAAGGTTTTGTATTTTAACCATCACAAGATTGCTAGCAGAAAGAAGAACATGGGAAGGTAATTTTTTTTAATCCCAACCAACTTGAGAAACAGGTGCAAGTTTGGTCCAGCCCCTGACTAGAACTTATTACCTGGGGTGGTCCTAAGTTAACATGCACATAAAAAGCACTGGAAAAAGGAGGGCAAAGACTCAAACTCACTGCCGTCGAGTCCGATCCAACTCATAGTGACCCCTCCTTGGGTTTCAGAGGCAGTATCACTATAGAAGTAGATTGCCCAACCTTCCTTCTGAGAAGTGGTTGGTGGGTTTGAACCACCAGCCTTCTGATTAGCAGTCAAGTGCCTTAGGCACTACACCACCAGAGCATGTTTGCTTGTTAAACATCTTTGAGACTGGAACACAGTCATTTAAGCCCTCTGGGCCTCAGGATCTTTGCCTCCTGAGAAATGTGATATTAATGCAAATAAAGCATTTGAGTCTCGAAGCCAGAGAAACTGGATTAACATCCTGACACAATATGCATACTAGTTTTGTGATCTTGGGCAGATATTTCAACTCTTTGAGCCCAATTTTCTCTTCTTTGGAATAAAATTATGATACCTGTTTTACAGGCGCTCTGGCGGCATAGTGCCTAAGGCATTTGACTGCTAACCAGAAGGCTGGTGGTTCAAATCCACCAGTCACTCCTTGGAAGGAAGACTGGGCAATCTACTTCCATAGTGATACTGCCTCGGAAACCCACGGAGGAGTCGCTTTGAGTCAAAATCAACTTGAGGGCAGTAACTTTGTTTGTTTTTGGTTTACAGAATGGCTAAAACCCACTGCTGTTAAGTCAGATCTGACCCACGGACCCCTCCTTGGGTTTCAGAGGCCGTGTCACTATGGAGGTAGATTGCCCAACCTTCCTTCCCAGGAGTGGCTGATGGGTTTGAACCGCCAGCCTTCTGGTTAGCAGTCAAATGCCCAGGATGGAATAAAAAAGAATGTGCAATGTCTGACACAAGGTAAGTGCAGAGTAAAAGACAGTTATTATTCATTAATGAGAGACTGAATGCCTTTTGTGATTCCACTGGATGTTCTCATTCCATGGATCATGGTTAGTAATTTTAAATTTCTGGATATGTGCATAGTCACTATAATTATGCAGCACTTATGTCTTCAGATCTTTAATATGTGTTCCTTTTTGTCATTCTCATCCATTTATTTTTATTTAAAAAATAGAGAAGAGAATCTATGGCACACATTGTAACAATTTGCCCTGGATAAATTTATGTCCTAATGGAGAGTTTCCAGAATATTCCCACTGTGGCACCGTGTGTTTGCACCTCTTGGATAGCAAATGATCTACCATCCATCACTTTCTATCTCTCATGGGATGTGACTTTACAATCCAATTATTTTACTGTCAGGAAGCATTTTCTTCATTTCTTATCAAAATTTACCTGAATTTCAGTTTTGCCACTCTTCTCTTTAATTTGTTGGATGTTCGTATACTTTCATTTTTCTGTGTGTGTGTGTGTGTGTGTGTTGCCAGTTGAAAGAAGGGTCTCCTTTCATTAATAGTTTTCTTAAACTAGAAAAAAGAAATATATGTGCGTGTGTGTGTGTGTGTATATATATATATATATATATATATATATTTATCTTGAGCATTTGCTATGTTTCTCTGCCACTGAAACTGTATTAAAACACAAATTAACTGGAAAGCAACTAACATGATACTCACCCACCCATAATCTATGAATTCTCAGCTTTGAAGAACAAAAGACATATAACGATAAAAATCAAAGGCTATGTGGGAATAGCTTACAAGGACAAGACAATCTTCCAATGTTCACCCAAGTATAAATGGAACTACATTATATACACAATTCCTTGAGGATCACCAGAAACATCTGTATGTACATTGATAAAAGATACTCAAAGGACTTTTAAGATCTGGAAAAATAAAAGAAAGAACAAGCCATATTTACTGTGCCTCCCAAGATGAGAAGGATGCTAATGCAACTGGGAAATATTTTAAAAATCTAGAGTTGAAATTCAAGCACTTTGTTATTGCTGCTGTTTTGGTTCATTTTCAGTTAACCAAAATGATTTTTCTGAATATTGAATTTTTTCATTTTGAGTTTTTAAAAGTATCAGTTAGGAGTTTTCTGATTTTGATGGCATTTCAAAGGGAGAAAAAGAAAATAAATGCATTATTTCATATAGCTGGAAGTTGTAGGGTAGGATAGGCTTTCAGGTCAGTGTTATCAGTGAGTAAGCAATGGCATCAAAGGCTTAAGGTTTTTGTGTCTCTCTAAAAATTAGATGCCACCTCTCAAATCTATATAATAATCTTTTCTACATCTCTGACAGTAACTGAGTAAACTGGTATGTCTTCTTTTGATGGTAACCACTTAGATTTAAGTCAGACATCACAAATTAAAGAATATAGTCCTCCAGACTGTCCACTCAGCCCAAGACCTCAGATGCCAGTCAGAAGCTTGTAAGTCCCCACAACACCCTCACTTCTGACCTACTAGTTATAAATTTGGACTTTTCCCACTATCCCTTCAGGATGCCAGACACAAGTTCAGGATCCCTAGGCACCTTTCAGTTCTGACTCGCTGGCTTCCACTATTCTTTTGATTTAATAATTTGTAAGAATAAACCCATAGAACTCAGGAAAATGCTATACTTACGACTACAGTTTTACTGTAGCAAAAGGAGTATATAAATGAAGAGTCACAAAGGATGAGATCTGGAAGGATTTCCAACATGGAGCTTCTATGTCCCAAAATGGGATGTGCTATCCTCCCTGGTGCATCAATGCCTATCACCAACCAGGAAGCTCATGGACCTTCCATATCTATAGCCTTTATTGAGGCCTCATTATGTAGACATGAGTAGTTGAATCATGGCATTCTCTCCTGAGGTTTGCTCATAAAACTGATGGATGTTACTGGCCTGACCTACAACCACCCAAACAGCACCTCATTTGCATAAACTTTAAATTGAACCCTGAAGCCAGACAAACTGGGGGCCTCATCAAATAATCAATGGGGAAATTACACGGTTTTAGAGGTTCTCTCTCAGGAACCAAGGATAAAGACAAAATTTTGGAGGTAAAGCTCAATTCTTTACACAAACCATCTCTCTGTGCTAGTTAGATTCTCCAGTTTGTAACAAGATGCCTGAAACAAATCAAGGTGTACTATTTCAAAAAGGCTATATCAAGAAGAAAAATGTAGATTATCTTTCTCAGGAGCAAGTAGATTTTCACAGAAATCCCTGTAAGCTTCATTGACCAGAGTTGAGTCACATGCCCACTCCTGAACCAGTTACTGGTAAGGAGCATACTTACCACCCCCATTGCCATTGAGTCATTCATAGCTACCCTATAAGGTTTCCAAGGCTTTAAATCTTTGTGAAAGCAGGCTGACTCATCTTTTCCCCTCAGAGCAGTTGGTGGGTTTGAACCACTGACATTTTGGTTAGCAGTCCAATGCCTTAACCAGAGTTCCTTTGGTAAGGAGCATAGAAATACCTTAAAACCAATCAGACTCCTTTCCCCTCACTTTCCAGGACTCTGAGTACACAAATTTGAATGCTAACCACAAGGTTGGCAGTTCAAACCCACCTGCTGCTCCACAGAAGGAAGACAGGTCAATCTACTTCCCTAAAGATTTACTGACTTGGAAACCCAGTGGGGGTTACTATGAGTTAGAATTGACTTGTGGCAGTGGGCTTGTATTTTTTTGGCTTTTTTTTTTTTTTTTTTTTTTTTAAACAGGTCCCTAAGTCTCTTTCAATTTTGTTCAGTTTTTTTTTTTTTTTTTTTTCCCCTCTCTCTCTGTTGTTCATATTGGGCAATTTCTGTTGTTTTATCTTTTAGTTCACTGATTCTTTTCTGTTATCTCCATTCTTCTCTTAATCCCACCCACTGAACTTTCTATGTCAGTTATTGTATTTTTCAGTTCAAAAATTTCCCTTTAGTTCTTTATATCTTTTATTTCTTTGTGAGATTTTCTATTTTTAATTTGTTGCATGTGTGTTCGTGATTGTTCATTGACACATTTTTTTTTGTCCCAGCTACTTTAAAATTTTGTCTGAAGTTTCTACCATCTCTGTCATCTCAGAATTGACATTTATTGATTTTCTTTTTGGATTCGGTTTGAGATCTTCTTGGTCCCTGGTATGATTTTCAGTTGAGACCTGGATACTTTCAGGTTATGTTATGAGACTTAGGATCTTCTTTAAATCTCTGCTTTAGCTGGCTTTCTCTGATTCCATTCAGGCTGAAATTTCTGATTCCATTCAGGCTGAAAAATGGGATGCTGCCCCATTATTATAAAATGGAGGTAGAAGTACAGGTTTACCACAGCTTTATAGACTCCCAAGGAAGTAAATATCCCCATTACTTCTGGGCCAGAATGGGAATTCTGTTTCACCCCGTGATCTCCACTGGTATTGTGCAGTGAGGAGCTTCATTATTTGCTTGTGGGCATGCAATTCCTGGCTTCCTACTTGGCTTTCTCTGACACCACACCAACATAGATACTGGAATATCTCATTATAACCTCATAAGGATGGAAGTATAAGCTCCCCTCTTGGCCTTTACTTGTGGAGATGGGACCACAGTTTTTTTCTGTGGTACCTGACTGGTGTAGGAGCTCTGGTAGCATAGTGCCTAAGGCATTTTGCTGTTAACCAGAAGGCTAGTGGTGCAGACCTTCCTCGGAAGGAAGGTTGGGCAACTTACTTCCGTAGTGGTACCACCTCAGAAACCCAAGGAGGGGCCACTATGAGTTGGATATGACTCTACAACAGTGGGTTTGGTGTTGGTATTATTATTATTATTATTTTATCTGACTGGAGTAGAGCTTGGTGTAATAGTTTTCTACCTTGGTAGGTTGTCCTTTCCTGGTCCCGTGGCTATTTTTGTCTGCATTCATCTACAATTCTGGGTTGCCAGATTCTTCAGCTAGAGGATTTGGATATGTGAAGCAAAAAGAAAACACAGGGAGCTCACCACCATGTTGTTCCATAGATATTTCAGTCCCGAGCTGGTCTGCCTTCTTCTCTCCACCTTTCAGAGTCTCCATATGTTTGTTTTATACATGCTGCCAAAGATTTTTTGTTCTAGTTAGTGAGAAAAATAGGGAAAATTATATCTATTCCATTTTTCTAGAAGAAGTCACTTAAGAATATATATTTTTAAATAAGCATCTCAGGTAATCCTAAGGCCACAGTTTAAGAAATATTTTACAGATAATAAAACTGAGCCTGAGAAAAACCACCTCTAAGGCTAAGATATCAAATACTCAGACTGCAGAACAGAAAGTTTAAAGTGGTATCCATGTCTCCTGGCTTTTATTTCAATGCCATTTTCTCCTTGTGACACTAAATAAAGCTGCTAAAAATACCAGAAAGAACTCATTTGTTAGTTTCTGGTATTCATGAAAATCAAATAGTCTTTCAAAAAGTAGTCTATGAGTTTAAAGAAAAGTAGAAGGAGAATCTTTCTAATTCATTTCTTTCCCATGAGCTGCAGTGTAATTTCTACTGAGACTGACTCCAGACAATTGCTCCAAGATGGAGTATTGTCTACACATGAAAGAAGTGTTCATGGAAATTGAAGTCTATGCAGTATACTGAGGGTACTGCACACAGCCTAGAGAGTCTAACTCATACACAGGAAGTTTTTCCAGTTATGTTAATACTCACTTGGCATTGCTTGTATAATTGCCTGAGTCAGCTGGTAGACACATTGGAAATATTAATTCTCTGTAAATACAGTTGCCCCTAACTTAGAGTTGTCGATTGTATCACTCTCAATAGAGACAGCTCATAAGATGTCACTCATATTAGGAGTCAAAGGTCTGTATTTAGTCAGCTTTGGGAAGCAGTTGAACTCCCTAAAGTGAAATCTAGCAGGACAGGAAATGGTGTAAGACCAAATGCAGCATACAAAGGCATCTAATGATACCTGGGCATCCTTCAGTAGCTGCCTTTCATTTGACTGGCCTCATGCACAGGTTGTACCAGATGGTGCTCTCATGGTTTCCATCAATGCTGAAATGTGATGAAGAAGGGGAAGAGGAAAATGGATGAGAAAAATAACACCAATCTGCACAGCTGAAAATAATTATGATTACGTAGCTAATGACCCAGGGAATTAGACAAAGCCAAACTCATTGGAACTCAGGCCACATGCAGGCAAATGTCACAACTTAATGACAAAAGATGAATTGCTTTATCTCCTACATAGTAACTCATGATGGAAGTTCTATCTAAATAAAGCCACTGTCTTGGAATAAAGTCATACAGAGACCCACATATTAAGCATCTTTTCATTTTGAAAGGGAAGTATGCTAGAAATAGTCTTAGACTATTTTAAAAAATTAAAATCTTCAGTAAATAGTATATATTGATATTTATTTTGACCTTTACAAGTATTAGGCATCAACCCACAGGATGTTGGAGACAGCTGTTCAGCTGCCAAAATATATTTATTCTTTGGAAAAAAGGGTCAAATTTGTGGTCATTTAAAAGCTATTATTGAGATGCTGCCATGGATGTGACTCTGGTTGACAACCAATGACAGAAAGATGAAAAGATAAAAAAGACACAGCCTGTACTCACCCTGGAAAAGCTAACAAGAGTGTACACTTTGTAAATATTGATTGAGGTGAATGACTGATTGGCATTCCCAAGACAGACCCCGCTGAAGCATCTGCAATTCTCACCTCCTACCATTAAAGCATGAAAACTGATACTCAAATCTTGGAGGTTCAAGTACTTATTCTTTAATTCACTCACATAGTCATTCAGCAAGTTTTTACTGAATACCTATAATGTTCCAGGTGCTGTGTTTGACACTGTCTAAAATGAACCTTTTAATATTAGTATCTATTAATATATGTTAAAACACATTGCTGCTGAGTTGATTCCAATTCATAGTGACCCTATAGGACAGAGTAGAACAGCCTCATATGGTTTCCAAGGCCATAACTTTTATGGAAGCAAACTGCCACATCTTTCTCTCACAGAAGAGCTGGCCAGTTCAAACTGCCTGCCTTTTCATTAGAAGTGGAGTATTTAACCACTGCACCACCAAGGCTCCTTTATTCTATGTTATATATTAATATGATATTAATAAAATTTATATTAATATAGAGGAGCTCTGGTGGTGTAATGCCTAAGGCATTTGACTGCTAACCAGAAGGCTGGTGGTTCAATCCCACCAGCCGCTCCTCAGAAGGAAGATTGGGCAATCTACTTCAGTAGAGATGCCACCTCAGAAACTCAAGGAGAGGTCACCATGAGTTGAATTGACTCGATGGCAGTGAGTTTGGTTTTGGTTTTACATTTATATCTATGTTTATATAAATAAATAATATCTATGTCTGTTTAAAAAATAAATGGTACAGAGGGAATCACAATCTTATCTTTTAGAAATCAGAGGTGTAAATATTGACTATTAGAAAGGTTTATGAGTGTTTCTACTTACGTATTAGATAGTTAGAAAAAAAATTGAAGTAGATGCCATTAATATTTGAACCTTCAGGAGAATATTTATAAAAACTGCCTTAGGGGAGTGGATAGCTTAGAAGTTTGGCAAGGAAAGACTAAACATTTTAGGCCCATGTAATTGGTTGAAATCCAGCCAAAACTGATAGCAAAAGCAACTCTTCCCCATCTGCTGGTTTATGTAAATGAGCTGGTGATCTCATTTAGTTTGGTAGGAGACAGGTGTCTCTATTGCTAAAGCAGCTACTCAGTTGGCATCTAGCCTGTCTCAGGCAAAGGTCTTGGATTTAGCTGTGGGGAAGGACTTGGCTCACAATATGGCCCTGTGAAACCCAGAAGGAGAGCGTAAGGCCAGAACTGAAGATCACTGTAGGTTCATTTGCAGACTGCCAGGGGACTGGATCAGCCTTGATGCAAAACATTCAAAATTATGGTGCCTTTTCTTTCTGATTCTAGTTAAAGAGCTCTGAGAAAAATTTTTTACAAGAGCCTTTCAAACCCAAATTTAAAAAATACTCAACTTAATTGAATAGGACCTTGTTTTTTGCTTGTTTTCTTCTTTGATCAGTATTTCAGATGTATAAGAGAATGCAAGCATGTTTTAAATGCATGTAGGATAAGATATCACAGAATCCAAAAGGGAAACTCTAACTTCAGTGAATACCTATTATTGAAATAGATAAATGCATGCACTATGAAGACAGACTGCTTGGGTTCAAGTCCTCTTATTGCCACTTATTAGCTTGGAAGCTTTCTTAAGATTTTTGGCTTCATTTTCTCCATCCATGAAGTGGAGATAATAGTATCACCTAAATTGTATGGCTGTTCTGAGATTTAAATCCATTACTGTGTGTAATACACTTAGAACAGTGCCTGGCATACGTAAGTGCTCTATACAAGTTATTTCATACTGCTGTGTGCCAGGTGCTAGGACAGATGCCAAATCAATGAAAAGGGGGAAAAATCACAACAATACAATGCAATATTTAATTCTAATGTTAACCCTTTGATATAGATACTATATTTTGTCATTTAACAGATGAAGGGACTAAGCTTCAGAAAGGCTTATGACAGGAAGGATTTAAGCATTGAGTCTATCTAATGACAAATTTACCACCTATCTGTTAGTTCATCATTCTATAGTGGCTTTTGCATATTGCTGTGATGCTGGGATCTATATCATTGGTATTTCAAATACCAGCAGGGTCATCCACGGGAGTCAGGTTTCAATGGAGCTTCCAGACTAAGACGGATCAAGAAGAAAGGCCTGGTGATTTATTTCTGTATATTAGCCAATGGAAACATGGATAATTTCAAACCACTGTCAGGCTCACTTTGGACAGGTCCTCAGGGGGCATCTATTGCTGAAGGAGGATATCATGTTTGGTTAAGTATAGAGCCAACAAGGGAAAGAGAGACCCTCAGTGAGATGGATTGGCACAAGAGTTACAACTAAGAACTTGAATATGCCAGAGATAATGAGGATGACACAGGGCCAGGCAACATTTCATTCTTGGAGGAGACTTGATGACAATTAGCAACAATGTTAAACCCAGATTGTTCGGTAGCTACTTGCTTGAGATCACAGAGCTAAGTAGTAGTAGGAAGACAGGGTTTGGAAACCAGGATTCCTGATTCTCAATTGACTGTATCTTTTCACCCATGGTGAACTGTAACCAGAAAGATATGGTAATTGCTGATTTCTGATTAAGAAAGTACAAATGAAAATATCTACAACTCAGTTGTTGGCTATTGTTGTTGTTGTTAGGTGCTGTTGAATTGGCTCTGACTCATAGCAACCTTATGTACAATAGAATGAAACACTGCCTGGTCCTGTGCCAGTTTCACAATTCTTGCTATACCTGAGGCCATTGTTGCAGCCACTGTGTCAATCCATCTCACTGGGGGACTTCCCCTTTTTCCCTAACCCTCTACTGTACAAAGCATGATATCCTTCTCCAGGGAATGGTCCCTTCTGGCAACATGACCAAAGTAGGTGAGATGAAGTCTGGCCATTCTTGCTTCCCTTGTGTATTCCTTCTTCTTCTTCTTCTTTTTTTTTTTTTTTGTTTCTTGCTGTTGTTGTTGTTGTTATATGCTGTCGAGTTAGCCCCAACTCATAGCAACCCCTCGTTGGGTTTCCCAGGCTGTATCACTACGGAACTAGATTGCCCAATCTTCCTCCCAAGGAGTGGCTGGTGTGTTTGAAACGCCAGCCTTCTGGTTAGCAGTCAAGTGGTTTAGGCACTACACTATCAGAACTCCTATTCTTCCTGCATGATTCAATATTTTGCCCAGAGAAGCCTTTAAACTTGAGGCTTTAATTTTTTTTTTTCTCAGTTGTTTCAACTTGAGAAATGCCTAACGTGTTCTTTCCATTAGATTTTTCTAACTCCATGTCTTTGCCATTTCATTATGATACTTTACTTTGTTTTCTTGTGTTGCTGTTTGAAATCCTCTGTTTTGTTCTTTTACTTCATCATTTCTTCCATTCCCTTTAGCTACTTTACATTTAAGAGCAAGTTTCAGAGTTACTTCTGACATAATTTTATCTTTTTCTTTCTTTCCTATCTTTTTAATAACCTTTTACTTTCTACATGTGTGATGTCCTTGATTCCATCCCACAACTCATCTGGTTTTCAGTCATTAGGGTTCAATGCATCAAATCTATTCTTGAGATAATCTCTAAATTCGGGTAGGAAATACTCAAGGTCATAATTTGACTCTCATGGGCTTGCTTTAATTTTTTTTCAGCTTCAACTTGAGTTTTCATATGAGCAACTGTTAGTCTGTTCTGTAGTTGGTCCGTGTTCTGCCTCATGATATTGAGCTTCTCTCTTGTCTCTTTTCACAGATGTAGTTGATTTGATTCCTGTCTGTTCTGTTGGGTGAGTTTTACATGTGTAGTCACTATTTATGTTGTTGAGAAAAGGAAGTTGCAATGAACAAGTTGTTGGTATTGAAACATTCTATCATGCTGTCTCCAGAGTCATTTCTATTACCAAGGCCATATTTTCCAACTACCAGTCCCTCTCCTTTGTTTCCAATTTTTGCATTTCAATCACCAGTAATTATCAATGCATCTTGATTGCTTGTTTAGTCAATTTCTGACTGCTGAAGTTGATAAAAAAAAACTCTTCAATTTCTTCTTTTTTGGCATGAATGGTTGGTGCATAAATTTGAATACCAGTCATATTAACTGATCTCCTTTTAGGTGTATGGATATCATTCTATTACTGACAGCATTGTGCTTCAGGATAGATCTTGAAACACTGTTTTAACAATAAATGCTACACCATTCTCTTCAATTTGTCATTCCAACTATAGTAGACCATATGATTGTCCAATTCACAATGGTGAATACCAGTCCATTTCAGCCCAGTAATGCCTAGGATATGCATTCCATTCTATTTTTTATGACTTTTCATTTCCTGGGTTCATACTTCACATATTCTACATTCTGATTATTAATAAATTTTTGAGCTATTTCTTCTCAATTGAGTCATTAACAACAACAACAAAAAAATCAAACTCACTGCCATCGAGTGGTATCCAACTCATAGCAACCCCTCCTTGGGTTTCTGGGGCAGTATCACTATGGAAGTAGATTGCCCAACCTTCCTTCTGAGAGTGGCCAGTGGATTTGAACCACCAGTCTTCTGGTTAGCAGTCAAATGCCTTAGGCACTATGCCACCAAGAAATGAAGGTCCCTAAAACTTTACTCCATCCACACCATTAAGATTGACTCTGCTTTGAGGAGGCAGCTCTTCTTGTATTTTGAGTGTCTTGCTACTTGAGGGGATCATCTTCAATCACTATATCAGGCAATGTTCCCCAGCTTCTCATAAACTTTTCAGGGGCCAATTTTTTTCAGAACTAGGTCATCAGTCTGTCTTAGATTGGAAGCCTCACTGAAACCTATCTGCTATGGGTGACCCTGCTGGTACTTGAAATGCCAGTGCTATAGCTCCCAGCACCACAGCAATGGGCAGTAGGATAGTAGGACAAATTGACAGACCAGTTGTGGTACAATTTAGTAGAGAATGCTTTTTTTTTTTTTATTTCCTGTTAGGAATTAGTAATTAAGAGCCAGGGAGATTTAAGTTTTCTTTCTTCAAATGAAATAATTAATTGTGTACTATTTATCAAGTTTGAATCCACCCAGAGGCTCTTTAGAAGAAAGGACTGAAAATCTACTTCTGAAGATTGAGTCTTTAAAAACCTGTGATTTTTCTCTGACTTACATGGAGTCACCATGAGTCAGAAGTGACTCCACTGCAACTGATTATGTAGCAAGTATTGTGCTCTAGCCGAGAGTCATAACGGTAAACAAGACAGACAAGGTAATTTCTGGCAAATCCTTTATAAATTTTATTTGCTCAAATTATTTTTTCTTATAATCTCACACCAAATTGTGGATTTTGTTTTTTCTGATTCTATAGGCTTTTTACTTATATGTGCAAATTTTATTTATCCATAACTATCTTGTATCAACTATGACCACCAACTGTAGAAAATTATTATTATAAGCATTTAAAGAAAGTGGTTGTTTCAACTATTATTCAATGAGACAACTACTTATTAAGATCTGTGGATGTTCTTATATCCAGTATCTGTAACAGGCAAATGCATAAAGAGCAAAGTTTATTAGTGATTTCAAAGGGCAGGTGGAAGGGAGAAATGGAAGGTGTTGCTTAAAACGTACCAAGTTTCTGTTAAGGATGATTAAAAAAAAAAAAAAAAGGGAAACAGATAATGGTGATAGTTGCACAATATGACGAATATAAATAATTCCACTGAATTTTTCAGGTAAAAAAATGGTTGAAATGGCAAATTGTTATATACATTTCACCATAATATTTTTTAAATTAATTTTTAAGAAAACATCTGTATATGTTCATAGTCTTCCCTGATTGAGTGGGCTACAGAGTGGGGCTAGACTGACCCATCCATACCTTTAAAAGCTTCCCAAAGAGACCATAATGAAGGCATTCATTAGGGGTCTGTGAACCAGGGAGGTGGCACACATTGAAGTTCTCACATCATCATTCATACTAATCTGATTAACTCTCTTAGTCTCATTTCCAGAGTGCAAGGATCAGGAATCTTGGCAACCATCTGGGTAACAGAAGTCTTTCCCCAAGGATCTTGTAAATTTCTGCCCATATGTTCCTTGTAAAATTGCATTGCCTATGGCTTTCTTCCCACAGTTCATGTCTGCAAAGATGACCAATCAACCAGATCTTGCGGCAGGGTCCGTCAGTATTCCAGGAATGTGGCAATGTTATTCATATTGTCATCTCTCACTGAGAGATATACCTGCTTCAACTGATAATATGAGCATGGAGAGCAGTAGCAAATAGGTCAGGCATGAGAAGACATGGTATGACAACAAATTTGCAATATATAGAGACATTTTAAAAAGGCCCATGTATCACAGACACACAAAAAGAATGCTTACTTTTCTATATTCTAAGACAAATTCTGCAAAGGGAGCTTTATGAGCACAGAGTCTGGTATTCTTATCTGCAACGAGGGAACGAACCTCCACACAGGGGGAAAGATACAAATCTACTTATTTGGATTATCTTATTTGTACCATTTTTTTTTAACAATTTCAAATTAAGCCTTGAACCATAAGCCAAACCCAACCCACTGCTGTTGGGTCAATCATAACTCCTAACAACCCTGTAGGACAGGGCAGAACTGCCCACTGGCTTCCCAAGATTGTAAATCTTTACAGAAGCAGACTGTCACATTTTTCTTCCAAGGAACAGCTGGTAGGTGCAAACTGGCCAACCTTTTGATTAGCAGCCAAGTGCTTTAATCACTGCACCACCAGAGTTCCTCAAGACTTGATTGATAGAATCATGATTAATAAAATGATAGGAATCCTGGGAAGGGACTTCCCTGGATCCCAAAACAGTCCTTGGTAAGAACATCTTCTACTTGTCAGCAGCTTTCATCAGCTGAATAATAAATGAAAGCTTACCTCTTTTGAATAACTGAAAGAAGCGTGTGCTTAGCAATTCATCATGTAACTCTTTCCTCTGTTTTCACTTTCAGGAGAGCATTTATCTCTCTCCACTCATCAGAAGACACATGAAGGATGTACAATCATGGAGGTAAACCTTGAATATTCAGTTTATTTTTAAAGTTGGTGGAAAACATGCTGTCTTCTACTTCACTAAGAATATTCCTATTTTTCTGAAGTTTCCTATCACAGCCTTGCTAGTGAAAGGAGGAGCCATAAAAATATCAGGTATAGAGCCATTATAACCTGCCTCTTGTATGCAGACAATCAGAAACCCATGAATAGAAACAAGGCGAGTATGGGTAAAACCCATGAACAGAAACAAGGTGAGGATGGGTAAAACTGGACCTCATGGTACTTTCATCCTTTGATTAAGGAACACCTCACATAAACTGGATTGTGTCTGCCACAGCTCAACCTTGCATGAACTATCCTGACATTATCTAAAACAATTTTGAGAAACAACAGATGTCAGATTTTGTGATTATCTGATTAGGACCATATATCAAACTACACCCCTATAGGAATGGGTGGGGCATTTTCGGGAAGAAATGACTTGTCCCATTGGCAATCATCCTGTGGAGATGTGAATCCTAGGGGAAGATAGAAATGAATTGATCTACAGAATTGAAAGGGTTACAATCTCCTTTGCCATGGGGATTAAGATTTAGTTTGCCCCAGCTTCTAAGGCAGAGGGATAGCTGGAGTGATTCCAGTGGTGCGACTCTTGGCAAGTGGACCTAGGTTGGGATAAGACAAGAATGTGGCTAGGTAAGGGACCCAGCAGCTGCTTGAGTCTGTGTACAACAGAAACACCCTTAACCATACTCCATCTAACTAATTTGCGGGATTTGCCAATGTCCTAAATCTCTCTTACAAAGCATGCTCACTGATACCCATAGCTAGGCTAAGCAACCAACCTGGTTTTCCCAACACTATCCTGGTGTTCACACTTAAAGTCTTGAATTCCAAGAAGCTGTCAGTTCTGGGAAAACCCAGACAGTGGGTTACTCTACCCATAACACACTAAATTTGAATACTTACACAGAAACTTAAAGTAATTCAAACACTTTTATTCCCACCACTTGAATTGAAATTTTACCAAAAGTCTGTTACACCATTTGTTCCCAAACCTGTTTAAGTCATTTACTTGTTATTATAATTACATAATTTAATTAAATATAATCAAAACCCATGAACTATCTGTGCGAAAATAGAATTGTGTCTCTATGGAAACTAATTTGAATATTTTGGAAAGATCTAATAAAGGAAAGTTGCTTAAAAAATGTGAAATTATATATGGCAAGACAATATATACACATATATACATACATATGTGTGTGTGTGTGTATACACACAAACACACACACATATATGTTGTTGTTGTTGTTATGTGCCGTTGAGTTTTGTTTGATTTTGGTCTAGGTATTAGAAATGTTATAAAATATGTTGTCATTGTTTTTATGTGCTGTGGAGTTGGACCCGCCTCATAGCAAACCCTCCTTGGGTTTCCAAGGCAGTATCACTACAGAAGTAGATTGCCCAACCCTCCTTCCAAGGAGTGGCTGGTGGGTTTGAACTGCCAGCCTTCTGGTTAGCAGTCAAGTACCTTAGGCGTTATGCTACCAGAGCTCCCTAGGTATTAGAAATGTTATAAAATATGTTGTTGTTGTTGTTATGTGCCATGGAGTCCGACCTGACTCATAGCAACCCCTCCTTGGGTTTCTGAGGCAGCATCACTATGGAAGTAGATTGCCCAACTTTCCTTCCAAGGAGTGGCTGGTGGGTTTGAATCGCCAGCCTTCTGGTTAGCAGTCATGTGCCTTAGGCACTACACCACCAGAGCTCCCATAAAATACATAGTAAGTAAAATACAAGCAGTAGTATATTTAAAATTGAATGATGAATATGGTGTTTCCATTGACTAATCAGAACAGAGGACTGGGCAGTCAGAAAGGATGCCATCATTATGCAAAAACAACACATGTCCACTGAATAATCAGACTTGAGTTTAAGGAAGAAAGCAGTCAATGCTGACTTGGCCTTAGAGTATGAAATTTTACAATTAAATAGACCTGGATTAAAGTTTGGACTCTGACACTTAAGACTTGGGACACTTGGGACTCTGACCCTTAAAACCTCTTGCAGCTTCAATTTTCTTATTTAAAAAATGTGATAATAATTCTTACCTCCACAGAATAACTGCAAGGATCAAATGCAGTAATATATTTAATGCACTTTACACTGTTCCTGACTCACAGCATGCTCTTAGGTTCTATTAACTAACTGTTCTTTAAGGAAAATATAGCTGAGGAGAGGCATTGGTGGTTCAGCAGTAGAATCCTCCCCTTCCATAGAGAACACTTGGGTTCAATTAGGGCCAGTGTACCTCATGTTCAGTCAGCACCCATCTGGCAGTGTTGTTAAAACACTGAACAGGTTTTGGCAGAGCTTCCTGATTAAGATGGTCTAGGAAGAAAGTCCTGGCAATCAATTTCTGAAGGTCAGCTGATGAAAACCCTATGGATCACAATGGTCCAAGCTGCAACAGATAATGGGGATGGCACAGTCTGTTGTGCACAAGTTGACATGAGTTGAAGTGGACTCAAGGGTAGCTAACAACAGCAACAGCATAGCTGAAGACTTGTTTGAATTAAGAAAATTGTGAAAGTGCTTTTATTTGTAAATGTTTGAAAAGTTTTCAGAAAGAAGTTGTTGTTGTTGTTGGGTGCCATTGAGTCTATTCCTACTCACAGAAAGCCTATATATGACAGAACAAAACATTCCCTGTCCTGTGACATCCTCACAATCCTTGCTATGGTTGGGCCCATCATTGCAGCCAGTGTGTCAATTCATCTCATTGAGGGTCTTCTTCCCCTTTTTCTTTAACCTTCCACTTTACCAAGCTGACATCTTTCTCCAGGGACTGGTTCCTTCTGACCACATGACCAAAATAGGTGAGACTAAGTCTGGTCATTCTTGCTTCTAAAGAGCATTCTGACTGCAGTTCTTCCAGGACAGATTTGTTCCTTATTCTGGTTGTTGTTGTTGTTGTTGTTATGTGCCATCAAGTCGGACCTGACTTATAGCCACCCCTCCTTGGGTTTCCAAGGTGGTATCACTATGGAAGTAGATTGCCCCATCTTCCTTCTGAGGAATGGCTGGTGGGTTTGAACCACCAGCTTTCTGGTTAGCAGTCAAGTGCCTTAGGCACTATGCTACCAGAGCTCCATGGCATTTTCACCAACACCACAATTCAAAGATATCAATTCTTCTTGGGTCTTCCGTATTCATTGCCCAGCTTTCATGTGCATATGAGGAGATTGAAAATATCTTGGCTTAGGTTAGGCACACCTTAGTCTTCAAAGTGACATCTTTGCTCTTCAACACTTCAAAGAAGTCTTTTGCAGCAGATTTGCCCAGTGCCATAGGAAGACTGATTTCTTGACTGTTGCTTCCATGGATATTGGTTGTAGATCCAAGCAAAATGAAATCTTTAACAATTTCAATCTTTTCTCCATTTATCATGATGTTGCTTATAGGTCCAGTTGTGAGGACTTTTTGTTTTCTTTATATTCAGGTGTAATCCATGTAGTCTTTGATCTTCATCAGCAAGTACTTCAAGTCCTTCTCACTTTCAACAAAGTTGTGTCATCTGCATACCACAGGGTGTTAATGAATCTTCCTCCAATCCTGATGCCATGTCCCTCTTCATATAAAAAAAAAAAAGTAGCAGTTGATATTTTAAAATTATGATAAGGTTTGGCTTTGGATAGGAAAGGGTAAGGCAGCCATGGCAGCATAAATGGAAAGTGCTCAGGTACTAGCCAAAAAATCTGCTGCTGTAACCCACTAGCCATGTACAGGAGAAAAACATGGAGATCTGCTCCTGTAAAGATTACTAAACTCACTACAGTCAAGTCGATTTGACTCATAGTGACCCCTCCTTGGATTTCCGAGGTGGTATCTCTGCGGAAGTAGATTTCCCAATCTTCCTTCTGAGGAGTGGCTGGTAGATTTGACCTATCAGCCTTCTGGTTAGCAGTCAAATGCCTTAGGCACACAGTCTAGAAAACCTTATAGGACAGTTCTACTCTATTACATAGAGTCACTGTAATAGTTAAGGTTATGTGTCAACTTGGTTGGGCTTGGTTGGGCTTGGTTGAGTGGTTGGGCAGCTAGTGGTAGTTATCCCCAGGATAAGACTGGCAATCAGCTCCATGGTGAAACCTACCACAAGCAGCTGAGTAGCTGCTTTAAGCATGTGGTCTGTTTCCCACTGTAAGAAGCACCTTTGGGATTGGTCTCCAGCTTATGGCATGCTTGAACACTGTGTGTAGCTGACTTATTGTTTAACAGCCTGCCATGCTCTTCCAGTGTTGGGACTTTCAATCAATGGCCTGCCGAGTTGTTGGTAATATTGGGACTGTGCTTTTTACTTGTCAACATTGTGTTTGTCAGCCTCAGCAGCCAGCCACTATCTAAGTGAAGAAAAGCCTCTAGCCTCAGTGGGCCAGGAGCAAGAGGCAGAGCTGAAGCCTAAGGTTGAGAGGCTTTCACCCAGCCCCTAGAGCCTGGCACTTTGAACTCAGAATTAAGGCCTCCAACTCTAAGAGAATAAACTCCTGTTTATTAAAGCTGCCCCATTTGTGGCATATTTTCTGTTAGAGCAGCACAAAGGTAATCAAAACAGTCACTATGAGTCACAATGAACAAGACAGCACCTAACAGCAGCAACAATAGGAAAGGGTGTATAAAAGACGGAGCAAACAAGAAAAGCTGGAGCTGCACATATTCAGGGAATTTTGGCAAATAGACAAGGAAGAACAATAAGGCTGATGCACCAGGAGAAGAAAGAGGAGTGGTTACATAATGTGGCATGCACTAGAACTATTTTCCAAGTTCTGAGAACAAAACATTTAACTTAGTGTGGGTTATTTAGCACTCTATTTCAGAGGGCGAACTCCTAAATTAAAGGCAGGAGTCAAAACATCAAGCGATTTATTTCTGGAAAAGGTAGGTGCCCTTTGAAAACTGTTCATGCAACCAAATGACAAGTAATCTCAGATGAGTGACAACGAAGAAAGTCAGAAGAGGGAGAAGAAGGGCAACCAGGATAAGATCCAATCCTTATATCTTTCTTCTTTCAGTAGCATTAATGCATCAATTATCTGCTAGTGCCCACATATGATATTTGAGATAGAAAATTTCCCCATTTCTTCTTTTGATTCCAGTGTAAAGTTTGGAGTACTTAAGTAATTTAATTCGAAATAGTCTATCTTCCTTGTGCGATGTGCTTTTAGCCACCTCATTAATTTTGATTTTATGGTCAATAAAGTTCCTGTTATTTCTGTAAATTTCATATCTGGTTAGTCCCCAGGAGTTCTTCCCTTTTCATCTTGTGTTTGCAAGTACCAATCCTTGTCTGAATGTTTGCCTATTCCTTTCTCTCAACTATTGTTCCCTTCCTTTATTCCTCCTCTAAAAGCATTTTCCTGCCCATCTCAAACCACAGATTTCTCCTTCTCTGATCTCCTATGAATCTGTTTTCCTTTTGACCTTTATATTTCTTATGTAAGTCTAAGATGTTGGTGGGTGAATATATAATGTATCTTTCTATTTCATTAAACCATAAACCTCTCCCTCCAGTAAACTCACTGCCATTGAGTTAATTCTGACTGAGAGCAACCTCCATTGGGTTTCCAAGGTTGTAAATCCTTATGAAAGTAAATTACCTCATCTTCTTCCCTTGGAGCAGCAGCTTGTAGATTTGAACCACTGACCTTCTAGTTAACAGTCAAATGCCTTACCTACTGTATCACCAGAGCTCTTCTTCCTCCAATAATATCTATTAAATAAATATATACTGAGCACCTACTATGTGCCAAATACTGCACAGGGCATTTTCTACTAAAGGCAACCCCATGTGTACAGACTGGAACTGCACCAAAGGATTTATAACTTTGTGACCTTTCAGAAGCAGATAACCCAGGCCTGTCTTCCAAGGCGCTGCTGGGTTAGTTGAACTGCTAATAGTCACGCGTTTAATTTTCATGCCACTCAGGGACTAAGGACAGTTCTTTTTAAAAAGTATACACTTTTTTCACAAACTATGCTGATAGATATAAAAATATCTCTACAATTTGCAAATTACGTTTTCTTTTTTAACAATCTCTATAATGTATACTAGGAGCTCTGGTGGCATAGTGGCTAAGACACTTGCCTGCTAACCAGACGGCTGGCAGTTCAAACCCACCAGCCACTCCTCGGAAGGAAGATGAGGCAATCTACTTCTGTAGTGATACTGCCTAGGAAACCCAAGGAGGGGTCGCTATGAGTCGGATCTGACTCGACGGCACATAACAACAACACAACAACATAATATATACTGGGATCTCTAGTGGCGTAGTGCCTAAAGCATTGGACTGTTAACCACATGGGTGGCAGTTCAAACCCACCATCCCACTCCTCAGAATGAAGACTGGGCAATCTACTTCTGTAGAGACACAGCCTCGGAAACCCAAGGAGGGGTCACTGTGAGTCAGACTCAACTTGAAGGCAGTGAGTTTGTTTTTTGTTTTTTGTTTTTTTTTAATAACATATATTAGGGGGTGGCAAACAGTTTTGCAAAGATAGTAAATATTTAGGCTTTGTGGCCATACTATCCTCAGCCATACATAGCACATAAATGAATGAGTGTAACTGTGTTTCAATAAAACCTTATTTACAAAAACAGAGGTTGTTGTTGTTGCTATGTGCTGTAGTCATTTTCTGCTCATAACGACCCCTCCTTGGGTTTCAAGACAGTATCACTATGGAGTAGATTGCCCAATCTGCCTTCTGAGGAATGGCTGGAGGGTTTGAACTGTCAACCTTCTGGTTGTCAATCAAGTGCCTTAGGTGCTATGCCACCAGAACTTCCAAAAACAGAGGCAGATTTTTTAATTCCTGATATACATGGTCATAGAATAGTGTCCCTAGCAGAGCTCCTAATTCATACAACTCCTCAAAATCATTTCAATTTGGGATTTGGTGCTTTACAAGGGAATTCAAAACTAGGCTTATCGTCTTCTTTAGAACTGTTTTGTTTTCTTCAATAAGAATTCTAGTAAGCATCTGACTGTGTTCAAACAGTCATTTCAAAATGTGCAAGATACAGGATCTGGAAATCTAATATGAGTTCTTTGATTAAAAGACCTCTGTGCTTTCAAACCTCAATAGAAAATGGAGGGTAAAAGGTCTTTTAAAATTGAATGGAAGAGGTGGTATATTTATTCTTATTTTTACTTCACTTTAATGATTTGAAGTGGCATTTCATTCTTCTAATTTGTTTTTTAAATCACCCGTCGTTGAAAGGTGTCATCTGAGTTTGACAATTGCAGGGGTTAGAGCCCTTTACTCTGTTTATCTCACAGAAAACTATAGCCCCAATGTTCAAAGGTTATTAATATTTACTCTAAATGGTGATGTATTGAAGTAGCATCTTCTATCTTGCCTCTGAAGTCCTGATAACAAAAAGGACAGGAAGATCAATAACCACATGATGGGTAACTAATTGCTTTTGCTTCAACCTGCAACCTGCCATTCCCTCTTGGAGCTCATTCTGAAGTCCATTTGACAATCTCAGATATTGTTTTCAACTTGGCTCTCAACAGCCTGGATTCTAAAAGGAGTAGGGAGAATATGTCAATACATTTTCTATTGATAAAGCCCTTATATATATGTACTACTCAATAGCATCCATCTAAGAAATTTATTGGCGGTAATTAGTAAAATGACTATCAAGAAATGGAGCTTTCTTGATGAGCTTAGAGTGATGGTGTACTAAATGATATTTAATTACCTTTTTATTTTTTTCCCTATTTTATTATGATTTTAGTCACCTTTGCAAAGTCATGTTATTACATTACAATGCATTTATTGAGTGATTACTTTATACTATTACTACAAGGTACATACTTCCACTAAATACTGTAGGCCAGTCTGTGGTCCAAAGTCTTTACAAAATTAACTTATTAAATCTTCACAACTCCATAAGGTAGGTGCTCCAGTTTTCTACATTGAGACACAGAATGGTGTTTATAGTTTCATGGTAAAAGAATGTGGGATTTCCTCCTTGCTGACTTTTTGACCTTGGGAAATGTGTTGATCTCTTTGTGTGTCAGTTTTTTTCAACTATAAATTGGGAATATTAATAATAAAGCCTAACTCATTTTAGGGAGCTCTGGTAGCATAGTGGCTATGGCACTTGACTGCTAACCAGAAGGCTGGTGGTTCAAATCCACCAGCCACTCCTCAGAAGGAAGATGGGGCAATCTACTTCCATAGTGATACTGCCTCGGAAATCCAAGAAGGGGTCACTATGAGTCGGGGCCGACTCGATGGCACATAACAACAACAACAACTCATTTTAACACTGGTGGTACGGTGGTTAAGGCATTTGATTGCTAATCAGAAGGTTGGTGGTTTGAAACTACCAGCAGCTCTGCAGAAGAAAGATGAGGCAGTCTGCTTCCATAAAAATTTGTTGCCTTGGAAACCCAGTAGGGGATCGCTATGAGTTGGAATCAACTGAGTGGCAGTGAATTCGGTTTTGCTTTTAACTCAGTGGGTTATTAATAAGATAAAAGAAATTAATACATTAAATTGCTTAGAAGAGTGATTGGCACATTTAACTGGATAGTTAAATTATAAGATAAAACAAACTTGTCCAAAGTCACAAAGCTAAAAAATGTCAGGGCCCTTTTATACAACATGCTAACTGGTGGCATAGTGCCTGAGACATTTGACTGCTAACCAGAAGGCTGGTGGTTCAAACCCATCAGCCACTCCTCGGAAGGAAGGTCAGGCAATTTACTTCTGTAGTGATACCTCCTTGGAAACCCAAGGAGGAGTCACTATGAGTCAGATCCAACTTGATGGCAGAGTATTTGAATAAAGGGAATAATATATACCTGTGCTTTATTGAATACACAAGGATATTTGACTATGTGAATCATAACACATTATGGATAACATTGTGATAAATGGAAATTCCATAATGCTCAATTGTGCTCATGAGGAACCTGTACATATATCAAGAGGCAGTCACTCAAATAGAACGAGGGATACTGCATGGTTTAAAATCAGGAAAGGAGTGTGTCAGGGTTGTATCCTTTTGCCATATGTATTCAATCTGTATGCTGAGCAAATAATCTGAGAAGCCAAACCATATGAAGAAGAACATGGCCTCAGGATTGGTGGAAAACTCATTAACAATCTGCAATATACAGATGGTGCTTGCTTAAAATGAAGAAGATTGGAAGCACTTACTGATGAAGGTAAGAGAGTACAGCCTTCAATATGGATTACACCTCAATGTTAAGAAAACAAAAATCTTCACACCTAGATCAATAAGCAACATCATGATAAATGGAGAAGGATTTCATTTTACTTGAATTCACTATTATCACTCATGGAAAGAGCAGTCAAGAAATCAGCATTACACTGGGCAAATCTGCTTCAAAAGACCTCTTCAAAATGTTAAAGAGCAAAGGTATTGTTTTGAAGACTAAGGTGCGACTGACCCAAGTAACTAACCCAAGCCATGGTATTTCAGTAGCCTCATGTGCATGTGAGAGCTGAACCATGAACAAGGAAGCCCACAGAAGAGTTTGATTTTGATGCATTTGAATTACAGTGTTAGAGAAGAATATTGACTATATCTGGGCTGTCAGATGAATGAAGAAATCTGTCTTGGAAGAAGTGTGGCCAAAATGCTCCTCAGAAGCTGGAATAGCCAGACTTTATTCATGTTATCAGAAGGGACCAGTTCCTGGGAAAGGATATATCAGACTTGGTAAAGGGAAGTGTCAGAGAAAAAGGGGAAGACCCTCAATGAGGTAGATTGACATGTGGCTGCAATGATGAGCTCAAGCATAGTTACGATTGTGAGGATGGCACAGGACCAAACAGTGTTTCATTCCATTGTACATAAGGTCACTATGAGTAGGAACAGAGTCAAGGGCAGCTAACAACTACAAACAATGAGGAAAAGTGATGAATTGACATAATTAGAAGATCTATGTATAGTGAAACCTGTGAGAGCCAAAACTCTTTGGGACTGCCTTGTTTTTCCAAGTCTCGAAAGCTTACTACCTTTGACAGGGTGTAGTCTTACCACTTTTCTATCACTGTCTATAAATAGAAAATACTTTGATTTTCCATCTCTGACAGGTTTCTGCCTTACACAGGCATCAAGCATGGCAATGATTGTGAGGATGACACAAGACCAAGAATTGTTTCATTCTGTTATTCATATGGGCACTGTGAGTCAAAACCAACTGAACAGCCCCTAACAGCAACAACA
>NW_006921767.1:656357-679540 GCF_000298275.1 Orycteropus afer afer | reverse complement strand
ATATAAACTCTTGTGATGTTATCATTAAGGCATAGGGCTGCTAACCAAAAGGTAGGTGATTCAAACCTACCCTCTGTTCCATGGGAGGAAGATGAGGGAAAGTACCATAAATAATTAAAGCCTGGGAAACAGGATGAGGGTTGCTAAGAGTCAGAACTGACTCAAAGGTGGTGGTTTGCTTTTGGTATTTATATATCTTCATAGCACTCAGCCGATTTTTTCCTCTTAGGTTCATTATTTTAATTTTAATGAAAGAGAAATAAATTTTCACCCATGCAACGTGAGAATTGTCCCTTCAGTTTATTCTGCATATGGATAACAACTCATTCCTGATTTATGAGGCTGACCATCTGAATACATGAGTTCATTCTTTCTATATTGTTTTCAGTGAATTACAGTAATAGTCACCTTTTTCTTGAGAATTTGCTGGGAAGAGGCACTCATAGTGAGCTACCCAACAAATTAAATGTTTACTTTGTTCTATTAAAAGATTGATTAAAATTTTTGTAATTAACTTTTTTTTAAAATTTTTTATTATGATTTGGGTGAAGATTTACAGAGCAAATTCACTTTCCATACAGCAGTTCACATATACTTTGTCTCATGTCAGTGACCACAGTCTACCACAATGCAACAGCTCCCCTCCCACTTTGTAATTAACTTTTAAAATAATAATAATTTCTCCAAACATTGAACATTTCCAGTATACCCATTGCTGTGGAGTCAATTCCAATTTATAGTGGCCCTACGGGACAGCATAAAAGTGCCTCATAGTGTTTCCAAGGCTGTTTTTTTTACAGAAGCAGCTGGTGGTTTTGAACCATTTACTCAACAGCTTAGCGCTTTACTCACTGTGCTGCCAGGGCTCCTTTATTCATAGTGAACAGATTTTGGAGGTCATTTACATTCCTGTGGTTATACCTTTATCTCCTCATGACCTATCTTTAAATGCTGTATTTCTTTTGCATTTAGATGAGTGATAAATTTTAAAAATGAATGGTGATAATTTTTTACAACCTTCCACTCATCTTACCTATTGGCTGCCCTCACTTTCAATCAGAGATGGCATTTTTGCTTTCTCTTGTTAACAAGCTGTGTTTAAATATTTCATTGTCCTAATTTAAACCCTTCCAAATGTAACCTGAAAATTATTTCTTAGCTAAATGAGAAATTTTAAAAGAAAAGGAAAAATTGCAAAAATGATCAGATCTCACTCTTGCTTCTTTTTTTTTTGGATGGGGGGTATATTCCTTGTATTGGATGTGAATACCCATAGGAGAGGATCCCAAAATATCCGAGAGATAGAAAAAGAATTCTATCTGTGTTAGGAATGAGTCTCCTTTGATTAATTAGCCTGCTATGCCAAGACTGCAATGCTGTGCTACTTAAGAATGTTTCTTTCTAAGCTCCTAAAATAGAAAAACTATCAACCAAAAACCTCTTGATTTCTCTCTTATACAGACAGTCCCTGGATTACAAATGTTGGACTTACAGGCAACTTTTATTTGCCCTTTTGTGTTATGTAAATTTGACCTTACTTTAAAATGATTGGACTAACTCTGCTCACAACAAACTCTTCCTCACAATCACCTTCACTTGCAGCATACACAGCTTTTAAATCATTAAAAAAGGCCTCTAGACTTGTCTTGTGCTAAAGTAAGGCTACATAAGAGCCTTATGCATCTGGTCCAACTTAACTACTAAAACCAAAAACCAAACCAATCACCATCGAGTTGATTCTGACTTACAGCAACCCTATAGGATGGAGAAGAACTGCCCCTTAGGGTTTCCAAGCCTATAAACCTTTATGAAATCAGACTGCCTTGTTTTTCTCCCATGGAGCAGCTGGTGGGTTCAATCTGCTGATCTTTCAGTTAACAGCCAAGTTGTTTAATCATTGCGCCACTAGGGCTTCTTGACTTACCTACAAATTCGATTAAATAAACACTTAGGAGCATCTCTTTCATAACCCAGGAACTGCCTGTATCCCTAAAACTTCTGCCTCATCTGTGGGCATTTTGATGGGAGATGAAGTTGGGCTAGGGCCTAAGAGACTTAAGTAATTCTGGTGATATTATCCTCATAATATGGAATGTTTCCCTGTTCCTGTGCCTTGAGAACTGAGTATCTGACCAGGCTGTTGCCTTAGAATCATTTCCTTGATGTTGCAAGTCCTTTAAAAGCTTCCTCAAATAAAGCAGATTTGCTTTCTCAGAGTCTTGTACTTTTAATGGGTTTCATGCTGTTACAAATACTCAGACAGGACTTTCCTTTCAATTCCCTGTAACATTAGATTGAGACAATTAAATTCCCTTTGTGAGTCTTTTGGAAGTAATCTTGGACTCAGGCAGTAGGGGAATAATTGCTATAGAGCAGTGACTCTCAGGACCAGCACTGCAAGTATCACCTGAGAACTTGTTAGAAATGCAAAATTTCTAGCTTGGCCCCAGCTTCACTGAATTTGAAACTCAAAGGTGTGGGTCCAGCAATCTATTGGTCTCAAATTTGAGAATTTCTGCTATAGAAAACTCTTGTGGAGAAACATTTTACAAAGGCATGCATGTCCTTCCTCAAAGTCGGTGAAATTTCAGTAATTTGGGGTTCTGGTTTCTGACTCTTCAGCATGTTTCCAGGTGAACAAGTATTTTAATAATTACAGATCCTTCCTACCCAATCATCCCCCCCCAGTATAAAGCCCTCCTGCGGCTGCTCTTTTGTGTTATGTAAATTTGCCCTCACTTTAAAATGATTGGACCAACCTCTGCTCACAACAAACTCTTCCTCACAATCACCTTCACTTGCAGCATACACAGCTTGTAAATCATTAAAAAAGGCTTCCAGACTTTTCTTGCACTAAAGTAAGGCTACATAAGAGCCTTATGCATCTGGTCCAACTTACCTACTAAAACCAAAAGACAAACCAATCACTATCAAGTTGATTCTGACTTACAGCGACCCTATAGGGTGGAGAAGAACTGCCCCTTAGAGTTTTATACTGGGGGAATGGTTGGCTAGGAATGATCAGTAATTATTAAAATACTTGTTCACCCTGGAAACAGGCTGAAGTGGTATGGCTGTTACCTACCTACCAAATTATACCAGTGGGTGTTCCTTTCATTTCTGTCAAAATGTGACCTTTTTTGTTGTTTTTTTTACATCTACCTACAACATGCAGATAGGTCTATGTGTGATGCAAACAGTTTGCACTTGACTGCTAATCTAATGCTTGGAGGTTTGAAACCCACCTAGCAGTACCACAGAAGAAACAGCCTGCTGATCTATAAAGATTAACTAAACCCATTGTCATTGAGTTGATTCTGACTCAGAGTTATCTTGTAGGACAGAATAGAACTGTCCCATAGGGTTTCCAAGGCTGTAAATCTTTTATGGGAGGAGACTGCTGCATCTTCCTTTGCATAGAAGCTGGTGTATTTAAACTGCCAACTTTTCTTTTCACAGCCAAGCGCTTTAATAACTGTGCCACCAAGGCTCCTTCTGTAAAGATTACAGCCATTGAAAACCCTGTGGAGCAGTTGTATTCTGTAACACCTGGTGTTGTTATGAATCCAAATATATTCTTGTGTTAGGGGAAAAAAGACGCCAGATTCAAAGTTGTTCTATAGAGACCTTTTTATTAAGCCTTAGGACAAAGACAATCATCCAGAATGAGGGAAACCAGTAGCATGTACACAGGACAGATAGCCAAACGGAGTCCTCTGAATCACAGTCATGATGTTCATTATATTTGATAGAGTACAAGAGAAATCATCACAAAATCATGATCGGTGGCAGGACAACTCATCACGGTCACAGGCAGGACTACAGGATCGGGGGAAAGGACTATGATTATAATATGTACTGAAGATTAAAAAGGGTTACAGGATTGGATTTTGGGATTTGACCACCTGGCTACATGGTGGTCAAGGTAGGACTCATGACTATGCTACCTCAGTCACTGCCACAAAGTGGTTACAATACCAGGACCCCAACCTTTAATTTAAATTAGATGAAGACACATACAGACAAGTTCCCTAGTTCTCTGTGTGAGCTCAATCTACTTTCTACCACACTCTTCCTGAGATCAAACTGTCCCTTTCTAGATTTGTCCTGGACTTGTCCTTGCATAGCCATATTGCTGTCTTAATGATCAGAAAGAACTCAAATGGCACCTGAAATTACGTCAAGATTCAAAATGGAGTTAGATCTCCCACTGTAGTCTGCAGCCTTCCACAAACAAAGTGCTTTACATTTTAAGCTCCAATACACTCTACAGCAACTACCAATAACAGACAGAACAACTGACTCTCAATGTTTCATTGTTTCTTTTGTGCTGTTGTAGGTTCTGTTTCTCCTGTTATGTAGAGATTCTGAATTAATTGGTAAATTCAGACAACAAATATGTATACGCCGTCATGCGTTGAAGCTGACCAAGCTGGTTTAATTTTTGTTTCCCAGCTGCAATCTGTAACATTGAACAAATGCATTAATCCTTTTGACCTTTACTTTTACATCTTTAAATCAGGGATAATAATGCCTGTAAACACTTGCAATATGTGTTTATATGCCAGATATCAGTTTTAAGCTCTTTATATAAATTTATTTATATAATGGGAACTCTAGTAGCATAGTGCCTAAGGCACTTGACTGCTAATCAGAAGCCTGGCGATTCAAACCCACCAGCCACTCCTCAGAAGGAAGATGAGGCAATCTACTTCTATAGTGATACTGCCTCGGAAACCCAAGGAGGGGTCGCTATGAGTCGGGTCCAACTTGAGGGCACTTAACAAAGACAACAATTATATAAATGAACTGTCTCACCATAGTCCTAAAAGCTATTATTATTTCCGTTTTGCTGAAGAAAGTGAGGCAGAGGACAATAAGTAACTTACTAAAGGTATAGAGCAAGTAAGTGGTAGAGCTGAGAAACAGTCAACTTTGGGGGGTCCAACAGCACGTACTTAGCCCCACTGTCTACTGCTTTGTAAAGTGGTGTTAAAGGGTTGTTTTGAGTATGTTACTAATGCACATACTTAGCTCAGGGATTAACATGGAAACTTTTTATTTATAACAGCTATTTTTAACAACTTTAAGAAATAGGTAGTCTTGACTGGTAGAACCTCCAAGACTATAGTCCTTAGCTACTCTTCAGACCTGGAACTGAACTCACCCCAGTGGCTCAACTTTCAGCAAAACCATAGGCAGGCCTATAAAGTGAACAATAACACCCGGCAGGTACATGCTTCTTAGAACAATCAACCATGAAACATCAAAAGGCCAGCATTTGGTCAGGGATAAAGGTCAGAAGGCAGGAAGGGATAGGGAAAAGGATGAATGGAAATAGGAAATGCAAGGAGGAAGTGAGAAGAGTGCTGTTACTTTATTCTGCCTACTGCAAGGTATTTTCTAGAAGATAACCAAACGCATACACATTACCAAAAAACTGGGTGCAGTGTGATGAGTAGAAGTCAAAAAGGTTTTGTTTCTTTTTCTTTTTATTGTAGGGGGAAAAAAAAAATATATATATATATATATATATATAAATTTGCCAATTCAACCATTTCTATGTACAATTCAGTGACATTAACTACATTCTCCATGTTGTAAATAAACACAGGGAGGAAATGGGAAGAGTCCTGTTGCATTGTGAGGACTGTAATCAATGTCACAAAGCAAAATGTGTATGAATTGTTGAATACAAAACCAACTTGCTCTGTGAACTTTTACCTAAATCATAATAAAACATCAAAAATGAAAGAAATATTAGTCCTGTGGGAGGGGAAAAATCAATAAAATATTACAGGTGTGGCTGATGTAACAAATTACCACAAATTTAGTGTCTTAAAACAGCACAGTTATATCTTACAGTTCTGGAGGTCAGAACGTTGAAATGTGTCTCAGTGCATTAAATTCAAGGTGTTGACAGTGTTGTGTGGCTAGAGGAGACTCTGGGGGAATATCCTTTCCTATGTAAGGTAACAATACCACAGGTTCTGGAGACTAGAACATAGACATTTTTGAAGATCCATTATTCTGCCAACCACAAGGTGTTTTATACATGGTCAAACACACATACATACACATACACATTACAAAAGACTGGGTGCAGGGTGATGAGCAGAAGTCAAAAAAGCTTTTATTTTTTTTCCTTTTTATTGTGGAAAAATACATATAACAAAACATTTGCCAATTCAACCATTTTCTCCATACAATTTAGTGACACTCTTCCCACTTCCTCCTTGCATTTCCTATTTCCATTTATCCGTTTTCCCTATCCCTTCCTGTTTTCTGAGCTTTATCTCTGGCCAAACATTGGCCTTTTGATGTTTCATGGTTGATTGTTCTAAGAAGCATGTGCCTGCCTGGTGTTATTGTTCACTTTATAGGCCTGCCTGTGAAGTCTTGGAGGTTCCACCAGTCAGGACTATCTAATTCTTGATGTCAGTGAAATTAACTACATTCACCACGCTGTGTAACCATAACCACTATATTTCCCATTTATTATTATTGTTTAGGTGAAAGTTTACAGAACAAATTAGTTTTCCATTCAACAATTTATACACATTTTGTTTTGTGACATTAGTTCCCTTCAATGTAACTGCACTCTTCCCCCTTCTTCCTTGAGTTCCTCATTTCCGTTTGTCCTTCCCTGCTCCCATGTACCTTTTGAGCTTTGTTTTGGAGCAAATGCTGCTGTTTTGGCCTCTTGTGATTGATTGTTCTGAAGAGTATGTTCCTCATGAGTGTTACTGTTCCCTTTATTGGCTTGTCTATTGTTTAGCTGCTAGGTGATCCCCCAGGATTGGTTCAGGTTCAGTTTCAGGTTTGAGGATGTAAAAGGGCCACAATCTCAAGAGTTTCCAATTTATTGTTATTATTATTACCCTGCTCAAATACTCTTCATCAGAAGGGTCAGCACAAGGCTGGTCCCTATGAGATGGAGGTTAGCAATGTCCCAAATGTCCAATTTTTCCAAACTGCTGTACTACTCCACTATCTCTAACATCAACTCTTCCACCTTCCATTAGTATTTTCTCTCCTGTTTTAGAGCTCCTTTTTTTTGGTGTAACATCTCACAGAAGTCACACACTGAAAAGGAAATGGCTCACGGGTAATGGAGGTGGGGAGGATGGCAAGTTCCAAATCCAAGGCCAGGCATATGCCTAGAGGATTCTCCCCACTCACACGGTTGCAGGGGCTGGCAAACCCAAATTGGCAGGTCGAACAACTGGCTCCTCTCTCAAACCCAAAGGTCAGGTGATGATGAACCAAATGTGGGATCCAGAGCAAGAGAGCAAACATTCCTAGAATATTGACATATATATCCTTAAGGAAACTAAGGGTGGTTACTTGATTCACACCTTTCAACAAGGCAGCACTTAAGATACATTCCACCCTAGAGGCTGTTGTTGTTGTTGTTATGTGCTGTTGAGTCAGACCGACTCATAGTGTTGGGTTCCCCCACGACAGGGCTCCCCCAACCCAAGTCAGGGATAACGCCACCCAAAGTCACTCACGAAAGACATCTCTTGATGCAAAAGCAGGAGGAGTTTATTCGAAGTTCCAGCGCGCTGGGGCTCGACTCATATCCCATGCAGGGGCAGAGGAGTGGAGCAGCCAGCAACAAAGTTACACAGTATTTAAAGGCAAAACTACAAGGGGGTGGTCAGAGAGAGAGTACAGCTGATTGGTAAGTTTAAGTTTGAATTCTCAGAGGGAGTACAAACGATTGGTAAGTTTAAGTTTGAATTCTCCAATTACATGGTATGGTTGAGTTCAGGGCTTAGTCATCCTTGCCTTGCCCCTGTTCCTGGAACTGGGGCCCGCCCTTTTGCTGGCCTTAATAGTGGCCCTTTATTGCAAAACTATATTAAATATTACATTTCTAATTTCGTATTTACATTTTTAATTCCACAATAGGACCCCTCCTTGGGTTTCTGAGGCAATATCACTACAGAAGTAAATTGCCCAACCTTCCTTCCCAGGAGTGGGTGATGGGTTTGAAGCACCAGCCTCCTGTTAGCAGTCAAGTGCCTTAGGCACTATGGATTTGCAATACATCATAAAATGGAGGATTATAGCTAGAAGAAGGAGCTCTGGCAGCACCTTGCCTAAGGCATCAGACTGCTAACCAGAAGGTTGGTTGTTCAAATCCACTAACCACTCTGCAGAAGAAAGACCGCACAATCTACTTCTATAAAGATTTACTGCCTCGGAAACCCAACGGGGGTTGCTATGAGTCAGAATCAACTCAATGGCAGTGAGTTTGTTTGTTTGTTTGTTTTTGATTTGGTGTGGCTAGAAGGACCATATTAAGCAATTCACTGTCCTGCATACCCTTAGCAGAAACTCAGCACCTCTAAATAATATAGAAAAGCTTTTTGAAGAAGCAGTCCTTGAGCATAATGTTTAAATATTCATAGTTTTTCATTCATCAAGGAAGGAGGGAGGAAAAAGGATTTCCAAGACATCTAATTCTGAAATGTCCATGGTACAGCCAGGGTGCAGATGTCGTTTCACATGATTAAAGAATTGTGTGCTGCGGATGGCAGTGTGTGTCACTGAAGCTACAAAGGTCAATTGTTGTTAGTCATTGTTAGGTGCCATCGAGTCAGTTTCAATTCATAACAGCCTCATGTACAACAGAATGAAACACTGCCTGGTCCTGTGCCATCCTCAAAATTTTTGCTATGCATGAGCTCATTGAAGTCACTGTTTCAATCCATCTTATTGTGGCTCTTCCTCTCTTTTGCTGACCATCTACTCTACAAAGCATGATGTCCTTCCCCAGGGATTGGACCCTCCTGATTATATGTCCAAAGTACAAAAGTTGAAATCTCACCATCTTTGCTTCTAAGGAGCATTCCAGCTATACTTCTTCCAAGACAAATTTGTTCATTCTTCTGGCAGATCATGGTACATTCAATATTCTTCACCAATACCACAATTCAAATGCATCTATTCTCAAAGGTCAATAGAGGCCAGGTAATTGTTGTCTTTGAATAACGAGCTAGGGCATTTGAATTTTATCCACTGAGTATTGCTTTCTTTTTCCTATGAGGCCTAGTAGGGTACACATAGCACACACTAAGTAAATACTACTGATTGACAAACGGTATAACTGAATAAATACAGGCATACCTTGTTTTATTATGCTTCAGAGATATTGTGTTTTTTACAAAATGAAACCTTGTGGCAACCCTGCATTGATAAAGTCTATCAGTGTCATTTTTCCAACAGCATGTTGGTTATATGTATTTGCTGTCATGCATGGAGGTTGACCAGGTTGGTTTAATTTTTGTTTCCCAGACACTCCGTGTCTCTGTGTCACTTTTTGGTAATTCTCACAATATTTCAAATTTTTTCCTAAGCTATCACACACTCAATAGACCACAGAATAGGGTAAACATAACTTTTCTAAGTACTGGGAAACCAAAAAAATTGTATGACTCACTTTATTGTGATAATTGTTGTATTGCCATGATTTAGAATGGAGCCCACAGTATCTTCGAGGTATGCTTGTACAGAGGTTATGACATAATTCAGTTGGGAACAAAAAAAAACCTACTGAAAAGTCCCTCTCTGTTCTGAGCATTATCTGACTAGAGCATTTTATAAATCATCTTTATGTTCCACTAAGTGTAAGAACACTTACTGGCCCAAGAGCTGTCCTAGGTGGCTTTAGTTACATGTATAATGTCAGTTAGGAAACTACTTTGATTTAAAGAAATTCTTGCTGTCTCAGGAAAAACATAGGGTTAAGATAGGGTACAATAGTCAGCTTGAGATGTCAACATATATGGTGGTATATTAATATGCCAGTTAGGGGACATGTCACTATATACCTTCATTCTAATTCATAGAGTAATGTAAATCAGATTCTAATTCAAAAATAAACAGGGCTTTTGGATATGTGAAAGAGACAAGAATGCTCACCAACACAGACTGTGGATGTCTTCTCAGGGTCTCCTGTATATTAAAATTACATCTTCACTGCTCTCTGGGCTGACAGGCTGAGTACAAGCTTTACCCTATAGCCACAGAAGTAATAAACAAAATTGTTGATTTTATAGCTTCTTTCTACAGGAGGGTCCACATTCTACCATTGTCTTATCATTGCCACTCAAAGCCCCAGGAGAGAAGAGGACAAGCATTATCAATCATGCCCCAAAGAAAAAGAAAATGATTCGTGGGGCAGAGCTGCAACTTCTCTAAGAATTCCCTTCTCACCGTCAGTTAATTGTATAAGCTTTCTCCTGACCTACTAATCACAAGAATGCCTCAAAAACCTGGCATTTCCATATTTTATCTCTTGTTTTGCATTTTTACTCTAAGATGAGTCAAGAGAAGTAATCAGAATTTCTAGAGCTCAGTCATCCTAGGTACCAATTTCTGCTTCCATTTTTATAATTGAAGTAGACAGACCCACCCACTGCCATCAAATCTATTCCAACTCATAGAGAACCCCACTGGGTTTCCAAGGCTATAAATCTTTATGGAAATAGATTATCTCATCTTCCTTCCATGGAGCACCTGGTAAGGTTGAACCACCAACCTTCTGGTTATCAGCCAAATCCCTTTTCACTATGCTATCAGAGTTCCTAAAGCAGATAAAGGGGTTCCTTTCTTCAAAGAAAATCTAATTACCTATTCATTTGCTTATTCAATGACAAAATACTAACTGAACTCCTACTACATACTTGTGGGGGGCAGTGGTGGTTCAGCAGTAGAATTCTCACCATTCATGTGGGAGACTCAGAATTTGATTCTCAGTCAGTGCAGGTCATGTGCAGCCACCACCTGTCAGTGGAGGCTTGCATGTTGCTATGATGCCTCCCTATTAGGTTTCCGCAGTGCTTGCAGACTAAGAAAAATGGCCTAGCAATCTACTCCTGAAAACCAGCCAATGAAAACCTTATGGATCACAATGGTTCAATCTGCAACCAATCATGACGGTGGCACAGGACCTGGCAGCATTTCATTTAGCATAGGTTACCATGAGTCAGGGACCAACTCAATGTCATTCAACAAAAATAACTACGTACGTGGCACATTGCAAACTTTCATAAGTATTTCGATGCACCAGTATAGTTCTTGTTTTCACTGTATGTGTCCAGTTAAGGGAGAAGGTAGATATTAGAGAGATAATTAACTAAATGAATAAAATAGCAACTATACATTGAGGGTTAACTCCAGGCCAAGCACTACACAGAGTGCTTTAATCTCCTTCAAACAAATGAACAAACAAACAAACAAAATGAAATCCATTGTAACTGAGCCTATTCCAATTTATAGTGACCCTTTAGGTCACAGAAGAACTGCCCCATAAGCTGTAAAATACTAACGGAAGTAGACTGCCACATCTTTCTCCTGTGCTGGTAGGTCAGACCACTGACCTTTCAGTTAGTAGCCAAACTCTTAAACAGTCCACCACCAGGGCTTCTTTAAATTACAATAACCCTATGGCACATAGAAAATTACTATCTTATTCCAAATAACTTTGCCCAAGGTCACAGAATTTCTATGTGTTGGAGAGAATTCTGTTTCTGGGGCTCCCCCTCTTTTGATGAGTGCTCAGAAGAGAGGCAGAGAGTGCCCAGGGAGCCTGCTGTCAATGAAGAGTTGACACTTCCTCAGAAAAGCAGAAAACCACAGATCCAAATCG
The DNA here is from genome assembly GCF_000298275.1 of Orycteropus afer afer. Taxonomy (NCBI): domain Eukaryota; kingdom Metazoa; phylum Chordata; class Mammalia; order Tubulidentata; family Orycteropodidae; genus Orycteropus; species Orycteropus afer. The sequence goes on along the minus strand of NW_006921767.1, from coordinate 667,878 downwards.
TGGTAACCAGTCCCCTAGCCAGGCTGCTGGGTGCATCTCATCACCATGGTAATGAGATGCATTCCTCACTAACCTTTCCCTAGACCTCCCCAGAGCTCCCATCCCCAGGGGAGCTACTTGAAGATCATTTATGAAAATCAGCAGTAAGCACCAGTGGCCTTTTGAAACCTCTCCGAGAGTGCTTAATGCAGTAATTGTTTACTCTGATTTGTAATGAGAGAGAGTAACATGGTGATGCTGGAGACTGATTAATTTTCCTGACCGTATCCCAGAGCAGAAGGCACCTTGAAGAGCAAGGCTCATTTTCTCCCCCTGTGGATTACCTTGTCTTGATTCATGCAGTTGTACCCAACTAGCACAACTCAAAAGTACAGTTTGCCTGAGATTTGCATAATGTGAAATTGCTCAGCTAAATTATTATCACACATAGGATCCCTTGTCACTTTCTTACGTCCAAATTCGGAAACATGTTGTCCTGGAACCTCTAACATTATCAAGAAACTGGCTTATGGTTCAGAGGATCCACAGGATTTTATTTCTCCCCTTTATAATAGGCACACAGTCTCTCAGAGTGGCCATTTAAAAATAGCTAAGAAGAAAAAGAAGTACTAAGCAGGCTATACCACACACACACAAGCAGGCTATAGAATAAATAACAAAATGATGCTTCTATGCAATGAGTCAAATGAGCATTCTCAAATGCATATGTCCTCACACCTGGAAAGCCTTGCTTGTTTATGCCAGTTGGGCTTTTGTTACAGGGAAGGGGTGTGTTGCTGGGGGAACTGAGGCCTTGTAAATTGGCTCTTACCAGCTGCTTTGTCTTGTCTTCTAAATTGCTCAAAAACCTATTAAGATATATGACCCACATAAAAGTAGGGCCAGAGGGTTTCTATACCATGACCCCTAGGGATTGGATTTTACTTTATCATCCATTAAATGCAGAAGGGATTTTATCAGCTGACTTACCCTTCTCTCACCCCCCAGGGTTATAAAATTCCCAAAGATTAGCATCTCCAGGACATAAACAAAGATGGGAATGCCCAGATAGCTGTTTAATAGGCAGATATGCAGGGATGTCAGGGCATGAAAGAAGTGTGGGCCATGGACTCAGGATAGACAGACATAGGATTTGTTGATGAGTTGCTGGTCAGACAAGGCCTCAAAATATTAGGTGATTCAACTCATGATAAAAACAGGAACAGATTTTTGTTACCGACTTTCTTAAAGGGTGCTTGCCTTTTTTTTTTTTTTTTTTTGCCCTGCAGATGGTCCACACTTTCTCAGGAACATACTCTCATCTCTGTTTCCAACCTGTCTTCCAGGGCCTGGACCACATTGCTCTCACAGACTCTTCACCACATCACCACGTTTAAAGTTGTGTGTTCAGAATGAACTGTAATGCCATCATGCTTAACACGATGAAAGGAAGCAGAGTCCTGCTGTGCCTATTCAGGCAGAATAAAGGAGAGATTTGAACTATTAGTGGTGTATTTAATTGCCCGGGTGAAGGTCACAAACCAGTGGCCTGCTGGCTGCATCTGACCTAAAGATTTGTTTCATTTGGCTTGCACTATATTTTAAAATTCCTGACATAATTATCAGTATATATAAATTGGAAGATTTTACCCAATTAGGTGGTTTTTGGGATGCTTTTAATAGTACTGTGCATTGTTCCCTGGGCTTATACACCCTCCTGCTTCATTCCTTTATGTTAGCTGGCCTCAATGGGTAGCTATTTCCCTGTGGCCATTCCTCTATTTCACCCTGCTCCTAGATCTCACAAGGATCACCCATACCGGGTTCTCTATGCGCCTCACTGTCCCAATTTGTACTTCACTCCAGGTCTCACTTCCTTTCCAAGGACCCCATGGGGATTTAAGAAAAAAGGTTTGTAAGATTTTCTAATCTGCCTGGGACAAAGGCACTACTCAGGCTAAACATACTGCATTATTACTGTTTTTTTGGTGGTTTTGATCTCATCTTTGAGAGCGAGTTAGGCTTCTTCCTGCGTTGGCTGTATTGTACGCGGCGGGGTCTTCAGAGCGCTAAGCACAGTCCCTCCATCCGCCCCTTTCACTCCCCACCCCATTAGATTGGCAGCTCTGACTCTGCAGCCTTGCATTTATTAGTCGGGAGATGATTGCTCTCCGTTTATCTGTGACTGGGTTTTGCTTTAACAGGGTGGCTTCCTGCCAAAATGGGATGCATGCCTAATGAACTTGAATTCTCAGAAGCCTGGCCTTCACAGAATCCTTCGTGTCAGCCTGCAGCCAGAAGAAAGATGGAGAAGAATCAGGAAGGTTAATACTAATTATATCACTTTCTTGTACCTTAGCTCTGGAAGTACGTAACTTCACTCACGGAATTGTAAATCCACATCTTATTCCCTAAAAACAGTGCACTAGGAATTGGAGTGTGTGCTTGTTAGTCTCAAAGTTGGTCGAATTATAAATTTCTTTTAAGAATTAAGTTGTTTTTGTAAAGCTTGGGAAGTACTAAACTAAATAAATGTATATTTAGTACCAAAATAAGTTATATTTATTTATAAATTAAAAAAAAAGAAAAAGACAAGTAGGGGTATGAGTAGGAGTGTGGGGTGTGGGGACAGAATTTTAGATTCATTTAGAAAGAATGGTGAAGCAATTCTTCTTTGGAAAGGAGGGAAATGAAGGTGTTTGAGTTTCCAATGTGGAAATGAATGCCAGGTTCACAGTCCACAATTGTAACTGACTCAGAGTAGGAAATTGGTAAAGCTTGATGACTGCATAGATTTCCAAGCTCACCTTGGCATCTCAACCCCATAGAAGATTAGATGGTAAAAATGAGTCCTGGAGATTGAATGATTTCAGGCTATGTAATGCCATGTAGTGGGCTTTTCACAAACACAGCTGATGGTTTGCAAAATACACTGGCTGCTAAATCCGAATATATGAAAGATGACAGATTGCAGCTTGTCCAGTTGTGACCCTGAGATGACAAAGCCAGAGCGCCAGCTCGGGTCCCATTGTTAACTGTTTAATTTACTTCTAGGAGCCTTCAGCTCAGCTCACTGGCAATGAAGTCATGATAATGTGCTTAGTGACCTTGCTGGCACACCCGATAAGCCCCCTTTCCCCCAGTGCAGAAGCCACACACCAGGGAGGAAATTAGTGCATTGAAGCAGAGATTTACCAAATGCGTTCCCTGGAGAGTGCAAAGAGTTAATGCAGTTTTCAAACATGCCTAATTTCCTCCAAAGAGTATTATGCCCTCTGAGAGAATCTAAATCAATGTGTGCCTGGGGAGAAAGGGGTGGGGGGCAAAGTTAGGGAAAACACATAAAGGACACCCTCCTTTTCCAAAGTATCAAATTACAATACATTTACATATGATTCTTTTCTTAGCCGACAAGTGCTTTGACATTCCAGCAGTCTTTCAAAACAGATCCCTTTCTTTTTCTTTCTTTTTTTTTCCCCTCTTTCTTTTCTAATTTGCAACTGACTGTGGAGTCTAGTCCAAAGAACTAAGCATCAGCAAACCTAGATGTTAGTCTTAATTATGCAGCTATCTTTATGTCCTTGGGCTGGTCACTTCTCAGCTTTTTCAACTGTAAAATAATAGGTTGAGGTGGATGATTTCTAAGGGTCCTTATGCTTATTCAATTCTTTCAATGTTTGCAAATATGAACCCTTAGAGCAACTCTCTGAATCACAACATTTTTAAAATGCATGTAACATCAGCTTTTCTCCCCATTAGTCAGGGCACTGTATAAAATAAATTCATGCATTCTCTCCTAATAGAATACTTAAGAACAAATGGAACGGGGTCTGTCAGGTCACTTTATCAGGAGCAAACAGCATAATTGTCTCAACCTTTAACCACAGCCACATTTGAACTGTGAGACAGGCTTGAGGACTATAGAACCCACCACCTCTGTCTCTTTTCAGGTCCTACCCTGCTCCATTAGTGACCCCAGTGCCTGTCAAAAAACCAGGCAGCTTAAATATATCCAAGCAGGCAAGTGTGATCTTTAAACGGTCGCTATAATTGCAAGAAGCTCTGGTAGCATAGTGCCTAAGGCATTTGACTGCTCACCAGAAGGCTGGCGGTTCAAACCCACCAGCCACTCCTCGGAAGGAAGGTCGGGCAATCCTACTTCCGTAGTGATACTGCCTCGGAAACCCAAGGAGGGGTGGCTATGAGTCAGTAGTGATACTGCCTCTGAAACCCAAGGAGGGGTCACTATGAGTCGGGGCCGACTCGACGGCAAACAACAACAACAACAACATAATTGCAAGACACAAAGCTGTATCTCAAAATCATAAAATTCCACGAACGGTTTCAGTTCTGTGGGTGAGAGAAGGGTAAGGGACAAAAAGAAGGCTTCTTCTGCAGGAGGTCATTCATTTTGTCCTTCAAAAGTGTTTAATGCTTTCTGAAAATTTTATTCTGACTCAAGTATAATTCTGTTTCTTACATTGATCAATTAACTCAACTTTAATAATAAATGTATTTATATTAAACAAATAATGATTTTATGTAAAATAATAATTAAGCAAATATATGACTTTTCTTTTCATATTTCTATTGAAATTAAAATTTAATATGTATTCAGTAAAATAGAAGCTCTGGTGACATAGTGCCTAAGCCATTTGCTAACCAGCAAGTTGGCAGTTTAAACCCACCAGCCACTCCTCAGAAGGAAGATTGGCAATCTACTTCTGTAGTGATACTGCCTCAGAAACCGAAGGAGGGGTTGCTATGAGTCGGCAGTGAATTTGGTTTGGTTTTTTGGTAGCCACATTTTAAATGCCCAGTTGTCACATGAGGCTAGTGGCTACCATATCAGACAATACAGATACAGAATGTTGCTACCATGGCAGAAAGTTCTATTGGATAGCACTGGAAGAAAATCAGTGAGTACTTACACCTTTGGAAGGTATATGTTTTTTGTTTTTGTTGTTTGTTTTGTTTTTTCTTCCCTACTCCCATTTTTTTATTCATTCTTTGAAAATACATGAATTTAAAGGTTGTTGTTGTTGTTATGAGCCGTCAACTCACACCTGACTCACAGCGACCCCTTGTGGGGTTTCTGAGGCAGTATCACTACAGAAGTAAATTGCCCAACCTTCTTTCTGAGGAGTGGCTGGTGGGTTTGAACCGCCAGCCTTTTGGTTAGCAGTCAAGTGCCTTAGACACTACGCCACCAGAGCTCCTGAATTTAAAGGTAGTATATTATAATGGGGGAGCTCTGGTAGTATAGTGCCTAAGGCACTTGACTGCTAACCAGAAGGCTGGCAGTTCCAACCCACCAGCCACTCCTCGGAAGGAAGTTTGGGTAATCTACTTCCGTAGTGATACTGCCTTGGCAACCCAAGGAGGGGTCGCTATGAGTCAGGTCCAACTCGATGGCATATAACAACAACAATACTATAATGCTGAAAAATTTCACCATCTACTGAATATTTAGGAGTTCTGGTAGCATTGTGCCTGTGTTAGACTGGTTCTCTAGAAAAACAAAACCAGTAAAGCTTATATATATATAGAGAGAGAGAGAGAGAGAGAGAGAGAGATTTATCTTAGGAAAATGGCTCACACACATATAGAAACTGGCAAGTCCAAAGTTCCTGGATCAAATGTCAAGCTGGAGGTTTTTCCCGACTCTTGCAGCCACAGGGGTTGAGGAGCTCAGAGCTGGCAGGTAGTACACCGGCTGTCAAATCCAACGAATGATGAATCCAAGATCTCCAGGCCGAATGGTGGATTGTTCACTAATGGACAGTTGTATGCAGTACAACAGAATCCCGATCCACAGAAGAATGTCTCCCTCCCAGGATGTCTGCAGATATACTGGAAGCAGGCCACACCCCTAAGGAAACTCCCTTTCAACAGATTGGCCGCTCAAAACATAGTCATCTGATGCCTTCATGGGAACAATCACACCAGAACAGCTCAACCCACACAGAATTATGGTCCAGTCAAGTTGACACACAGCTCCATCATAGTGCCTAAGGCACTTCACTGCTAACCAGAAGGCTGGTGGTTCAAATCCACCAGCCACTCCTCGGAAGGAAGGTTGGGCAATCTACTTCTATAGTGATATTGCCTAGGAAGCCCAAGAAGGGGTTGCTATGAGTCGGGTACAACTCGACAGCACATAACAACAACAACTGAATATTTATTATGGACCACATATTGTGCAAAGTGCCTTCTGAACATTATCTGAGTTAGCCTTTGAGGATGATCCATTGAATCTATTTTACAGAAAAGGAAACTGAGACCCAGGATCACATAATTGATCATGCAGAGCTGACTTTCATAAATTCCCTTTCAGATTCTGAAGTCTGTTTTAATCTAGGATTGAAATGGTTTCTGGAATATTTTCCTATCAAAAAATCATTTTTCTGGACTAAAGTGTCGTCATCATAATTATCATCATCACCATCATCACCACCATTATTTGAGAGAAGTGATTGCGTCTGTGTTTTATATAGTTCTGGAAATGATTCCCTTGCATAATAAAAACCTAGGAAATTTTTATGCTTTAGAGCCAAGTTAAGACAGAGAGAGACAAAAGGAAAAAAAGAAAAAGAAAAGAAAGGCAAGTATACATGAATGACCCTAATATTTGCATTTTAGTTGTGTATTTGTAATCACGTTTGAACTACAACAGACTTCAGTTTAGTCTCCTGTGCAGATAGCAGCCCCCAGGCCTCCCAGGTAGAAATGAGTGTTAGGTACTTGATATACAGTGTTCTTCGCTGTGAAGCAATTCAGCTGAGATGCAAAGAATTGCACTTCAAACTTACACATTTTATCCCTTGGCAACCCACTGTAGTGATATCACAAACATTGAGACTGTTACACTAATGGGAGTAAATATTGTAAAAGCTGTGAAAGATGCTGTAAAATATTCCCTCATTTGTGCTAGAATAATTCACCAAGTACCCACTATGTGCTCTAGCTGTAGTAAGACACTTGTACTATATAGAAGGTCAAAAAAATGTCATTGAAATATAACTGCTTTGCTTGAGGTACTCACAGTTATGAGTTGGGTATGGACTATTATACCAGTAACTATAAAATAATGTAATATAATCAGTAATGTTGGTAAATGTTTAAAAACCAGCTTTTCAGAATAAAATAAATCAATAAATTAAAAAAAAACTTGTTTTGAATTATTTGCAGATTAAAATAAACAAACAAAAATATTGACAATGAAACATTTCTGACTCATGATGATCTCATGTGCTCCTGAGCTCCATAGGGTTTTCTGGGCTGTAATTTTTATAGGAAGGTGCTCTGGTGGCACAGTGGTTAAGCACTGGGCTGCTAATTGAAAGGTCAGCAGTTAGAACCTACCAGTGGCTCCAGTGGAGAAAAGACCTGGTGATTTGCTCCTATACAGATTATAGCCTAAGAAACTCTATGGGGAAGTTGTCCTGTGTCCTATAAGGGCTGTCTCTATAGAGTCACTGTGAGGCAGACTCAACTCCATGGAACACAACAACAATCCTGCAGAAGCAGATTGCCAAGCCTTTCTTCTACAGTGCCACTAGGTAGGTTTGAAGTGCCCATCTTTTGGTTAACAGCCAAGTGAAAACTGTTTGTGCCACACAGACCACTCCTCAGAAGGAAGATTGGGCGATCTACTTCCTTAGAGATACTGCCTTGGAAACCCAAGGAGGGGTCTCTATGAGTCAGAAACTACTTGATGGCAGAGAGTTTGGTTTCTGGTTTTAGGGATCTTCTATTTACTGATTACCATAGTGTAAACACAACCTACCATTGTTGTTGTTGTTGTTGTTTGCCGTCGAGTTGGCCCCGACTCATAGCGACCCCCCCTTGGGTTTCCGAGGCAGTATCACTACGGAAGTAGGATTGCCCAACCTTCCTTCCGAGGAGTGGCTGGTGGGTTTGAACCGCCAGCCTTCTGGTGAGCAGTCAAGTGCCTTAGCCACTATGCTACCAGAGCTCCTACAACCTACCATACCAAATATGTCATATTGGTAACTTTATATTTGGTTTGGTACAACCTACCATACCAAATATAAAGTTACCAATATGACATTACTGAGTGTGTGGTTGGAAAGAAGTACATATAATGGCTCCTGTCTGGTGGCATAGTGGCTAAGACATTTGACTGCTAACCAGAAGGCTGGTGGTTCAAACTCACCAGCCACTCCTTGGAAGGAAGGTTGGGCAATCTACTTCCTTAGTGATACCGCCTCAGAAACCCAGGGAGGGGTCGCTATGAGTTGGGTCCAACTCAATGGCATTGCATTTTGTTTTTTAAGCAGTATGAGTCAAAGCAGCATACCTTATATTATAGCATTTTTTATTATGCCATATTACATTACATTACATTATGCTATGTTATTCTATATTTGTATGTATACAAACATTTATGTGCATGTTATGTGTATACAATAAGTGCAATATACCTTAAACCATAAACTATATTACTGTGCTAACATGTATACTTATATTAGCTTACTGACTTTAGGATTTGGAATCAGACCAATATAGCCTTAAAAGATTTCACCTTAATTACTTACTAAATGTGTGATTTTAGGGAATTACTTCATTTGTTTAAGCCTCAGTTTTCTTATCTATTTAATAAGAAAAATGCTAGTCCCTATCTCCTTGGACTATTGGGAGAATAAGCATTGAAATGCTTAGTTCAGCATCTGATCTACAGTAGGTGCTTAGCATTTAAAGTGAATGACGGTCCCCAGCTACCACTACTGACTGCTCTGAAAGTGATCACTATGGAAGGTCTTCAGTAGAGTGGGAAAAAGTGTGGAACAAAACTCAAAGTCATAAACCAAACTTATTGGTCTGATGGAGACTGGTGGAACCCCTGAGGCTACGGCCCTTAGTCATCCTTTAAGCCTAGGACTGAACTCATCCCCATGGCTCAACTTTCAGCCAAACCATAGACAGGCTTTTAAGATGAACAATAACGCTCAGGAAGTACGCACGTGTTAGAACAATTAATCATACGAGATTAAAAGGGCAGCATTTGTTCAGGGATCACCCTCAGAAGGCAGAAAGGGATAGGGAGAAAGGACCAATGGAAATGGTAAACACAGGGAGGAAGTAAGAGTGCTGTTACATTGTGGGAATTGCGATCAATGTCAGGAAACAAAATATAAATGAACTGTTAAATAGAAAAACCAATTTGCTATTTAAACTTTCACCACAATCACAATAACTTTTTTATTTATTAAATAAAGTGAATGAATGATGATGATTAACAACATCACTGAAATATGAAATACATTGCTTTAGGACCTAGAAGAGGGGGAATGAAGTCCAGCATTGTAAAGTAGAAGAAGTCTCATTTGAAATGGGACTTAAAGGATTAGTAGGATCTTACTAGGCACATCAAGAAAAACACTCATCACAAACAAATGCAATGACAAGAACTGTTGTCAGCAGAAGTCCAGTCAGCTCCGATTCATAGAGACTTTATATATAGCTTGTATATTAGATCACATTGCTGCCCGGTCCTGGGCCACCTGCATGATCATTGGTGTGTTTGAATCCATTGTTATGGCCATTGTGTCAATCCATCTCTTTGAGGATTTTCTTCATTCTCTTGATCCCCCTACTTTACCAAACATAATGTGCTTTTCTAGCAATCAGTCTTTCCTGATGACATGTCCAAAGTAAGCAAGACAAAGTCTCATTATCTTTGCTTCTAAGGAACATTCTGGAGCTCTGGTAGCATAGTGCCTAAGGCACTTGACTGCTAACCAGAAGGCTGGCGGTTCAAACCCACCAGCCACTCCTCGGAAGGAAGGTCGGGCAATCCTACTTCCATAGTGATACTGCCTCGGAAACCCAAGGAGGGGTCGCTATGAGTCGGGGCTGACTCGACGGCAAATAACAACAACAACAACAAAGAACATTCTGGTTATATTTATTCTAAGACTAATTTATTCGTTCTACTGGAAGTCCATGGTATATTCAGTGTTCTTTGAAGACACCACAGTTGGAATGCATCAGTTCTTCTGTCTTTTTTTTCATTTGTCCAGCTTTCACATACATATGAGGTGAATGAAAAGACCATGGCTTGAGTCAAGTGCACCTTCATCATCAAAGTGATGTTTTTGCTTTTTAAAACTTTGAAGAGGTCTTTTGCAGCAGATTTGCCCAATGCATCATTTGATTTCTTGACTGCTGCTTTTATGGATGTTGATTATTGATCCAAGTAAAATGAAATTTTTGACAACTAATCTGAAACCTCTCTCTCTCTTTCTCTCTTTATATGTGTGTGTGCATGTGTGTGTGTGTGTGTGTGTTTTGTGTGTGGGTTTTGTGATTTGTTTTGTATTTGTTATTTTTGTGGTTCTTTCAGAAGGGATATTGTGCTTTGGGTTTGTATACTTCCTCCTTTTACCCCAAGATAAATAGGAGCTACCACATACCTGCTTCTGCTATTACTCAGGGAGTACCTCCTTTTTGACAACCCACAGAGCCTCTCAATGATGACAGCATACATTACAAATTCATCAAAAGGTCCTTGTGAATCTTTCTCCAAAGGGCATTCAGACTCTTTTTAGTCAATAGCCTTTGTTTACTGAGCCCCAGAAACTAGCAGTGAGATGTATTAATGATGGAACCTAATCTCTATTGTATTTTACTGAAATTCTGTTTCAGCCACTGAAATGCCAAATGCCTGCTAGTGAAACATAATTTCTTGAAGTACCACATACTAACGGACATCATATTTCATTTCTCCATGCCTGTGGTTTAACTAAACAAAGGAAATGGGTTGTTACCAAGGAAAGCATAACTCAAAATTCCAATTATGACTGTTAAACCACATGTGAAATTACTTTTAATAATTAAAAATGGCTCTTGCTACTCTGCAATCCCAGCTCAGTATAATATCCAGTACCATTTTAAGAAAAGCTAATAATCCCTAGTAAATTCCAATGACCTTAATTGTCTTCACATCTACACTTCAATGACCTTTATCACTTAGATGGTTAAAATCTAAAATTAATGATACTACTATATCTGACATGCAACTGCATCATATTCATTTATTCTAAGCCTTTGTTATACTTCCATGACACATTTTCTTTGAAGAAGTGAGCATGCTGTGTAAAGAACTTTTACTATATGTATTTTTTAATTTAAATTTTAAGGCAGAAAAAGAAATTATCAATAAAAATATTGTTATTTGAATAAAGAGGTAAAATGACAGAAAAGAAACTGAAAGAAAGGGGGGATAAAAGATAGTAATCATGAACTCCATTGCTTAAATACAAATGTAGCATCGAACCAGGAAAGTATAAGAGAGCAGCAAAAGCTATTTCCAGACACAACAAATTAATGTACATATTTCAGCTTGTAGGAACCATGCAAGCGAGAAGGCAATGGGATGGTATATATAAAACCCTGAAAGAGAAAAATTTTCAACCAAGAATTATATATCCAGCAAAATTGTGCCTCAAATATGATGGTGAAATTAGGAGATTTCCAGATAAGCAGAAACTAAGGGAATTTGTTAAAACCAGACCAA
>NW_006921767.1:650890-654452 GCF_000298275.1 Orycteropus afer afer | reverse complement strand
AGTGAATTTGCTCTGTAAATCTTCACCCAAATCACAATTAAAAAAAAAAAAAAGTTCACTTTGCTCAAAATTACTCTGAAAAAAAAAAATATTTCAGCTTGTATAATAATGCCTTTTACAAAAGTTTCTAAGACTTTGAGTGTCTATAGGTGCCAGGGCAGAACTTCTCTTAGGTACTGACCCCAGGAGTTAGGTTTTATATCTATCTATATCTTATATCCAGGAATAGTTTTAATTCACATCTGTAACTGGTTCCCTAGAGATTGCCTATGGAGTGTTGACATCACGCATTTAGTTGTTTTTCATATTGGGAAAAATTGATGTCACCGGTCTATCAGTGTAATCACATGCCTGATGTTCTAGATGATAACACCCCATTCTTCTCTGGAAAAGCTGTTTTGTCCTTATAACCATTCACTCAATCAGTCATTCCTTCATTCATTCAGCAACATTTCCTCAAGATATATTACATGTTGTTTTTAGTTGTCGTTGAGTCAGTTGCAACTCGTGTGGACCCCATGTATGCAGAGTAGAACTGCTCCTTATGGTTTTCAAGGCTGTGCCTTTTCAGAAGTACATCACCAGACCTGTCCTCCAAAGCACCTCTGGGTGGGTACTAACTGCCAACTTTTCAGCTAATGGCCAAGCACTTAACTATTTGTGCCACCCAGGGACTCTTAATTATGTATACAAAAAAAAAAGAAAAAGAAAAAGAAAAAGAAAGAAAGAAAAGAAAAAAAACAGAATCCAAACTCTCTGCTGTCGAGTCGAATCCAACTCAAATCCAAAGAGGGATTTCTGAGGCAGTATCACTACAGAAGCAGACTGCCCAATGTTCCTTGAGAAGGGTGGGTGGTGGGTTTGAACCACCAGCCTTCTGGTTAGCAGTCAAATGCCTTAATCACTAGGATTGAACTTGTTTCATGAAATATTCAGATGACTTATATGTCATCTTCTCTGTTAAAGAGAATGTAGGATGAGGGGAGAGGGAAAAGAGACAGGAAAGTGAATAATAAGCTGCAGGATGATACAAGTATGTAATGATGTAACTGTATAATGATATAATGTATCATTTGGCAGCGTATGTTAATTCTGCCTGGTTAGGGGACTCAGAGAAGGAGAAAGATGGTTTCCTTTGCCTTTGAATGAAGCTAACGTCATAAGGGAACATCTGGAATTAAGACATTGTCCTTGAGACATGTAGTCAGTTTGGTTTAGAAATCACTTAAAAGTTTTTTTCCATGAGGCCAAGGGAAAGCTATCAAGTCTTGCTTCCAGCAATCACACACACACACACACGCTTATACATGCATTCAAACATGCACACCCATGAAAGAATATATTCATCCACTATTCAGTCATATTGTCATGGCATATGTGTTGTAGAGATAGTGGAATCTATGTTATCAATATTTCAGATACCAGCAAGGTTAACCATGATGGACAGATTTTAGCAAACATTCAGCCTAAGACAGACTAGAAAGAAAGGCCTGGTGATCTACTTTCAAAAATTAGCTGATGAAAACCTTTTGTATCACAACAGAACATTATCCAACATTCTTGCTTTGGAAATGTCATCAGGAGTAATTAATTGCTGAAGCAGGAATCAGGTTTGGTGAAGCAGAGTACCAACAAGGGTTAGGGAGACTGTAAGTGAGATGGATTGTCACAACAGCCACATTGACAGACTCAAACATGCCAGGAATTATGAGGATGATGCAGGACATGACAATGTTTCCATCTGTTGAACATAAGGTCTTCAGGAATCAGAGTCAATTTGGTGACAGCTATCTGTATAATCTTGTCAAACACTTTCTGCCCTTCTATGAAAGAATGATTTTCAATTGCTTTAATCACATTTGGAATGAAATTGACACTCCTTACCCAATTATCAGGCGTCATCAAGTCAGTTCCGACTCATAGTGACCTGACATACAACAAAATGAAACACTACCCAAGTTATGTGCCATCCTCACAATTGTTGCTTGCCTGAACCCATAGTTGCAGCCACTGTGTCAGTCCGTATCACTGATGTTCTTCCTTTTTTTCATTGGTCATCTACTTTACTAAGCATGATCCTTATCCAGAGACTGGTCCCTCCTGATGACATGTCCAAAGTATGAGAGATGAAATCTTTCCACCCTCACATCTAAGGACAGACAAATATGTTAATTATTCTGGTAGTGCATGGTATATTCACTATTTTTCACCAACACTATAATTCAAAAGCATCAATTCTTCTTCAGTCTTTCCAATTCATTGTCCAGCTTTTGTATGCATTTGAGGTGATTGAAAATACCATGGCTTGGGTCAGGCACATCTTAGTCCTCAAAGTGACATCTTTGCTTTTGAACACTTTAAAGAAGTCTTTTGCAGCAGATTTGCCCAATACAACACGTCATTTGATTTATTGACTGCTGCTTCCATGGGCTTTGATAATTTCAATCTTTTCTCCATTTATCAGGATTTTGGCTATTGATCCAGTTGTGAGGAGTTTTGTGTTCTTTATATTGAAGTATAATCTTTAGTGAAAGCTGTATTCATTGATCTTCATCGATACGTGCTTCAGGTCTTCTTTGTTGGATGCTTTTGCATAGTCAATAAAACACAAGTAAACGTCTTTTTGGGACTCTTTGCTTTCAGCCAAGAGCCATCTGACATCAGCAATGATACCCCACATTCCACATCCTCTTCAAGATCTTGCTTGAATTTCTGGAAGGTCCCTGACAACATACTAGTGGCAACCATTTTTGAATTATCTTCAACAAAATTTTACTCGTGTGTGATATTAATGGTATTATTCAATAATCCCCATATTCTGTTTGATCATCTCTCTTTGGAAAAGGCACAAATTAGGACCTCTTCCAGTTGGTTGGCCAGGTAGGTAGCTGTCTTCTGATTTTCTTGGCACAGATGGGTGAGCCCTTCCAGACTTGTTTGTTGAAACATCTCAAATGGTATTCTGTCAATTCCTGGTGCCTTGTTTTTTGCCTACTCTAGTTATAAGGCCATAAATGAGCTAGCCCAGGTCTATCTCTTCATCTTTATTTCACTCTGTGCTTCCCATTTCACAGTAATCTTCAATCACTCTGATCTCCTCCATTCTGTTCCTCTCACAAGCCAAGATTTTGTCCACTTAAGGCCTTAGCACAACCGTTCTTTTTGCCTTCTATAGCTTCACAGGAAGATGAAATATGGAATGAATTTAATAATGAAAATAATAAAGCGTATTTTACAAACTGTGTCTATTAAGTCACATACTATTGTTGTTATGTGCCGTCGAGTCAGACCAACTCATAGAGACCCCTCCTTGGGTTTCCAAGGCAGTATCACTATGGAAGTAGATTGTCCCATCTTCCTTCCGAGGAGTGGCTGGTGGGTTTGAACGGCCAGACTTCTGGTTAGCAGTCAAGTGCCTTAGGCACTAAGCTACCAGAGCTCTTCTAGTCACATACTAGTATATGCAATTTAGGCTAAAGAGGTTTTCCTATCAAATTCCCTAATTCCTTTGTCTGGCAGACTAAATGAACAGGAGGGCTTTCACCTCATTGTTTCTTTAATT
>NW_006921767.1:642260-650280 GCF_000298275.1 Orycteropus afer afer | reverse complement strand
CCATCTTGCCGGGCTCCTTCAGATGCATTTTTTGTATTCTTTCAAATACTGAGATTTTGCTTAAGAAAAAAAGAAAAAGAATTTAAATCAAATTGTGCTTTATTTGTGGGACTCTTCACAGACATTTATAACTGACAATTCAATGAATCAGTTGTTTTGAACAGCTTGACTAATGTCATTCATGACAAAAACAAAGGGGGGTCGATTGATTGGGGCCTTGCTGATTAACAGTCTTCTGGATTGAGGAAGGTTGGAATACTTTATATTTAGAATTTAAGGTTTCAAAGATATCTCTGAAATGTATTTTCCTTTCAGTTTCTGATTCACATATTAAAGCAGAGGGCAGCATTTTTTTTTTTTTTGCCCGTTTGAATACGGTCTCCTTTCAATATGATTTGCCTCTGTAAACACTCTGGTTAATGTTTCAAACATTTCCTTCTGTGTCTCTGAAGGGCTCATTTTTATTAACAGTGATGAGCAGCCTCCATTTTATCTTTAAATGTTCCATGAAAGGCAAAGAAAAGCAGAGAGAACCTTGTTTGAAGTTTATTTCATGTTGGAAGAATTTACTTTATCCTGGTAACCACAGTGGGTCTTTAGCTGCCAATTTAAAATGCAAAGACATTTTGAAAAGTGTTGTTGTTGTTGTTGTTGTTGTTGTTTGCCATCGTGAAAAGTGTTAAGTTATTTTATTTTTATGGTATTTTGTAGTCATGATTCCCATTTTTGAGCAGACAAAATAGGCTATCATTAAGATCAGCACCATTGTGATAGCTTGCAGTGTTAAATTCTCTGAGTGAAAAATGTTTAAGCTTCAGTAATTTTTTACCATGAATTCACATTTCAAAAGAAAACATATTCAAGGCTAGCAAAATAGCAGGTGCAAAGGAAGTTTTAACTATCTCTTTTTCACTATTTGGAGGAAAAATAAAATTGGTAGCAATTGACTTGTTCATCTCCTGCACTTCTATTGTTAATGATAATTGTAAAACCAAGTGATACACATTAGCAATATCAAATTGTATAGCATTACTGGCACCATCCTACAAATAGATAAATAGAACAGGAAAAAACTGCAATATGGCTATTTATCATTGATGAGATTAGCATTTTTGAATGCACAGTGATAAACTCTCCACTCAGGGTTTTCAGCAGCAGCAATGTTGATCCTTTGGATCTAATTATTCTTTATTTTAGGGGGCTACCCTGTGCTTTATCGGGAATCCAGGTAACAAAGTAGTTAAGAACTTTGGCTGCTAACCTAAAGGTCGATGGTCTGAACCCACCAGCCACTCAATAAAAGAAAGATGTAGCAGTCAGCTTGCATAAAGATTACAACCTTGGAAACCCTATGGGGTGGTTATACCCAGTCATAGAGTGTCGTTATGAGTTGGAATTGTTTTAACTGCAATTTTTTTTTTTAATGGTTACTGTCCTGTTAATTGTAGGCCTCCCTGGCTTCAGACTACTAGATGCTAGTCATATCCTCCAATCATCAGAGTCAAAAATCTCTGCAGGCTTTTTCAATTGTGTATTGTGGGGCAAAATTATCTCCCATAGAGAACCACTGCTCTAGATTACCATGTATGTGAAAACACATGACTAAGGAAAGTATACCATCTCTACCACTATTTCTCTACTGCTTGTATGCCAGTTTGTCAACCTGTTATGGCTTGTGAGTTTCTATGATGCTGAAAGACATGCCATCAATATTTCAAATACTAGCAGAGTCACCCATACTGAATAGGCTTCAGTGAAGCTTCCAGAGTAAGACAGGCTAGGAAGAAAGGCCTGACAACTTATTTCAGAAAATTAGTCAATGAAAACCTTATAGATCGCAACAGAATATTGTTTGATACAGTTTTAGAAAAGGACTCTCCTTGATTGAAAGAGCTTGTGAAGTTGGAAGGCACTATGCAATAGTTGCAACAATGGGCTTAAACATCCCAGTGATAATGAAGATGGTGCAGGACTGGGCAGCCATTTTGTTCTGTTTTGCATAAGGTTACCAGGAGTTGAAGCTGACTTGACAGTAGTTAACAGCCACTGTCCTTACCAAAAAGATCCTCCACAAAACGTCAAAAAGCAAGGTGTAGGAGGGAGAAGGAGTGTAAATCAACAACAACACCAGAGTGTAGACACTTACTAACTTGAATGAAGGGAAAGGCAATATACAATATACAGTAAGGAGAAGGCCAGCACAAATGATCAAGGCACAAGAGTTAGAGTTCAAGGCAACAAAGGTAAATACTATTATATACACAACCCTGCAATAATAATACCAATAATAATCTATGAAGGGATACATAGATGTGAAACAAAACTCACTATCATAAAAAGATCAGGCATACTGGTCTGATAGAGCTTGATGGACCAGGAGACTATTGCCTTCAGGCACCCTTACAGCTTGGAACTGAACTCACCTCCGTGACTCAACTTTCAACTAAAAGATAGGCCTGTAACGTGAACAATAACACCAGGGAGGTACGCACCCTTAGAATAATCAACCATTCAAGATCCAATGGGCAGCATTTGCACTGGGATAAAGCTAAGAAGGCAGAAAGGGATAAGAAAAAAGGGCAAAAGGAAAATGTAAACACAGGGAAGAGGAAGGAGGAGGGCTGTTAGTTGTGGGGATTGCCATGAATGCCAGGTAACAAAATGTACATAAATGTTGAATGCAAAACCAATCTGCTCTGGAAGCTTTCACCCAAATCCCAATAAGTTAAAAAAAAAAAAAAATGTCTTTAGAATTGGAACAGTTTAAAATAGATACAGTTATAGAAGATTTTGCATTTTAAAATAAGACAAATTAGCCCGAATCTATGTGTATGAATGTGAAAAATACATAATGTTTTTTGTACTTTTTTAAAATTTCAATCCTTGAATGACTTTTATATGCCTGTCTCTGCTGTCTCTATGACTCAGTCTTCACCAGGTTGTGTTGGTAATAAAACTCAAATATAATGGAAATTTCCTGCTACTTTTGCCCTAACCAATTCAACAATTTTCTTCATCTTGGGACTGTGAACTATTAATAAAATATAATAAAGGATTCCAGCATGCACTGTACTTGGAAAAGAGATGAAATGTGCCATGCCTTCCTTGTGAACGTTTTGAAATGAAAAATTAAATGAGACGTGGGAGAGAAGCACAGGGACAGCCACAAATTACAGACTTTTGAATCATCTCAGAAGTTTTTTGTTACCGTCGCTCTATTTTTTATAGTAATCATTGGGGAGGGAAAAAAAAAAACAACTCAATATCCTTTAGTCTCTTGGCACTAAACATATGCAAATATCTAGGCATATAATTTGATTGCCTTACTATTGGATTTTATTGATATAAAGCGCTCTTGGCTTTGGATTTTTTTTCATAAAATACAGATCCAATGTTTTCAATTTGCTTCCTTAGCATATCATAAGGTTCCTTGACACTTTAGTATAACATACTAAAACACCATACTGTACTTACATGTGCAGTAATGAATAATACATTATTTAATATTATTTTTAATTAAAAGAAAAAATATATTGACTATGGTATTGGAATGAGCAACAATTGAAACCCTGCTGTTTAGTAAGCTAAGATCCATGCTTCTCTGCATAATAAACAGCAAATCCTTATTGTTTGTCCTCTGGTTTCTCATTGTCCCACTCATTTCTTATTTGGCAATAAATTAATTCATGTCCCCTTTAAAACATGCAGAATGAAGTAGAAAAAGTCTTGAGTTTAAAGTTAAAAGCCTAATCTAACCTACCTATTCTCTATGTGAATTTGTGTAAGACATAGTTCTTAAGTTTATAAAATAAAAAGAAAACGATCTATCCTGCTTGCCCCTCTGAAAATCATGATAAACATCAAATGAGGTGACATATGTAGTCTACTTTTTAAAAGGTGAAGCATGATGCAAAGTTAAAATATTATTGAGGACTAAAACAACTAAACTGCATCACCAGGGTTCAGACATGTCTGAGCATGTGTATTGATGGGTGGGGCAACCTCCCAGAAGGCTGTTTGGACGAGAGATCTGGTGCCTGCTGTAATGAAAATTCTAAAAGATAAGACTGGATCAAGCATGACACTCAAGCCAGTAACAAAACAAAGCACTGGTCATTTGAGAAAATGAATGATTATGAGATATGCGGTGATAACTATCATTATATTTCTCTTCTGGTCCAAGTTTTTGGCCTCATGGATAAATCCCATGGAACAAAGGACAGGAGCTGAATGGGAAAACTAGCGGAGCCTATAAAATAGCAAGGTAGAAGCAACAGCTGTTAGAGACCAATTTTAGAGTGAAATTCTAGAAGTGGAAAGAACCATTCTTCTCATGCACCACAACAGAACATCATTCAATGTTGACAACTCAGATGTTTCAATTTATCACTGACATGTGGATACCTGGCACTGCAGACATTTCCAGGTAATCACTAAAAATGTTGATGACCATCTGTATAAATTCCCCAGCAGCCAAACTATCTGATTCAGGAGAGCCTGTTCCTCTTAGCAGAGCTACCCATTGCCCGATGACTTGTGCTTCTAAAGAAAAACAATGACACCGACGTATAGCCTAACTGTGGCAATGTCTCTTCTTTATGAACCTGCTGAGGCCTATTATCTAGGCTAGACATCTGATCCAAGTATGGACAATAAGATTTGCTTTATGTTAAATTGAATTGAATTTACATTTTAATGAATAGAGATTGAAAGTCACCAAAGCTTACTTACATTATTCTCAGGAGTCCAGGGAAACTTGTTGCTGAATTTCTCTGGATATGCCCTGATTCTTGCTTTAAATGAAGCTTGTTTGTTCAGTTATTCTTTTGATTCTCAGTATAATTCTGGTATCCTTTTAATAAGGAGTCCTAGTGGCATACAGATTAAAGTGCTCAGCTGTGAACCAAAAGTTTGGTGGTTTGAACATACCAGCCACTCTGCAGCTGAAAAGACCTGACATTTCCCTCCCATGAAGATTACAGCCTATGAAACCCTATACCAAAATGAGCAAACATAAAACCCCAAACCCCCTGCCATCGAGTGGATTCCAACTCACAGTGACCCCCATTGGATTTCCAAGGCTGTAAATCTTTACAGAAGTAGATAGCCCCATCTTTCTTCAGTGGAGCAGCTGGTATGTTTGAACCACTGAACCTCTCTGGTTAACAGCTAAAAGCCTTATTCACTGCACCGCTAGAGCTCCTTATGAAACCCTGTGAGGAGTTCTCTGTCCTGTTGGGTTGCTATGAGTCAGACTTGATTCCATGGCATACAACATTCTTTCAACAAATCCATTAGGAAGAATCTGTTGTTTTCAAGCAAAAAATGCTTCAGTGAGTTTCTTTGTTTTCCTAGTTTTTTAATACATGTGGGAAGACAACATTACAGGTGATTAGGTTTTGACTCTAGCAGATGAGAGGGAAAGTCAGTAAAATATCAGTTACTCATAGTTCTAATTTTAGTTACTCAACAGCTTGATATATTGATATAACAGTTCTCAATCTCATTGTTACCAGGTTGGTGAGCATCAACTGAAGACAGAGTCAGAGTATTAAAAAATACATTAGAGATTTTATATAATCCTCAACCTCTCTTATCTATACAGCAGACAGTATGTGAACTGCTTATTAGTGGGTGTGTGTCTGTATGGGTTTTCTAATTGCAGCTGTAACGAATTACCACAAACTTTGTGGCTTAAAACAACACAAATTTAGTATCTTACAATTTTGTAGATCAGATATCTAAAATGTATCAGCAGGGCTATGTTTCTTCTGGAGAATCTAGAGGAAACTCTTGTTTCCTTGTGTTTTCCAGCTTCTAGAGGCTGCCTGGATGGCTGGATGGTGCAAACAGCTGAACCCTTGACCACTAGCAGAAAGGGTGGCAGCTTGATGCTACCCAGAGGCACCTCAAAAGACAGGCCTGGTGATCTGCTTCTGAAAGAGCACAGCTTTGAAAACCCTATGGAGCAATCCTACTCTGCACACACATGGTCGCTATGAGTGGAATCAACTCGACGGCACCCAACAAGAGGCTGGCTGCAGTTCTTGGCTCACAGGCCCCTTACGTGCATCATGTGCTTCTGCCATTGCAGCTCCTTCTCTGACTCTGATCTTACTTCCTCCCTTTTATAAGGACTCTTATGATTCCACTGAGTCCACATGGATAATCTAAGAGAATCTCCCTATCACAAAATCCTTAATTTAATCACACCTGCAAAGTTCTTATGGCATGCAAGGTAACATGTTTACACGTTCTGAGAACTAGGATGAGAATGTCTTTGGCAGTATGGTAGCATAGTGCCTAAGGCATTTGACTGCTAACCAGAAGGCTGGTGGTTTAAATTCACCAGCCACTCCTCAGATGGAAGATTGGACAATCTACTTCCATAGAGATACTGACTTGGAAACCCAAGGAGGGGTGGCTATGAGTCGAATCAACTCGACAGCAGTGAGTTTGGTTTTGGTTTGGTGTGTATTGCTCACATAAATGTTCAGGATTCTTTGTCTGGAAGCCAAAAGAAAGAGACATCATACATTTGTTTGTTGACTTCAAATTTTGAATCCAATAGCTTCTCCTCTCCAATATAGGTAAGAAAAGTTAGTGAAACCAACCAAAGGTCAGAAGGAATACCACCAAGAGTCTGATAATATTAAATATTATTGATAATATTAAATGAGTACATGAATACAATGGACAAAGTCTCTCATGTAGACATTACTTATTTAGAGATAGAAAATAAATAATAAATGCACAACATGTCAAGATGTATTTCAATGTGGATATTACTATATTCACCATAAGTTAGACATGGAGAGTGAGAGGAAAGGAGAAGTCAGGACTCCAATTTTAATTGATTGAGCACCTGCACTCGGTGACACAGCACTAGCCACTGCAGAGACACTAATAAAAAGGCAGAGGCTAAATCCTCTTTCAATGATTAAGAGTTCAGTGAAAGCATAGACTCAAAAGAATATGAATCCGTAAAGAAAAATGAAATTCTAATGAATGCTACCACTTGGATGAACCTTAACAACAGTATGCTGAGTGAACTAGATCAGTCAAAAAGGACAAATTCTGGATGATCCCACTTGTATGAAAAATTTGGAACAGGTAAGTGCATAGAGACCAAAATTTACTAGTGGTTACCAGAGGCTGGAGGGAGAGGCAGATGGAGTTATTGTTGAAAGGGTACTGAGTTTCTGTTTGAAGTAAGGAAACAGTTTTGGCAAAGGATAATGGTGACAATAGCATAACATGGTGAATGTAACTAATGTCAACGAACTGTATGTTTTAAATGACAATCTTCGTGTTATATATATTCCACCATTATATATTGTTGTGTTTTCTTGTTAGGTGCAGAGTCATAGTGACCCTATGTACGACAGAACAAAACACTGCCTGGTCCTGTGTCGGCCTCTCAATCTTGCTATACCTGAGACCATCATTGCAGCCCCTGTGTCAATCCATCACTTTGAGGGGTTTCCCTTTCTTTGCTGACCCTCCACCTTACCAAGCATGATATCCTTCTCAGAGAATTGTCCCTTCTGATAACATGGCCAAAATAGGTAAGACAAAATCTGGCCATTCTCACTTCCAAGGAACATTCTGGCTGCACTTCTTCCAGAACACATTTGTTGTTCTTTTGGCAGTCCTTAGTACTTTCAGTATTCTTCAGCAACACCACAACTCCAAAGCATCAACTCTTCTTCGGTCTTCCTTGTTCATTGTCCAGCTCTCACATGCATATGAGACAACTGAAAATACCATGGCTTGGGTTAGGCGCATCTTTGTCTTCAAGGAGACATCTTTGTTCTTCAGAGCTTGAAAGAGGTCTTTTGCAGCAGATTTGCCCAACGCAATACGTCACCTGATGTCTTGAATGTTGTTTCCATGGCTGTTGATTGTAGAAACAAGTAATATGAAATCTTTAAAAACTTCAGTCTTATGAATAGCAGTAAAGCACTGTCTGATATATTACCATTATATATATAAAACCATTATATATATATATATATAT
>NW_006921767.1:638984-641794 GCF_000298275.1 Orycteropus afer afer | reverse complement strand
TATATATATATATATATATATATATATATAAAACATACACACACACACACACAACAAAAAGCATCCAGTTATAAATAAGAAAGAAAGAAATGTCCAGTAAACATTTGAAGAGATACTCAAATTCACTGTTCATCAAGGCATGTAAATAAGATACAACGTAACATTTTTTTTTCACAAAATTGGAAATGTAAGGAGATTGGTAGTAAATATCAACAGGATGATTAGGATGCCTGCAAAGCTACATCACTCATTAAAGGGACATTGCTTTTTATATTGGCAAAATAGTAGGGAAGCAGGTACTTGCAACTATTGTTGAGGGGAGTAGAAATCAGTATTAACTTTTCAGAAATAAAAAAAATGTTTCCATATCTTTTAAAATAAAAAAAATATGCCCTACAAATATGCACTTCAATACAGGAGAAAATTGCAGAGGTGCACAAAGAGGTAGACTCAGAAAGTTCAGTACACTATTATTTATAAAAATGAGGGGAGAAATCAAAATCAGTTTAAATATGTCTTAACAGAATATTCATGAAATGGACAATTCACATCTAGATAACAAATAACTCCTGATGAAAAGGAATAGACAGATTTATATGTACTGTCAGATGTTGTTGTTGTTATTAGGTGTCATTGAGTCAATTTTCAACTCATAGTGACTCCATGTGGCAGAATAGAAATACTTGATAGGATTTTCTGTTTTCATTACAAGAGGAAATCACCAATTCTTTCTCTCATGGAGCTACTGAGTAGGTTCAAACAGCCAACCTTATAGTTAGCAGCCAATTCCTTAACCACTGCTCCACCAAGGCTCCTTGTATTGACATAAAAATACATTGTCAAGTTAAAATACATTGTGCAAATTTATGAACAGTATAGTATAATTTATGGATGAAATCTTTACAAAATAAAATTACAGACATTTTCATGCAATATGCAAGCAAAACCACCCAGAAGATTTGGACAGGAATGTGTCAAAATGACAATGGTCCCCTAGGAAGAGAGATCTATTAGGATGCAGAATCAAGGAGGATATTGACTTTGCCTGCATTGCTTCACTAGTGTAAACTTACATTGTATTAATGTAAGTTAATTAATGTAATTAATTAAAAATTAAAGCAATGATAACTATAAAAGGAATCAATTCAGAAAAACAATGGTTGACAAGGACTTACTATGCTGTCTGGCTTGTACATTTTCATCAAAGCTTTGTCCACTGGATAAGTCCCCAAATTCTCTTGATCCTTTAGGTGCTTTTTGTATTGATGTGAAAATCAGATTTTTTTTTCCAGAAAATGTCAGTGGAACATCTTTGAAATGCAAAGCAACATAATGGTGCAATACTTAAGAGTTTTTATTCAACTGCAAGGTCAATATAAATCAACACTATGATGAGGCTTCCAGCAAAACTACCTCTGTCATTAACTGCATTAAGAAAAAGATGTAGACTCTTGAACAAGGTAAGAAAGAGCCTCTGTCTTCTCTGTGTTGCTCACACAGAACCTGGTGAGTTAAATGCAGGTGTGTATTCTACATTTGAAGCCTATACAAAGAAAGAAAACAAGGCTTTTCAAGGGTTTGAAATGATATCCTACAAAAAGCAGGAAAATATACTGAGAGTTATAAAACCAGGAGAATAAGGTATTCAATGACATATGATGGATGGTGTTAAGCATTTTAAGACAGCTACACAGAAGAAAGTAGCCCTGGTGGCATGGTGGTTAAAGCACTGGGCTTCTATCCAAAATGGTGGCAGCTGGAACTGATTGGCTGCTCTGCAGGAGAAAGATGTGGCACTTTGCTTCTGTAAAGATGACAGCTTTGTAAACCCTGTAGAGCAGTTCTATTGTCCTATAGGTTTGTTATATGTCTGATATATATGTTATATGTCGACTTGATAGCAATGGGTTTGGATTTTTGGTTCAGAGGAAGAAAGGAATTCATTCTATTTTCATGTAAAATAGAGAAAATAATAACTAATATTTCACAAAACACTGAAATATGCATCTCTTCTCATTAGAAATGGAATTATTACCTTATTTGGTAGCTGTGGCAGAGACCATATAATTTTTGCTTCTAGTCGCATACTGTTATTTTGGAGAAGTGACTGCCAGCTAAGGACTATGTTTCCTGGCCCTGCTCACAGTTAGATGTGACCATATGTCTACTTTCTAGTTACTGTAACATTAACGAAAGAGTTGGGAGCCACGTTCAGTCCTGACATATTTAAAAACACACATATAAATATACACACATGTAAATACACACACACATGCCTTCTGTGCACAGGCTTTCATATGCTTTCCCCTTTCTTAGTTGGAATGAAGGAGGCTCCAGAGCAATGTTGAAAACTAATGAGGGTGAAACCGCCATCAGCCTGGGCAGAAGCTTCATGAAGAGTGGCTCCCCTTCAACTTGTCAGCCCATTCTGTATCGTTATATAGTAGGAATTAAACTTCAGTTGCATTTGGGCATTATATGTGATGAAGTCTGTGATTACAGCATCTTAAAAAAATAGTTGCCATCAGCTCGTGGCGACCTCACAAATGTCAGAGTAAAACTGTGCTCCATAGGGTTTTCAAAAGGTGATAATTTAGAATTAGATCACAGCTATTTCTTCTAAGTTATCTCTGGGTAGAATCAAACCTCCAACCTATTAGGTAGCAGCCAAAACCAGGCCAGGAGCTGATTGTGGAACAGACCATCAACTGCTCATGTGCAAATTCCACTTGAAGTTAAAGACAATTAAAACAAGTCCACGAGAGCCAAAATATGATCTTGAATATATCCCTCCTGAATTTAGAGATCAT
>NW_006921767.1:631982-637224 GCF_000298275.1 Orycteropus afer afer | reverse complement strand
TGTAAGAAGGGACCATTCCCTGGAGAAGGATGTCATGCTTGGTAGGGTGGAGGGTTGACGAAAGAGGGGGAGGCCTTCAGGGAGATGGATTGATACAGTGGCTGTGATGATGGGCTCGAGTACAGCAGGGATTGTGGGGCTGGTGCGGGATTGGGCAGTGTTTTGTTCTGCTGTGCATGGGGTTGCTATGAGTCGGAAATGACTCAATGGCACTTAACAACAACAACAACAAGTGCTTTAATTGTTTGCACCAATCAGAGTCTTTGCTAAAGATCTTGTTGTTGTTGTTGTTATGTGCCGTCAAGTCGGAACCTACTCTTAGTGACCCCTCCTTGGGTTCCAAGGCAGTGTCACTATGGAAGCAGATTGCCCAACCTTCCTTCTGAGGAGTGGCTGGTGGATTTGAACTGCCAGCCTTCTGGTTATCAGTCAAGTGCCTTAGGCACTACACCACCAGAGCTCCTGCTAAAGTTCTTATCCTACCTTAAATCAACATACTTGGACATTGAAACTAAGAACAGATAAGTACAGAGTTCAAAAATAATTAAACTATTAAGTGGTACAACCAAACACAAATCTAGGCAATCTCAATCTAAATCTTCTTCTTTTGTACCACACTGCCATCCAGTAGACCTAGGGTCAAGGTTATAGAAGAAAGAAGCAGAGATTTTGACTCAAGAAGAACTCTTTGACAGGCTTATTCCTGCATTTCTCCAAAAGGCAGTGTGTGCATCATGTCAGGAGATGTTCAAAGGAGAACATAAGAGAAAGAATCAGACAGTGGATGAGTGTCAGACTTAGATGATTTAATGTTTCCTACCACTTGCGATTTCATGATTCAGTGCACACTTGAAGCACTCGAATGATATTTATTACACAAACACTATGTTCTCAGCAGCAATTTGGGAGCCCTGTGGTCTCCTTAACAAGGTATAATGGGAATAGTAGGAACTGAGGTAGAAAAAAGATGAATAACAACTTTAACTAGAGCAAATTCCATCAAATTTATCATTTGAAAAGGTTTGTGAGATTGAGAGTGATAAGGAATTTGATTATAAACATGGATGATTCTTTGAACTAATAAAATTCTCAGGTAATTTGTTGACTATAGAACAGCTAACACACATATAAGAATTTATGCTTCTGACTATATGTTATGGGATGTTGCCTATATCCAGGGGATCATAAGCAGAGGAGCAAAATGTCAGTACAGATCTCTTTGGTTGATAATGGTACGGTTGATATAGCTGTAAGGAAATTGATGATGGCTTTCAGTTAGGTGGCTTGACTATTATAATGTCAATAAGCTTTTATAAACCATACTGGTTGAATTTGGGCTGAGAACATAGTAAATTCATAGTAAACTTACCCTACATCCAGAACAACTAAATATTGGGTCCATTTACTGCCTGCCCTTGTTAGGAAAACAAATATAAGAGGAAGCAAAGAGTTTACTGAAGTGAATATGAAATAGACCTGCCTCAAGACCCAAGTGACTATCTTTAGCTTCTTGTTCTTAACTGTTACTGGCAGTTGTTCCTTCACTCAATAAAGGGATAGTCAAATGCTAAACTTTAAATTATTTATGTTCTTTTATAGCCCATAAAATCCTGTGATAATTTATTCATTCAATAAATACTTTTTAATTACCTACTCTGCATCCATATTGATCTAATTACTGGGGAAGAAATAATGAACAGAAACATGCACACACACAATCCCTATCCTCATAGATCTTACATTTCAGTGGTTAAGAAAAATAATAAAATAAGTAAAAGGTGCACTATGTCTGATAATATGTGCTCTAAACTAAAAAACAAACTCACTGCCATCAAGTCAATTTGACTCATACCACCCCCTCCTTGGGTGTTCAGAGGTAGGTGGAGGAGCTTTTAGAAAAGACAGTCAGGAAATGTTTTACTAAGAATGGAAAATCTGTGTGAGATTATGAAGGAAGTGAAGGATTCAGCTAGTTGGGGAAGCTCATATCAAGCAGACAGAACAAGTGTGTGATAGTTGGAGGTATGTGTCAACTTGGCTAGACCACAGTTCTGTGTGGTTTAAGCAATTGTGATGTGGGTTGTCCTCATAATGGGATCAGATGTATATGTTTTGATCAACCAATCCATTGAAAGGGAGTTTCCCTAGGGGTGTGTCCTGCTTCCAGTATATTTATGGACATCCTGGGAAAAGAGACACTCTTTTGTGGATCGGGATCCTGTTGTGTTGCCTACAACTGTCCATGACCAAACAATTCACCATTTGGCCTGGAGATCTTAGATTCATCATTCGTTGGAGTCAACAGCCGGTCTGCCTTCTAACCTTGAACTCTTCAGCCCCTGAAGCTGCATAAGTCGGGAAAAGCCTCCAGCTTTGATGTTTGATCAAAGAACTTGGGACTTGCCAACTTCTATAAGTATGTAAGTCATTTTCCCAAAAAAAAATTTTCTTTCTCTTTCTCTATATAATCTGTATTGGTTTTGCTTCTCTAGAGAACCCAGCCTAACACAAAGTGTCATCAAGGAATAGAAGGCAGTAGAGGTAATGGACTAGGAGATGACATTAGAAAGATTAATAAGGGTCAAAACAAGTAGTTCCTTGAAGGTCAGTCAGAGTAAGAGCTTTCGGTCTGAATGCAATGAGAACTCTGGAAGTTCTTAACCAGAAGAGTGTCAAATTCTTAATTTTTACCAGGATCACTCTCCTAACACTGTTGAAATAGATTTGGCAGGTGGAAATAAGGAGATCAATTAGATTAATGTAATAATCTAGATAGAGTACCTTGAACCAAGATGGTGACTGTAAGAGCTATGAGAATGGAATGAATTCTGAATAGATCTTAAAGTTATATCTGAGAAGATTGGCTGATAGATTGAATATACAGTGTAGGTGAAGATTTAAGAATGATATTAAGTTTGGGAACTGAAATGAAAGACTAGACATTACCTGAGAAGAGAAAGCCTTCAGGAGAAATTTAATAGGGATATGCTCATAATTGAGTTTCCTTTTAGGCACTTAAGTGAGAAAACCAAAAACAAACAAACAAGAAAACCCACTGCTTAGAGTCATATCCGACTCATAGTGACCCCTCCTTGGGTTTCCAAGGTGATATGACTATGGAAGTAGATTGCTCAACCTTCCTTCTGAGGAGTGGTTCGTGGGTTTGAACCACCAGCCTTCTAGTTAGCAGTCAAATGCCTTAAGCACTATGCTACCAGAGCTCCTATATAAGTGAGGATGACAAGAAAATTGTTGAGCACACAAATCCAAATTTCAAGGAAGAGATTGTAATGGAGATAGAAATGTGGGAGACATCAACATAGAGAAAGGTATTTAAGTCTATTATACTAGATGATATCATCTAGTGAGTGAATGTTGTTGTCATGAGTCAGACCCGACTCATAGCGACCCCTCCTTGCATTTTGAGGCAGTAGCACTACGGAAGTAGATTGCCCTATCTTTCTTCTGAGGAGTGGCTGGTCTGACTGAGCCCTGGGATCGTACAACTTGTAGAGTTTGGGAATAAAGAGGAATCTGCCAAAGGAACCAAAAAAGAATGACTAAAAAGGTAATGGGAATGTTAGAAAATTGAGATGTCTTGGGAGAAAAATAAAGAAAACTTGCAAGGTGGAGGAAATGATTAACTGTAGAAAATGTTGAGAGTTCAATACCATGAGACTGAGTAGTGGCCTTATGTTTAGTAACACAAGGTCATTGGTGACATTCAGAAGACCAGATGTGATGAAATGATAGGGATGAAAAGCTGACTTAAGTATGTCAAGAGAGGAAAGGTGTAGAATAATTGGCAACAGAGAGAAATTATTTCAGGGGGGAAAAATAAATTAGGTGATAGTGTGTTTGGGGGAATGGGATCAAGGTACAGGATTTTCTTCAGTATGAGATAAATAACAAAGTATTTGTTATGTGTGTAGGAATGAACCTGTGGAAATTTTAAAAAATTGTTTTAAAACTGAGAGGGAACATTGTTGGAGTAATGCAGTGGAGCAGGAAAGAAGGTGATGGATCTAGTGTATAAGTAGAGTGATAGACCTTGGTGAGCAATCTGAGCTCCCCATCCTTACTAATAGGAAATACAGTGAGTACAGGAGCCCAACTACAGGAAGATAAGCAGTTAAGATGGATGTTGCACCTGGAATTTGCCTTGTGATCACATCAATTTTCTGGGTAAAGTTAGAAGCAAGGCCAACATTTGAGGATGATGATGGGAGAAGATGTAATCGTGGTCTGAAAGAGGAAGAAAATGTTTGTAATCATTATTGTGACCTTGCTATTCAATGCACCAGCATCACTGTCATTTTCTAAGAGGTTAATAGAAGTGCAGGATCTCATTTTCCACTACACACTTATTAAATCAGAATCTAAATTTAAAAAATAATTCCCAGTGATATATATCTATATGTTGTTGTTAGTTGTTAGGTACTGTCAAGTCATCTCCGACTCATAGCCACCCTGTGCATAGCAGAATGAAACACTGCCCGGTCCTGCACTGCTCCATGATCCTTACTATACTTGAGCCCATCACTGCAGCCACTGTGTCAACCATCTTGTTGAGGGCCTTCCCCTCTTTTGTCGACCCTCTACCTTACCAAGCATGACATCCTTCTCTAGGGAACAGCCCCTTCTTACAACAGGACCAAAGTAGGTGAGATAAAGTCTGGCCATTCTCACTTCCAAGGAGCATTCCTGCTACACTTCCTCCAGGACAGATTTGTTAGATCTTTTAATAGTCCATGTGTTCTGGTTACCTAGTACCACTCTGACAAGAGTGTACCACAAATGGGATGGCTTAAACAAACAGGAGTTTATTCTTACAATTTGGAGGCTTTAAGTCCAAGTTCAAAGTGCCAGGCTCTAGGGGCTATATGAAAGCCCCTCAACCTTGGGGTCCAACTCTGCCTCCTGCCTCCGGCCCACTGGAGCTACAGGCATTTCTTCACTCAGACAGCTGCTGGCTGCTGAGGCTGAGAAGTCCCAAGGTTGACAGGTAAAAAGGCACAGTCTCGATGTTACCAAACCACATGGCAGGCCATTAACTTAAGTCCATTGTATGTCCCAAGGTCGGCAGAGTGCAGCAGGCTGATGTGCATGCCATATGCCGGGATCTCTCTACCAGGGTCTTGGATCAAGGACACACTCCACTCCTGTTTCCACATTTTAGGTATCTGACAGAGCAACACCCCACTCTCTGTACCAAATTCTGTTCTGGTTACCTAGTGTCTCT
>NW_006921767.1:629746-631637 GCF_000298275.1 Orycteropus afer afer | reverse complement strand
CAAGGCTTCTCCTTATATACAGGAAGCAGACCACATCCCAAAGGCAGCTACTCAGCTGCTTGTGGTAGATCCCACCATGGCGTTGATTGCCCTTCTCATCATGGGGAATAACTACCACCACCTGCCCAGCCACTCAACCAGGCCCAGCCAAGCTGACACACAAACATAACTACCACATCATTGTACTTTCAGCATTCTTCATCAGCACCACAATGCAAAAACATCAACTTTTCTTCAGTCTTCCTTATTCGTTGTCCAGCTCTCACATGCATATGAGACGATTGAAAACACCATGGCTTGTGTCAGGCACACCATAGTCCTCAAGAAGACATCTTTGCTCTTCAGCAGTTGAAAGAGGTCTTTTGCTGCATTTCCCAATGTAATACATCTTCTAATGTCCTGACTGCTGTTTCCACTGACATTGATTATAGAATCAAGCAATGTGAAGTCTTTGACAACTTCCATCTTTTCTCCATTTATTGTGATACTGCTTATAGGTCCAGTTGTAAGGATTCTTGTTTTCTTTATATTGAGATGTAATACATACTGAAGACTGTAGTCTTTAATCTTCATCAGTAAGTACTTCAAGTCATCCTCACTTTCAGCAAGGAAAGTTGTGTCGTCAGTGTATCGCAGGTGGTTAATGGCTCTTCCTCCCATCCTGTTGCCACATTCTTCATATAGTCCAGCTTCTCAGATTACTTGCTCAGCATACAAATTGAATAAGTATGGTGAAAGGATACAACCCTGCTGCACTCCCTTCTTGAGTTTAAATCATGTGGTGTCCCCTTGTTCTGTTCAAACGACAGCTTACTGGTTTATAAGCAGGTTCCTCATGAGTACTATTAAGTGTTCTGGAATCCCCATTCTTCTCAATATCACACATAATTTGTTATGATCCACACAATCAAATGCTTTTGCATAGTCAACAAAACACAAGTAAACACCTTTCTGGTATTCTTTGCTTTGAGCCAAGATGCGTCTGACATCAACAATGACATCTCTCATTCTGCATCCTCTTCTGCAGTCAAGATGTGTTAATTATCTCTGGTGACTGGAATGCAAAAATTGAAAGCAAAGAAAAACTATCAGTAGTTGGAAAATTTGGCCTTGGTGACAGAAATAATGCTGGAGATGGCATGATAGAATTTTGTAAGCCAACGACTTACTCATTGCAAATGCCTATTTTCAACAACACAAACTATACATGTGGACTTCACCAGATGGAGTACAAAGGAATAAGATTGACTACATCTGTGGCAAGAGGACTTGGAAAAGCTCAGTATCTTTAGCCAAAACAAAGCCAGGAGCTGAGTGTGGAACAGACTATCAACAGCTCATATAAAAGTTCAACTTGAAGTTGAAGAAAATTAAAACAAGTCTGCAAGAGCCAAACTATGATCTTGAATATACCCCTCCTAAATTTAGAGACTATCTAAATAGATTTGATGCATTGAATATCAATGACAGAAAACTAGAAGAATTATGGGATGATATCAAGAACATCATCCATGAAGAAAGCAAGTCATTAAAAAGATGAGAAATGAAGAAAAGACTAAAATGGATGTCAAAAGAGACTGAAAATTGCCCTTGAGTGGAGAGTAGCTAAAGCAAATGGAAGAAATGACAAGATAAAAGAGCTGAATAGATTTCAAAGAGCAGCTTGAGCAGACAAAGCCAATTACTATAATGAAATGTGCAAAGACCTGGAGTTAGAAAACCAAAAGGGAAGAACACACATGGCATTTCTCAAGCTGAAAGAACTGAGGAAAGAATTTAAGCTTCGAGTTGCAATATTGAAAGATTCTATGGGCAAAATATTGGATGATGCAGGAAGCATCAAAAGAAGATGGAAGGAATACACAGAGTCACTGTACCAAAAAGAACTGGT
>NW_006921767.1:622841-629646 GCF_000298275.1 Orycteropus afer afer | reverse complement strand
CCAATTACTATAATGAAATGTGCAAAGACCTGGAGTTAGAAAACCAAAAGGGAAGAACACACATGGCATTTCTCAAGCTGAAAGAACTGAGGAAAAAAATTAAGCCTCAACTTGCAATATTGAAGGATTCTATGGGCAAAATATTGAATGATGCAGGAAGCATCAGAAGAAGATGGAAGGAATACACAGAGTCTTTGTACCAAAAAAACCTGGTTGATCTTCATCCATTTCACAAGGTGGCATATGATCAAGAACCAATGGTATTGAAGGAAGAAGTTGAAGCTGCACTGAAGGAATTGGTGAAGAGCAAGGCACCAGGAATTGATGGAATGCCTATTGAGATGTTTCAGCAAACAGATGCCCTCCTGGAGGCACTCACTTGGCTATGCCAAAAGATTTGGAAGACAGCTATCTGGCCAACTGACTGGAAGAGATCCATATTTGTACCCATTCCAAAGAAATGTGATCCCACAGAATGTGGAAATTGTCAACAATATCATTAATATCATATGCAAGTAAAATTTTATTGAAGATAATTCAAAAACGGTTGCATCAATATATTGACAGAGAACGTCCAGAAATGCAAGCTGGATTCAAATATCTTTATATTTATGTCTATATAGGTAGATAGATTGCCATTAATGTTTGAGAAGCAATGACTAGAAATTAACAGAATAAGGGTACTAAGGAAATACAGTATGCCTGATAGTAATAAGGGTCCATTTGAAATTAGTAATGAATTTAAAATTATATAAATCATGAAGTTGTCCCTTAATCCAACTAATTTCAGCAGTGCTGGTGCAGGCACTGAGTACAGAGAGAGTTGTACTTAACCGGGGTGTGATTTACCCAATATTCCTAGGTGACCCAAAAGATTTGTCATCAGAATTGGCAATTTGAACTTACCCCAGCAGCATCACATTAGAAAGTCCTGCTGATCTATTTCTGTAAAGACTATCATTAAGAAAATCTGATGGAGCAGTTCTACTCTATAATACAAGTGGTCACCATGAGTCAGAATTGACTTTGTGGCAATGGGTCCAGCTTGGTGGTTCCTTCAGTAAAGAGAGGGGTGATGCAGTTGCAAGGAAATGGATAAAATAATAAATACATAGATAATGGTAAGTGATCATAAAATTTAAGCTGAGTGTGAAGGGAAGAGAAGTCTTAGAGGAGGATCATGGAAAAACAGTGAAAAATGAGTGGGATGGATGCATTAAACATGCAGGAGGGGTTGAAGTATTATTGGAATGAAGGTATTACAGGAAACACTGGAGAAATAAACAAATAAAATAGAAGTCTGTGACTAAAAAGTGGAGTATGATGCCATTTTTGGTAAGTAATGTGACCTAGCATGTGTCAATGATACAGAGTTTCTGAAAATGGAGTGGAAACTAAGGTCATTGGATAAGATCAAGAAATTAAGAGAAGGGCATTGGAAAGATCATTTGTGTGGCTCCAGAAATTATTAAAAATTATAATTTGGGTAGTATTGAGGAGAGTATACTAGGGAAAACACCTCCAAAGGAGGAGGAAGAGCTACCTGGGTTCAGTGAACAGTAAGGCTAGTAGAGTTTGGTGAAATAAGATTCAAACCTGGCTCTTTTAAGGGAGAAGGAAGAATGGTCTGGAAGTGTCACAGAAAAGAAGTAGGACGTGTACTCAACCTCCACACAATGTAATTGAATTGCAGAACTGAAAAATAGCCACCATTTGTAAGAGATGTAGAGAAAGCAGTATAATCAGAGGAGAGAGGAGCAGATCTCAGTTTGAGCAAAAGAAGAGAAGGTTTTCTGATGAGTCTGAGTACAGGAGTTTGCTGATGATTGACAGAAAGTTCCAGGGACTCCATGAAAGAGCTTCCAGTGTTAGAGAGGGTGGAATAGGCAACAGAAAAGCCAACAGGGATTAAAGTCTGGTGTCTGGACAATTAGAAGACCTGGGACATATTGTGGAGGCCAGCATAGCTAGAACAAAGGGCATGATGATTAGTCCCCATTGTCTGAAGGTAGATGGAGTGGAGCAGCTGGTAGCCTTGTGGCAGAGGAAGAATATTCAGGAGAAATAAGAATTCTTCCATGTCACTTGATTCATGCCCTTGTTGGTGACACAACCTGCTGAAGGGCCATTTTCCTCTGAGGTTTCAGTCTTCTGCTTGATCCCTCCTTCAAGCATGACTACTCTCTCTGTACATTTCCAATGGTAGTTTTCAAGAGGAGTGTTACAGCAACAGCATATATGGCTCAGCTGAAAAACAACAGAGAGGAGAAATCAGAAAAAAAAAAAAAGCAGAACATCAAAAAGAAAGAAATACACCCAAAGAAATCCATTCCAGGGAAGAAAAAATTGCTATAGCTGATGGTCAGTGTATGGTTTGTTAGGCTCTGTCATTGTCTTTTCTCCACTTGCTTAGCTAGGTTGATAATACCTGTCTTTGTGAGTATATTGTTGTGACTCTGTTGATTGTAATATCAAAATTAATCTAAACTTTACACTAAACCTAAACTTTATGTTTTCTTTTTTCTCTTTGCCTCTTAGTAAATCGATTCCAGACAGTAGGTGGAAACTCTCAGGAAAGCTCTACGTTACCAGGATGACTTGTGGGGGAAGGTGTGTGACAAGGACTATTCAAGAATGGGAGCAGCAAAAAGAACATGAAAACCCTTTTCCTTATTCTTTTTCCTTGGCCTAAGACACTATCTTTAAGAAGTGAAACAGGATCCTACAGGTCTAAAAAAGATATGAAATCTTTATAATTCCTTTAAATTATGCTGTCATCAAACTGTCAGAATTTTTGTGGATACCTGAAATTCAGAACCAAAAACCTAGCAAATCATTCCATCATCTTTGCTTAAATTTCAGTGGGACTTCATAGTGCCTTCTCTGGCACTATGTTTTTAAAGTTCATCTTATATTTCGTATTGCAGCAAACACAATAAAGTCTTTTACTACCATATAAAATTGAAGGGCCAAAGAGAACACTTTGTATTTCAAAGTGTTTGATATCATGCTTGATCATAATCTCAGAGAATCAATGCACTTTTAAAAAGAAACTCTTGGGGTTCCTCATGCAGCAAATTCAATCATTTGTTCATCTACTCATCACATTTCTATCATATACTTGCCATGTGCCCAGCTCATCTGCAGGAATGAAATGGGCTCTTAAAAGAATGATCTGTAGGAGTAAAACCTTTGAAAAATAAATACTAAGAACTTTAAATGAGCTAAGTATTTCTCAGTTTTTTATTCAGGTTATCATTATCATATTAAAGAAGATATAGCAATCAATCGTGCATCACAAAAAAAATGATAAGAATGGACAGAGAGTCTCATTTGTTCATGGAAAATTCATGAGAATAATGTATTAAAATTATTACTTGAATATTATCAGAAAATCTGTCCATGCTAGTTTAAGCAAAATAAGGTATTAGCTCATGAAATCTAGCAGTAGTTAGAGCTTCAGGTACAGCTTGATCCAGAATCTTAACACATTTTCCCTCTTCTTTAACTTCTCAGTGGTCTCCATTGGCATTTTAGCTTTACTATCTCCAAACACAGATAGATTTTTCCCAAGAGACCTTGAAGAGAGCTTCTATTCCATACCATCACAACTTAGGAATGCCAAGGGGATTTTCATTGTGTTAATCACTTTTTCTAGAGGATGAAATATTTGCCTATGCCAAAGTCACTATGCCCAAGGATGGGCAGCCAGAGTGTGATTGACATATGCCCAGAATCAAGTGTGTGCCATTGTCTCAAAAAGAAGAAATGTTGGGGAGAAAATAAAAGCAACACATGTCCATTACAACCTATACAGCAGGTAGATTTGAAGTAATCTAGATATCAAACAGATAAATTAATATGGCATGTAATTAATAGCATGAAATGAGACAAAAGGGAAGAAGTTAAGCATATTTTCCTAGAGAGGACAGAGATATTATAATGCTGAACCCAAATAATAAACTCCTATGCAGAGGTTAACATTATATTGTAAAAGAATTTTGTAACATGGACCATACTCAAAATGAATGGTTGTGCTTAAACAGTAAATATAATATGATCCTATTTGGATAGCATGTCATATTATATGATGAAAATGTATATATCACATATACAGAGAATCTGTGGTATAATATATTAATTGTGACCATCTTGGGGAGGTGAGGTCATAGGAATATTTTATTCTTAGTTTGTAAAATTGTATTAGCTATTTTTTTTATATAATAAAATACATTACTCATGAACTTAAAGTAAAAATGAACTATTATTATTAATATTAAGCCTAGGAGTCTGGGTTTTATTTCCAGAGGAAAAGGTTGCTATGATTGAATTCTTGCAACAATTTTTCACGGACAAATACAATAAGTACGTGTCAGGTCTTCCTGAGGCAGGATTGCAGAGTATACACTCTTAGGCTCTGATCTGAGCCCTGCGGAATTTTTTTTTTCAATTTGATTCCCCACATATTTCAGAAATGGCAGGATGAGATGAAAGACGGATCAGAGTCCTGTCTAAAAATTGGCATTACTAAAGCAGCAAGAATTTTCTACATTGTGGCTTCTTGTTTTGAACTGCAAGATATTTTTCTGAGAATTCTTCAACTGCAAAAACAAAGATATTATTTATTGTTGTTTTATAGTCACAATTTCAACAAAACATAGAGCTTATACTAAAAATCAGATGCAGGATACAAAACAAGAATATCTAGGGTAGGCTGAGCATTGATTAAAGCTCAATATTCTATGTGGGGGTCTCTAATCATCTTTTCAGAGAAAAGAGCTATCAGGCAGCAGGTGTAAACCTGTTTAATCTTATTATGTAGTATAAGGTTTAAAAGTTCCCTACTGCAGCATGATGCTTTGAAACCCACACACAGATAAAGATTTTAAAAGATGTACATATCTTATTTCTGAATTTGTCCAATTTTTTTTTTTTACTGAGTAGAGAATGGTTACTATTTATAGGAAGACCTTTTTGTCTTCACACATTTTCCCCATACCTTTTTCTAACATTGAAATATTTACTGCATTCCTGTAATGTCACTGAGTTGGACACTATAGAATACCAATATAATATCATGCAAGATTCTTGTTTATAATAAGCTTTCTTTGTTCAAATATAAGCATCATTTAGAAAAGGAAACATCTTTAGCCATTCCACAATTATGTCATTTTGTGTGATGATGGAGATAAAAAGATAATCAAGTTATTTCTATACATGTGTAAGTTTGGAGGTAATAACATTTAAATAAAGAATTATTATATAATGCAATATAGCTAAGGTAACACTGCAGAAAAACATGCCATGTGAGCATTGTGGAGGGAGGAACCAGAAATTCATTTAGCAGTAAGGAACTCAAAAATCAAACCACAATGGCCTAATTGAGCAGTAGTTGATTTTTCTTATGTAGGAAGAGTTTCATATATAGTTACTAGGCATTGGTTCATGGATGATGTCCCCACTTTTATTTTAGTCTTCCTTCAACTTTATCTTCTCTGGGTCTGAATATGACTCTGAGTAATCATAGTCACATCCAATGCAAGGAGAAGACAGTGGAGAATAGAATCAGGTGCATCTCTTGCCTTTATCAAAAGAACAAGCATTTTCTCAGAAATTCCTAGCAGATATTGCTTACATTTTGTATTAGATCTTTCTTTTCTGCCTCCTATTTTCTTATGGAGCTCTGCTGGTGCAATGCCTATGGCACTTGACTGCTCACCAGAAGGTTGGTGGTTCAAACCCACCAGCTACTACATGGCAATCCACTTCCATAAAGATTTGCTGCCTCAGAAACCCAATGGGGGTCACTATGAATTAAAATTGGCTCAATGGCAGTGAGTTTCATTTTTTTTTTTTTTTTTAATTTTTCGTCTTCTTTAGTCACATTTTACTCCTGAAAATACTGCAGTGAACAGCTTCATGCAGATGCAACCTAACAGTGTCACCTTTCAGTCACATTATGCATATGACCAAGAAGACCAGAGAGAGTGGAAAAGAATGATTGGATAAGAATATTAAGAAGTAAGCCTGTGAGAAATGTCTCAACACAGAATATGTAGAATTTTCAAGGCCAATGGTGAAGAGTTTGGACTTTATTGTGGGTGTGTGTAAGGTACTAGATGGATTTGTGCAGGGGAGTACCTTAGTTACCTAGTGCTGTTCTAAAAACCACAACACAAACATTACCATAAGTGTGAAGCTTTAAAGAAAAGAAATTTACTTTCTTACTGTTTTGGAGGCTAAAAGTCCAATTCAGGATCTCTGTTTGGTCAACTCCCTGTGTAAGCTTCTCCCCTAATTTATGGTGTCTGCTAGCAATCCATGGTGTTCCCTGGATTATAGACAGGTCCTTACATGATATCCCTGTGTGTGTTTCTCTATGTTTGTTCTGATTTTTTTTATAAGACACTACTTAGAGTTTAGGATGCACCCTATTCTGGTATGAACTCATCAACATAACAAAAGAAAACTCCTGTTTCAAAACAAAGTCATATTTATAAGTTACAGGGGTTAGAACAATATACATTTGAGGAGAAGGGCACAATCTAACCCATAACAGGGAGTGATGTGATATAATTATATTTTTAAAAGTTTACTTTTAAGTGAGGAACACTGGGAAGTTGTTATTGTTAGGTGTCACCGAGTCATTTCAGATTCATAGTAATCCTACTTGGAACAGAAGGACACGCTGCCTGGGCCTGCACCATCCTCACAAACATTGCTACGTTTGAGTCCATTGTTGCAGTCACTGTATCAATCCATTCATTGACAGGCTTCCTCTCTCTTTCTTTTCTTTTTTTTTTTT
>NW_006921767.1:601034-622651 GCF_000298275.1 Orycteropus afer afer | reverse complement strand
CTCAGGTAAATGTTCAACTCATATGCCTGTCTTTTGTTTGGCTGGAAACCACAGGTGTGGGTTCAAGTCCAGACCTGAAGGGCAGCTAGGGCCCATAGTCTCAGTGGCTCCACCAGGCTCTATCAGACCAACAAATCTGGTTCCCCCCACTTTTTTTTTTCCAAATGATTTTGAATTTTATTTCACATTATTCTCCCTCTCTATCCAGCATCTCCTACATAGATCCCCGTCCAAGGGGCTGACAATGGTAGCCGGGCACCATCTAGTTCTTCTGATCTCATAGTCATACAGGCTGCGAATCATATGGTGTATCAGTTGCTTGGACTAATTGTATCCATGAATCTTTGGTTTTCTTCATTCTTCTTTGCTCTGGATGAAGAGAGACCCATCATTGAATCTAGATGGCTGCTTGCAAACTTTTAAGGTCCCAGTCTCTACTCACCAAAGTAGGGGGTGGAACAATGTTTCATGTAGTATGTTATGCCAATTGAGCTTGATGTCCCCTGTGACTAAGGTCTCAAAGCCACAGGTTCAATTACTCAGTCCCTCTGGGTAGCTGGCTGTGACCAAGAAGTGACTACAACCTTGCCCCTTGTCAGCTCTACTATACACCTGGGAATTCAGATCATACAAATACACTTCTAGGACCATTGTCTGCCAACCCTATACATGGTCTTGGATACACTCCCCACTTCATAGACATACGTAATAGTTCAGACTGTCCACCTATCTATCAACCCGTATACCCATGTTTGCCTTCACTGAAAATGCAGTACTGTATGTGTGAAAGGGTTCACCTTTGTTGTCTATACCTCCCATGTACCTCTCTATGTCTTCCTCTTCCTCTATGCCACCATGTTGATCACTCACATTTGGTATATTGCCCTTCTCTTCACCCAAATCAATACTTATCTCTACCTGTCTAACAGTGTTCCCTCCCCACCTCTCCCCTTGCAACCCTGGTAACCGACAAAGAAATTTCTTCCATAGATAAATTTTTCTTGACTTTTACAGTACCAGACTAATACAATATTTGTCCTTCTGTGATTGACTTATTTCACTCAGCATAATGTCCTCCAAGTTCATCCATGTTATGTGGTGTTTGGCAGATTCTAAGTTATTCTTTATGGTTGCATTGTATTCCATTGTGTGTATGTACCATAGTTTAGATATCCATTCCTCAGTTGATGGACACCTAGGCTGTTTCCATCTTTTGGTTATTGTCAATAATGCTGCAATGAACATGGGTGTGCATATATATGTCTGTTCTTGTCATGGCTCTCACTTCTTTAGGATACAAACCTAGTGATAGAATGACTGGGTCATGTGGTATTTCTATTTCTAAATTTTGAAGGAATCGGCATACTGCTTTCCACAGTGGTTGTAACACTTTACAGTCCCACCAGCAGTGTATGAGATCCCAATCTCTCAACATTCTTGCTCACATTTGTTATTTTCTGTCTTGTTGAACTTTTCTCTTGCTGTTGTTTTGATTTGCATCTCTCTAATAGCTAATGATAGTGAGTATTTCTTCATATGTTTGTTGGCCACCTAAATATCCTCCTTGGTGAAGTGTCTGTTCATGTCTTCTGCCCATTTTTTAATTGGATTATTTATCTTTTCATTATTGAGGTGTTGAAGTTTTTGACAAATTCTAGAGACATGTCCCTTGTCAGATATGTCATTGCCAAATATTTTTTTTTCCCAATCTGTAGGTTGTCTTTTGACTCTGTTGGAGAAGTCTTTGGAAACACATACAAATTTAATTTTTAGAAGGTCCCATTCATCTAGTTTCTCTTTTGCTGTTTGTGCATTTTGGGTTATGCTTGATAGTCTACTTATGCCATATTTAAGGCCCCTAAATTTGCCCCTAGTTTTTCCTTGATTAACTATAGTTTTAGGTTTCACAAGTAAGTCTTTGATCTATCTGGAGTTCGTTTTTGTGTATGGTGTGAGGTACAGATCTTGTTTCATTTTTCTGCAAATAGATATCCAGTTTTGCCAGCACTATTTATTAAATGAACATTCTCTTCCTCATTTAATGGATTTCAGCCTTTGTCAAAGATTAGCTGACCATAGGTCAATAGATCTATTTCTGGGTTCTCAATTATATTCCATTAGTCGATGTGTCTGTCATTATACCAATACAGGCAGTTTTGACTACTGGGGTGTATAGTAGGTTTTGAGATCTGGCAAAGTGAGACCTCCTGCTTTCTGCTTTTTCTTCAACAGTGCTTTGCTTACTGAGGTCTCTTTCCTTTCTATATAAAGTTAGTGATTGGTTTTCCCATGTTGTTGTTGTTGTTATGTGCCATCAAGTTGGACCGGACTGATAGCGACCCCTCCTTGGGTTTCCAAGGCAGTCTCACTATGGAAGTAGATTGCCCCATCTTCCTTCTGAGGAGTGGCTGGTGAATTTGAACCAACAGCCTTCTGGTTAGCAGTCAAGTGCCTTAGACACTATGCTACCAGAGCTCCTTGGTTTTCTCATATGCTTAAAAAATGTTGATGGAATCTGGAACAGAATTGCATTGAATGTATAGATTGCTTTGGGTAGAACTGACATTTTCACAATGTTCAATCTTCCTATCCATGAGCATGGGATGTTTCTCCATTTACGTAGATCTCTTATGGTTTCTTGAAGTAGTTTTTATACTTTTCTTTGTACATGTCTTTTGTGTCCCTGGTAAGATTTATTCCCAAGTATTTTATTTTATTTTATTTTTGGTAGCTATTGTAAATGGTATTGAGTTCCTGATTTATTTTTCAGCAATCTCTTTGCTGGTGTAGAGGAATCCAACTGATTTTTAGATGTTGATCTTGTATCCTGCCACGATGATAAATCTCTCAATTAGTTCCAGTAGATTGTAGATTTTTTACTGAGTCTCTTGGGTTTTCTAGGTATAGGATCACATCATCAGAAAATAGGGATAGTTTGACTTCTTTCTTACCAATTTGGATGCCTTTGATTTCCCTTTCCTGCCTTATAGACCTGGCTAGGATTTCCAGTACAATGTTGAATGGAAGTGGTGATAGCGGGCATCCTTGTCTGATTCCTGTTCGCAAGAGGAATGGTTTCAGTCTGTCTCCATTGAGTATAATGTTGGCTGTTGGTTTTGCATAGATGCCCTTTATTATTTTGAGGAATGTCCCTTCTATTGCTATTTCACTGAGAGTTTTCATCAGGAATAGGTGTTGGTTTTTATCAAATGCCTTTTCTGCATCAACTGATAGGATAATGTCGTTCTTCTCCTTTGTTTTATTTGTGTGGTGGATGATGTTGATTGCTTTTCTAATGTTGAACCATCCTTGCATACCTGATATGAACCCCACTTGGTCATAAGGAATGATTTTCTTGATATGTTGTTGGGGTCTATTGGCTAGGAATTTGTTGAAGATTTTTGCATCTATATTC
The DNA here is from genome assembly GCF_000298275.1 of Orycteropus afer afer. Taxonomy (NCBI): domain Eukaryota; kingdom Metazoa; phylum Chordata; class Mammalia; order Tubulidentata; family Orycteropodidae; genus Orycteropus; species Orycteropus afer. The sequence goes on along the minus strand of NW_006921767.1, from coordinate 619,236 downwards.
ACGAGGGATATTGGTCTGTAATTTTCCTTTTGAGTAATGCCTTTGCCCGGTTTTGGTATCAAAGTTATTCTTACTTCATAAAATGAGTTAGGGAGGATTCCATTATTTTCTATGTTTTGGAATAGTTTGATCAGGAATGGTGTCAGTTCTTTTCTGAATGTTTGGTAGAATTCTCTGGGGAAAACATCTGGGCCAGGACTTTTTTGTTGTTAGTAATTTGTTGATGATCTACTCAATTTCTTGTTTTGTTATGGATCTGTTCAATGTTTCCACATCAGCCTGTGTTAATTTAGGTAAGTGGTGAGTTTCTAGAAATCTGTCCATTTCTTCCAGATTTTCAAACTTAGTGGAGTACAGTTCTTCATGGTATCCTGATGTTATAATTTTATTTCAGTTGGTTCTGTTGTGACATCACCCAATTCTTTTCCTATTTGTGTTATTGAGATTCTCTCCCTCTTTTCCCTTTTTTTAATTTGGCAGTGGTTTGTCAATTTTATTGATCTTTTAAAAAAATGAACTCTGGTCTTGTTGATTTTTTCTATTGCCTTTCTATTTTCTGTTTCATTGATTTCTGCTTGAATCTTTATTATTTCCTTTCCTCTGGTGACTGTAGGCTTGACTTGCTATTCTTTTTCTAATTGTTGGAGATGTTGCTTTAAAGTGTTGATTTTGTCTCTTTTTTCTTTTTTTATGTTTGCATTTACTGCAATAAATTGGCCTCTGACCACTGCTTTTGCTGTATCCCAAAGATTTTGGTATGTTGTGTTTTCATTCTCGTTTGATTCAAGGAATTTTTGAATTTCAATTTTGATTTCTTCTCTTACCCAGTTTTTATTAAGGTGGGTGTTGTTCAGTTTCCATGTGTTTACTCTTTTTCTGTTGATCTTCCTATTGTTGATTTCTAATTTGATAGTATTTTGCTATGAGAAGATGCTTGGCAGTATTTCAATGTTTTTAAATTTGTTAAGGCTTGCTTTATGGCCTAACATATGGTCTAGCATGGAAAATATTCCATGTGCACTGGAAAAGAATGTATATTGTGCTATTAGTTGGACGAAGTGCTCTGTAGGTGTTCATAAGGTCAATTGTTGGAATGCATTGTTTAGCTCTACTGCATCTTTGTTGATTTTTTTTCCATTTATTCTACCTTTCATTGAGAGTGGTGTATTAAAATCTACTATGACTGTGAAGTCGTATATTTGACATTTCAACTCTTTTAAAGTCTGATTTATGTATTTTGGGGTGCTTTCATTAGGTCCATAGATATTTATTATGAATATATCTTCATGTTCAGTTGATCCTTTAATCATTATATAATGTCCATTCTTTTCTCATGTGATGTTTTTTGTCTTAAACTCAATTTGATCAGAAAGTAATATTGTCACTCCTGCTCTTTTCCAGTTGCCATTTGCTTGATATATCTTTTTCCAACCTTTGGTTTTTAGTCTATTTTTGTCTTTGTCTGTAACGTGTGTCTCCTATAGACAGCATATTAATGAGTTTTGTTTTCTTATCCAATCTGCAACTCTCTGTCTCTTGAGTGGCACATTTAATCCATTAACATTCAGTGTAATTATGGACACATGTGAAATAGTTGCTGTCATTTTGTTCTGTGTTTTTTGATGGTGTCCCTGGTTTCTTTGTTCCATATTATTTTCTGTGCTGAGCTCATTATGTTTATGAATTGTGTTATCATTTCCTTTGTTTCTGTTGTTTTAGCATTTGCTGAATATTTGTGCTTATCCTCTTTTTTATTGTGATGTGAAGGTTTATCATTTTTCTTTGAGGTTACCCTGTGATCTATAATTTTCCCCCCATGATTAGAGCAGTCCATTCTATCTTGCAACTCTCTTGGCTTCCTCACCATTTAGAAGTTCTTTAACTATACAGTATATTCCCTCTTTTTGGTTTGTAGTTGTGCTCACTTGCTAATTGATGTCTCTGGCTCCCTGTTTACAATCTATAGGCTTATTTTACTTTGGATATGTCCATAGCTGTGGTTTCTGGGTTATTTCTTCTTGTGTATTAATGGTTGGTTGTTATTTGCTATTTTTTGGTTCTCTGTTCAAAAGACACCTTTTAGTATCTCTTGTAAAGTTGGTCTGGTTTTAACAAATTTCCCTAGTTTCTGTTTATCTGTAAATCTCCCAACTTCATCATCACATTCGAGGGACAATTTTGCCAGGTATATCATTCTTAGTTGAAAATTTTCCTCCTTAAGGGTTTTATATATACCATTCCATTGCCTTTCCACTTGCATGGTCTCTGCTGAGAAATCAGAGCTTATTCTTACTGCTTGTCCTTTGTAAGTAACTTCTTGTTTTTCCCATGCTGCTTTCATGATTCTTTCTTTTCTTTGGTTTTAATGAGTTTGATGATGATATGTGTTGGCGATTTTCTTTTGGGGTCTACCCTATTTGGGATTCATTGGACTTCCTGAATGGATATAATTTCATCTTTCATCATACCATGGAAGTTCTCCTCCAACAAATCTTGGACAATTTTCTCAGTGGTTTTATTTTTCTCTTCCTGTTCTGGAATTCCAATGACACATAGGTTATTCCTTTTGATGGTATCCCAAATGAACCTTAGGCTTTCTTCATTTTGTTTTGATCTTTTTTTCTAATTGATCCCTTTCCTAAGAAGTATACAGGTATTTGTCTTCAATGTCATTAATTCTGTCTTCCATTGCATCAATTCTACTTCTTTGCCCTTTCAATGTGTCATTTCTGACAATTTAGTATTAAACTTCTAGCTTTCTATCTGTAGATTTAGAATCATTTCTAATTTTTCATTTATTTTATCATCTTGTTCTAGTATTTTCTTCCACAATTCTTCCAGGGTTTTATCTGTGTTTTCCTTGGTCTGTCTCTCAATCCTTTGAAGATACCTAAATATAATTCATTTGAATTCCTTATCAGAGAGTTCCAATACTGCTTCTTCCTCAGGGATGTGTTCTGAGTCTGTATCCTATTCCTTGTTTCTCCCACTTTATCTTGTTTCTTTGTGTGGTCTGTGATGGTCTGTTGTCTCTGAGACATCATGGTTTTGTTGTATTAAGATTCCATTAACTGGTTGTGAAGAGCAACCAAGGGTGAGTCAGGCTGTTCTTGGTGGTTGTTTATTGTTGGTCAGTTAGTGGAGAAGCAAATGGTGGATCTCACTCAGTAAGTGAACCTGCAGGAGGTGTGGGAGTAGTTGTGTTGTATGGGGACTCTTGCTGTCTTCCACTTAGTTAGACAAAAATAACAATAGAATAACCATGAAAAAAGTAAAAGCAAATGGACAAAAAGCTCACCATGTAATCGCACGGGACGAGTAATCAAAAAAAGAAAAATGGAGAAAAAAAATAAAAATACAGTATTAGGGAGAGGGCAATAAGAGAAAAAAGGTAGAGACAGAGAATAATGAAGAAAAAAAAAAATGGGAGAACAGCAAAACCATGAGAAAAAAAAAAAAAAAATTGCAACCAGGAATTGTTGTTGCTGTTGTTATGTGCCGTCGAGTCGGCCCCGACTCATAGCAACCCCTCCTTGGGTTTCTGAGGCAGTATCACTACAGAAGTAGGATTGCCCAACCTTCCTTCCGAGGAGTGGCTGGTGGGTTTGAACCGCCAGCTGTCTGGTTAGCAGGCAAGCGTCTTAACCACTATGCAACCAGGAATAGGGGAAAGAAAAAAAGCTGAGAACTAGAACCTGGGAGGGGAAATATAAAGAATAATATTAAAAAGGACAAAAGTAATAGTAATACTAGTAGTTTTAAAACAGACAAAAACAAATAAACTAAAAACAGAAAAAAAGAAAAGAAAAATCAGGAAAGGTGGGGCAAGGCACCCAGGCTCTATCTGAGCACACAGATTGGGATGCAATTCATGATGGCTGAGAAATTCTATGGGAGTGAGGGATGGCTGCACCTCTGTTCCTCTTATACCCCACCAAGACTGTGTGGGGTATAAGAGTAACAAGGGAAATGTCACACCTTTCCTGTCATCCAGGTCTGGTATGTACTTGGGGTTTCCACCAAGTGAAGCCTGTTCTAAAGACCCTGGAATCTGGGAGAATGCTGTCACTTTAAATATCCAAAATGGTCAAGCTGCTTGTAAAGATTCAAAATGGCTGCATGCTCCAGACAGACAAAAGTCCACAGCTCAGCCCTCCTTCCTCTTTGCTGCTTCCCCTTTTATTCCCCAGCCACCAGAGCAGTCCTCTCTGTAGTCTGTGGCTAGTAGGGCCAATTTTCAAGTTAATTCTTAGGTCCTACCACCACCTGGCAATATCCAAGCTGTCTGTGCCATAGGGTTGCTGCCAGACCACAGCTCCATATGTCTCCTTTTTTTGGTGTTTTCATGCAAATTCTTCTGCTGGTTGGAGTTTAGTTCTCTTCTATATCCTTCCCTTCAAGGCTCAGGGTCCAGGATTATCTTCTGTATCTGTGTTAATTGGTTCTCCTTTTCTTTGTTGAAGAGGGTCTGTGCAGTCTTTCTGCCTATTCCACCCTGCTACCAGAACTCCAGTCTTCCTCTTTTTCAATGACCTTCTTCCAATCATGATGTCCTTCTCTAAGGACTAGCATAAGGGAGAGGAGATGTTAAATAAATAAATAAATAAGTCAAAAGAGTGACTAGGAGAATCATTCACTTAAATGAGAAATCATAAAAGCTTAGCTTAGGAAGGTAGCACTAGAGATGCTATGAATTACATGTTTTAAACAGAACTGAGAGATCTTGCTGATAACGTATATACTGAGTGTGAAGGAAAGAGAAGGGTAACAGTGAGTAGTATAATTAGAGCCTGAGCAGCCAGGTTCTAAGAACTCTCCAAATATTGACAAATACAATCCTCACAACCATCCTATGGCTGAACTATTATTGTAATTCCCAATGTAAAAATGAGGAACATGCAGCACAGAGACTTTTATAATGTACCATAGTCACACAGTTGGTAACTGGCAAAGCCAGGATTCACAGCCTGGCCCTTGGCTTCGGAGATACCATAAATCCTACAACAGTTCTGAGACATGTATTAAATATTAAGTGGTGACATGGACTAGACAGTTATATAAATGAATGTGGAGAATAAGTTAATTCAGGAGAGAATTTGAGGCTGATAATATAAATTTGTGAATAATTAAAATATGTTGTTGTTGTTTTCTGCCATTGAATTTGCCTCCATGTATAATGGAACAAAAGGATGCCCAGATCTGCACCATGTCCCTTGGGTCCTTGTGATCCACAGAGCTTTCATTGGTTGACTTTTGAAAGTGGATTGCCAGGCTTTTCTTCCTTGAGCATCTTAATCTACCACCTTCTCTGAAACTTGTTCAACATCATAGCAACATACAAGCCTCTAATGAGAGACAAGTGATAGTTGTGCATGAGATGCATGGGTCAGAAATCAAACTAGGGTTCCTTCATAGAAGATAAAAATCCTACCACTGAATCACCTATATTTGATGGTTAGAATATAGATAAAATTTAAAGTCATGAAACAGCATTTCTCCTATGGCAGAGAATGGCAAATTTATTCTTTAAAAGGTCAGATAGTAAAGATTTTAGCATCTGCCACAACTACAGGTCTTCCTCTACTTACATATATTCAGGTTATGGCAAACCACACTTATGACCATCTGTTTTTCGTTTTCTTTTTATTGTTAGTAATATGTACTACCTCAATGCTGTAGGACGTAAAAAGACCATATAGACAATTCTAACTAAATATCATACCAGAAATGCCATCCTCATTCCCAGGGATAATCCAGATGATCCACAACTTTCTATGAGTGGAGTTATTACCAAAACAGACAAAATACCAACATCATCAATTTGTTTTATGGATGTATATTTTTTTAATGTGCATTAAAATATACTTGCAAGTTTATATGTAATGTTTCCAACTCCCAAAGATAACTAGATTTTTAAAGATGTGGAAAATAAAAGGTATTAAGAAAATTAAAAAAAAAAAAAAAGAAGAAGAAGTATTTAACTTAACATTAGAACCAACTAAGAGTTGTTGGAGTCAGAGTCTACCTGTACTCAACTGTGCTCTGCAATGAGGAAGAAATTATAAACAATTCTTAAACAAATAGAGAGCCAGAAAAGGAAGGAAGCAGCCTGGGGACCACTATTGTGTCAGGATCCAAGTTAGAGAGAGGAGGCAGGCAGGCCCCAGGCCCCAGGGCCAGGAAAGGGAAGGAGGAGCCCGGGGACCACAAAAGCAGAAGGATCCAGGTAGCCATGAAGTACAGGTAGGGTGGAGAAGTTTCTAACAGCTAAGGGCGACAAACATGTCTGTCAGTTTTTCATCCTGTGGGGCTTGCAGTTTACTGTGAGGCTTGAGGCTGTGCCACCAGTGCACAGCAGGGTTGCACATGCTGCACAGGTTTCTAGGCAGCTTGTTGACTGAGACAGACTAGGAAGAGGCCATCCACTTCTCAAATTGGTCAGGGAAAACATTATGAATAGCAGAGAAACACTGTCTGATACATAACTGGGAAACTTTATGAATAGCTTGGAAACATTGTCTGACACAGTGCAGGAAGACAAGCCCCTTGGGTCAGAAGGCACTCAAAATAAGACTGGGAAAGAACTGCCTCATCGGAGTAGGACCACTCTTACTGATATGGATAGAGGAAAGGTTTCGAGACCTCCATTTGCTGACATGGCATGACTCAAATGGAGGAGAAACAGCTACAAACATCCATTAATAATCAGAACATGAAATACATGATGTATGAAACTAGAAAAATTGGAAATTGTTAAAAATGAAATGGAACTCATAAAGATTGATATCCTAGGCATTAGTGAGCTGAAAAGGACTGGTTTCGGCCATTTTGAATCACACAATCATATGATCTATTATGCCAAAAATGACAATTTGAAGAGGAATGGCGTGGTATTGATCGCCACAAAGAATGTTTCCAGATCTGTTCTGAAGTACAATGCTTTCAGTGATAGGGTAATATCCATGCACCTACAAGGAAGACCTGTTAATGCTACTATTATTCAAATTTATGCACCAACCACCAAAGCAAAAGAGGAGGGAATTAAAAATTTTTATCAACTTCAGCAATCTCAAATTGACTAATGTGCAATCAAGATGGGTTGATTATCATAGATGATTGGAATGCAAAAACTTGGAAACAAAAAACAATCACCAGTAGTTGGAAAATTTGGCCTTGGTCACAAAAATGATGCTGGAAATTGCATGATAGAATTCTGCAAGAACAACAACTTATTCATTGCAGCTATCTTTTTTCAACAACACAAACAGTGGCTATACGTGTGGACTTTGCCAGATGGAGTATACAGGAATCAGATTGATTACATCTGTGGCAAGAGATGATGGAAAAGCTCAATCAATATCTTCAGCCAAAACAAGACCAGGAACTGATTGTGGAACAGACCATCAACTGCTCATATGCAGGTTCAACTTGAAGTTGAAGACAATTAAAACAAGTCCACAAGAGACAAAATATGACCTTGAATATATCCCTCCTGAATTTAGAGACCATCTAAAGGATAGATTTGATGCATTGAACACCAATGACTGAAAACTAGAAGAATTGTGGGATGACATCAAGAACACTATCCATGAAGAAAGTAAGAGGTCATTAAAAATATGAGAAGAAAAGCAAAGACCAAAATGGATGTCAGAAGAGACTCTGAAATGGGCCCTTGAGTGAAGAGTAGCTAAAGCAAATGGAAGAAATGACAAGATAAAAGAGCTGAACAGAAGATTTCAAAGAGCAGTTGGAGCAGACAAAGCCAATTACTATAATGAAATGTCCAAAGACCTCTAGTTAGAAAACTGAAAGGGAAGAACACACTCAGCATTTCTCAGGCTGAAAGAAGTGAGGGAAAAAATTAAGCCTCCAGTTGCAATATTGAAAGATTCTATGGGCAAAATATTAAATGATGCAGGAAGCATCAAAAGAAGATGGAAGGAATACATAGTCACTATACCAAAAAGAGCTGGTAGATCTCCACCTTTTTAGGAAGTGGCATATGTTCAAGAACCAATAGTACCAAAGAAGAAAGTCAAAGCTGCACTGAGGGAATTGGTGAAGAACAAGACTCCAGGAATTGACAGAATACCCATTGAGATATTTCAACAAACGGATGCCCTGCTGGAGGTACATACTCACTTAGCTATGGAAAGGGATTTGGAAGGCCTGGTCAACTGACTGGAAGGAATCCATATTTGTACCCATTCCAAAGAAAAATGATCTCACAGAATATGGAAATTATTCAACAATATCATTAATATCTCATGCAAGTAAAATCTTACTGAAGATAATTCAGAAATGGTTGTAGCAGTATATTGACAGAGAACTTCCAGAAATGCAAGCTGGATTCAGAATAGGATGTGGAACAAAGGATATCATTATTGATATCAGAGGGATTTTGGCTCAAAGCCAAGAATTCGAGAAAGGTGTTTACTTGTTTTTTATTGACTATGCAAAAACATTTGATTGTGTGGATCATAACAAATTGTGGATAACATTGAGAAGAATGGGAATTCCAGAGCACTTAAGTGTACTCTTGAGGAACCTGTACATAGACCAGGAGGCTGTTGTTCAAACAGAAAAAGGGAGTACTGCATGGATTAAAATCAAGAAGGGAGTGTGTCACAGTTGTATCCTTTCACCACAGTTATTCAATCTGCATGCTCAGCAAATGATCTGAGAAGGTGGACTATATGAAGAAGGACATGGCATCAGAATTGGAGGAATAATAATTAAATAATAATAACTGATGACACAACTTTGCTTGCTGAATGAGAGGATGACTTGAAGCACTTACTGATGAAGAGTGAAGAATACAGTCTGCAGTATAGATTATCTCAATATAAAGAAAAGAAAAATCCTCACAACTGGACCTATAAGCAGCATCATGATAAATGGAGAAAAGATTGAAATTAGCAAAGACTTCACATTGCTGGGTTCTACAATTGATGTCAATGGAAGCAGCAGTCATGATATCAGACAACATATAGCACTGGGTAAATCGGCTGCAAAGGACCTCTTTCAAGTGCTGAAGAGCAAAGATGTCTCCTTGAGGACTAAGGTGTGTCTGACAAAAGGTATGGTATTTTCAATGGCCTCCTATGCTGAGAGCTGGACAATGAATAATGAAGACCGAAGGAGAATTGATGCTTTTGAGGTGTGCTGTTGGTGAAGAATGCTGAAAGTACCATGGACTGCAAAAAGAACAAAACAGGTCTGTCCTGGAGGAAGTGCAGCTGAAATGCTCTTTGGAGATGAGAAGGGCCAAACTTCATCTCACATACTTTGGTCATGTTGTCAGAAGGGACCATTCCCTGGAGAATGATGTCATGGTTGGTAAGGTGGAGGTCGACTAAAGAGGGGAAGTTCCTCAACGGGGTGGACTGACACAGTGGCAGGGACGATGGGCTCAAGTATAGCAAAGATCATGGAGCTGGCTCAAGATGGGGTGGTGTTTCATTCTGCTGTGCATAGGGTCTCTATGCATTAGCAGTGACTCGATAGCACCTAACAACAACAACAGCAGCAAACAAATAGGCTGGTGAGTGCCAATAAAATTCTATAAAAACAGGTGGGGGTGGATTTGGTCTATAGTCTTGGTTTGCTCACCCAGTCCTAGGGAATGAATGTGGTTAAATAAGAAAAAGAGGGTTAGGAGCTACTCTGGGAATCTCCCCATTACAAATTGGATGTTGTCATTGTTAGGTGCCATCGAGTTGGCTCTTACTCACAGCCACCCGATGTACAACATAACAAAATACTGTTGTTCCTGCACCATCCTCACAATCTTTGTTATGCATGAGCCCATTCTTGCATTCTTGTGTCAGTCCATCTCATTGAGGGTCTTCTTTTTTTTTTTTGCTGACTTTCTACTTTACCAAGCATAACATCCTTCCTCGGGGACTGGTCTCTTCTAACCACATGACCAAAGTAGCTGAGACTAAGTCTGACCATTCTTACTTCTAAGGAGCATTCCTCTGCACTTCTTCCAGGACAGATCTGTTCATTCTTCTGGCATTCCATATATTTTCTTTGCCAATCCCTCAATTCAAACATATCAACTCTTCTTCAATCTTCCTTATTCACTGTCCAGCTTTGACATGCATATGAGGCAATTGAAAACACCACGGCTTGGGTTAGGCACACCTTAGTCTTCAAAATGACATCTTTGTCCCTAATATTTTGAACAGGTCTTTTGCAGCAGAATCGTCCAGTGCAATATAACCTTTGATTTCATGACTGCTGCTTCCATGGGTGTTAACTGAGAATTCAAGTAAAAGGAAATCCTTGACAACCTGAATTTTTCTCCATTTTTCATGATGTTGCTTTTTGGTCCACTGGGGAAGACTTTTGTTTTGTTTATGTTGAGGTGCAACTTATGCTGAAGACTGTGGTCTTTGATCTTCATCCGTAAGTGCTTCAAGTCTTCTTCACTTTCAGCAAAGAATATTGTGTCATATGCATATTGCAGGTCGGGGAAGTTAAGGAACCACAATAAGTTTAGATTTGCCTATGTTAATTTTGAGGTGCCTTGGGGTATTCAAATATAGTTATTCCAAAATCTGTTGAACACAGAATCTGACTCATGATAGAGGACTATGCTAGAATTAAAAAGTTAAGGGTCATCAACATCCAATCCTGATGTTACATTGTTTTTCATGTAGTCCAGTTTCTCAGATTATTTGCTCAGCATGCAGATTGAGTAAGTATGGTGAAAGGATACAATCCTGACGCACACATCCTTCCTGCTTTTAAACCATGGAGTATCCCCTTGTTCAGTTTGAACAACAGTCACTTGTTCTATGTACAGGTTGCTCATGAACACAATTAACTGTTCTGGAATCCCCATTCTTTGCAATATTATCAATGATTTGTTATGATTCATGCAATCAAAAGTCTTTGTGTAGTCGATAAAATACAGATTCATGAACTTCATAAAGCTCATGAAAACTTCATAAAGTTTACCCGTAGTATGTCAGATAGTGTTTCACTGCTATTTATAAGGTTTTTAGTGGCCAATTTTTCAAAAGTAGATGGTCCTGTCCTTCTGAATCTTAGTCTGGAATCTCCACTGAAACCTGTCTCCCATGGGAAACACTGCTGGCACTTGAAATAGCAATACACAAGCCACCACAGTACAATAAACAGGTAGACACCAGCAAAGTAAACTAAGGTGAGGAGGCAATAGGGTGACAGGTTCCTTGAAAGTCAAGAAAAGAAAGGATATTGATCATAAGAGGTCAAAAGATAGCAGAATCTCAGAATGAGAAAGATAGAAGGGACTTCAGTAATTTACTCAAAAGTCCTGGTTTTACAGATGAGAAGACTGAGGCTCAATAAGAGGAGATCATTTCCCCAAAGTAATTTAACTTATTAATGGTAGAGTTGGGAATACAATATATTTTCCAAGACTTTGATTTAACAAGTATTATGTAATTAAGCTTCAGATCAAAACAAACATTTTGCCAACAACTGCACCACTCTGAATGATGCCTGAGAACCCCAATTTGGTTCAACAAATAATTGCTGCACATCTATTGTGTATTTGCAAATGTATCTGGCCCTGGAGATTCAGAGTTAAAAGATGCAGTGCCTGCCCTCAAGTCACTTACAGTCTAAATGGGAAAGTAGAAAAGGAAGGAGGTATTTTTATTACCTTAAGGTAAGGTTTCTGAGAGAAGATATTTGGGAGTGCTCTGGGAGAACATTGGAAGAAAACCAAATCTCATCTATGCATCAAAAATAATTTTCTACAGGGCATACCTGACATACTTTCAGACCAAGTTAGTGGCTGTCTGATTCCATACTCTCTATCCCTTTCTTCACTACAGCACAATTTATCTTCCAATTGAGTGACTGTGTATTTGTCTATTCCACACTCCCCTGTCTTCCTATGAGACTACAAGCTCCTGGAAGCCAGGCACCATGTTGGTTGTGGTCACCTTTGAATGCCCTTCACATCGCACAGAGACACTACCCAATAAACTACAGTTCAGTGAGTTGCTGAAGGCATGAATAATGACTCAGTCAATTCAACACTTGATTAAAAGATTACTTGGAGCTACCCAGGCAAAATAAGAAGAATTTTATACAGACAAAGGAACTAATTTATAGAAAGGCATGAAGGCAGGAAGCAACATGGTACATGCAAGAAATGACAGATAGACCAGAATGTCTGAAGCAGAAAGTTGGGGTCCAAGGAACATTTATGGTATGTTTACTATGTGTCAAAAATTATTCTAAATGCCTTATCACATGAAGTCAGTCAATGTTCATAACATATTTTGAACTAAGCATGGTTATAATCTCATTTAACGAAAGAGAAAACTGAGGAACAGAGTTGTTAAGAAACTTGCTCAAGTTTACCCAGTCAGGGAGTAGCAAACCCAGGCAGTCTGCCCCCAGAGTCCACTCTGCATAGATGAGCCTTAAGAGAGAGGCAAGGGCCACAGTGTTAAGGTCCTGTAAGGGTATTCTAAAGAGATTGAATTTTAGTAAGTAGACTATTAGAACAATTTAGTATGAGAATGACTTGGTCAGCTTTCTCTTAAAAATAGATTTTGGGGGGTATAAAACTAGAGGTGCAATTCTTCAGTTGAGAGTTGTTGAGAAGTAAAGAATGTAAATGAGGAGACACATTTCAGAAATACTCTTGCAGTTAAAATGACAGGTCTTTGTGCCCATGGAGAGTGAAGACTAGAAATAGTGAGAATCAAGGATGATACTTGGGATGACAGCTTAGGTGACTGGGTGGATGGTGAGGCCATTAACTGAGACAGGGAATCCAGGAAGAAAAAGTTAAGGAACCATGATAAGTTTGTGTTGTTGTTGTCATGTGCCATTGAGTAGGACCCAACTCATAACGACCCCTCCTTGGGTTTCCAAGGCAGTATCACTACAGAAGTAGATTGCCCAATCCTCCTTCAAAGGAGTGGCTGGTGGGTTTGAACCGCCAGCCGTCTGGTTAGCAGGCAAGTGCCTTAGGCACTATGCTACCGTATTAAGTTTAGATTTGCCTATGTTCATTTTGAAGTGCCTTGTTGTTGTTGTTGTTGTTGTTGTTGTTATTTGCCGTCGAGTCGGCCCCGACTCATAGCGACCCCTCCTTGGGTTTCCAAGGCAGTATCACTACAGAAGTAGATTGCCCAATCCTCCTTCAAAGGAGTGGCTGGTGGGTTTGAACCGCCAGCCTTCTGGTTAGCAGTCAAGTGCCTTAGGCACTATGCTACCAGAGCTGCTTTTGAAGTGCCTTAGGGTATTCAAATATGGGAGCTCTGGCATTTGACTGCTAAGCAGAAGGCTGGCGGTTCAACCCCACCAGCCACTCCTTCGAAGGAAGGTTGGGGAAGTTAAGGAAGCGCAATAAGTTTAGATTTGCCTATGTTAATTTTGAGGTGCCTTGGTGTATTCAAATATAGTTATCCCAAAATCAGTTGAACAGAATCTGACTCATGAAAGAGAACTATGCTAGAATTAAAAAGTTAAGAGTCATCAACATATAGGTGGCAGTTAGAACATGAGATCAATGAGATTATTATTGTCAAATTTATGTGCATGAAGATTACCTGTCAGCACTCAAACTGCTTTGGAAAACTAATTATTAAAAGTCTTCTATTGGGGCCTGCTCAGTTAGCTGAATCTGCAAAATATATTACAAGAAACCAAAGTAGCTCTATTGGTTTCAGGCTCTAAATGTGTCCCCTAAGACCTCAGTAGAAAAGAAATAACAGAATCTGGCTTTACAAATGCCCCTAGAGAAGCAAAAAATAAAAATAAATAAAACAACTCCCTCAAACATAAGTGTATCCAAGTAAAAATGAATACTACGGGTTTTCCAGTATTCAATTGTAGGAATTCCTTCTTCCATATATGGATTTAGGTTGTCTCACTTTGCCCCAACTCTGCACTTTTTGTTGTCACTTAAAAAAAAAACTTTATATGTAGCTTGGAGATAGGGCCTTAAGGATTTCCTATAAGGGCAGACTTCATTAATGTGCTCCCTGCTGTGTGGAACTTTCCAAGCCCCAGGCAGTGAAGAGGGATATATATATACTAATGGGATGCAGAGCTGTCTTCATCCATTCATGCTTAATAGCTCTTGATCTTTCTTTCTCAGCTCAAGGAAGGATTGAGTTTGGTGAAAGCAAAGCAAAGTTTAAACCCTTCTCCACCTTTTTAAGACAACCATTTTCAAAATGAAGGCATCCAATCAATCTTAGTGTTGTTGTTGTTGTTGTTGTTATGTGCCGTCGAGTCGGCCCTGACTCATAGCAACCCCTCCTTGGGTTTCCGAGGCAGTATCACTACGGAAGTAGGATTGCCCAACCTTCCTTCCAAGGAGTGGCTGGTGGGTTTGAACCGCCAGCCGTCTGGTTAGCAGGCAAGTGTCTTAGCCACTATGCTTAGTGTATTAGGCATTAAACAAGTGTGGACTCAGAGAACATTGCATTGCACCCGTGGAGAGGATGTGGGAGTTTGCTTTCCACAGCTTTGATCACAGGACTTTAACCCATAAACAACATTGCTGAGGCAGCAGAATGGGTTGAATCATAATAATAGATTTCCTGTCTGAGGTTTATAAACTTTGAAAGTCATTATACTCCATTTCTAGAGGGGCTTCTCAGAGTAAAAGAACATGTGGCCTTGGGATCCAGAAATGAGGTTGACAAATTTTAGGTGCAGAAAAGTTTTATTCAGAAAGAAACTCTATTGTACCAGGGAAACAGACTATTACAGTATATGTGTGTGTATGTGTGTGTGTGTGTGTGTGTGTTTGGTAGGGGAACTGGGGGGACATGGAGATCTATTTTGACAGGGAGAATAATCTGATCATAAGATCAGCAAACATCTTAAGAGTTAGGCAAAATGGGATTTTCTGTCATAGATATGAGAATAAACAAGACTAGTAAGAACCAGGTGCTGAGAAGTGGATAAAAGGGTGACTGTATCTGATAATAAATTAAAGAATGTTTATGTTGAGGCCAGTGCATTCTTCAGAAGGGCTCTGGGAAGGGTTGTATGTTGACTAAGAGAGGACTAATGTTAGAGACTTGGGAAAAGGAAAGAGTTTAGAATAAAAAACATTTTGTTTCCGATTGATCAGTGAAGACAAGCAGTTCAGCTACTCATATATAGGTAAGGAATGGGAATTTGGAGAGTATGTGTTTGCCTTTGCACAGGTAAACAAGGAAGCATCAATAAGTCTTTTTTAAGTCATGGGGGAAGGTGGTTGGCAGGAAGCTGCTTTCTGGAACTGAAAGGGTAGGGGATTTCTTTAACTATCTCTGTTTTACAAGATCACAGGGTTCAGATAAATTCAATATTGTCAAGTTCCACTGTAATCCTGATATGCTATGTCATCTTGTATAAGCCATTTAACTGTTCAGGATCACTGTATTGTGTTTAATGTCTCACGAACAGTGTACATTCCCACTTTACCCACTACTGAATCACTTAACAATTCTTTATAATAAACCATAGTAAATCCCAAATTCAGGGACTTAAAATAGCAAATATTTATTATTATAACCAAACTCACAGCCATCAAGTCAGATCTGACTCATAGTGACCCCTCCTTGGGTTTACAAAGCAGTATCACTAAGGAAGTAGATTGCCCAATCTTCCTTCCGAGGAGGGCTGGTGGGTTTGAACTGCTAGCCTTCTGGTTAACAGTTAAATGCCTAGGCACTATGCCACCAGAGCTCCTATTTATTATTATAGATCATGCAATTTCAGGTCAGCTGTGGACCCTGCTTAGGCTTGGATTGGCTGGGAGAGCTTAGCAGGACAGCTTTAGTCCAAGTGTCTATCATCCACATCCTAGAACCAAAAGGCTATCTTGGAGATGACCTTCATATGGTGGTACCTGAAGCACAAAAGCACAAACAGAAGTATTCAAGTTTTCTTGAAATCAGACACATGCTTACTGTGGCCTCATTGAGCTCATTCTATTGGCCAAAGCAAATCACATGGCCAAGTCACTGCAAAGACACGTGGCAATGGACATATAGACCAGGGGGTGTGGAAAATTGGGATCATTTATGCAAAAAACCGCACCTATCTTTCAGTGTAACCACTAAAATATAAAAACACTTTGCTAAATTAGAGAGACCACATAAACAGAATGTATTATTATTACTAAAATTTCAAAATAGAATTATTAATCAAATTGTACACTCATCTTTTACTTCAACTTTCAGCAAACAAACAAAAATTATTTTTTTAAGGTTTTCACCATTTAATCAACTGTTCTAAGTGTGTCAGAAGCAAAACAAATAATCCTTCATCTTTATCATAGCAGCTTGAATTTATATAAAATCACAACAGTTACCCCTGGTACTGAAACTTTATACATATTTATTTTTAACAGGTCAATATAAAGTTACCAACAGACGTACAAAGGCAATCTTGATATCTCCTGTGTATCTTAGTAAATTATCTGGTTGACACCTGCTGCTGAAGAAATCACTTTTTTTATTTTAACCATTTTACAAGATCATTGATGCTTTTCCATTTATTTAAACCACTTTAATCATAGGTGTAATTCTCTCCATTTTGGAATCCCTACATCATTTCTGAGACAGGCACTTTTACCTGGATCGCCTGCTACTCAAAGTCAGCGCACACTCCTTCCCAAAGCTTTCATCTGTAAAGAGCATTCAATCCTGTCATTCTCTGTGCACAAAAGAGATTATAAAAGGATAGGATGTCACAGACAGAAATAGGTCGGGCATTTCTAAAGAAATCTGGTAGAGTCTAAGCAACATTCAAATTTCTATTCCTAGTCTCAGCTTGCTTATCCAACTTCGTATTTCACTAAATGTGTTATTTCTTTTACCCTCTTTATTTATTTAAGTTAGAGAAACAGAATATGACCCAATCAAAGCATGTCTTTATGTTGGAATTTTTATCTCCCCCCTGCTCTCTCAGCTTGTGTTCCTGAGAGCTGAGGGATGGATATGGGCAGTTTAGCCACCTCACACCATCCAATTCCCTTTTGAGGGTGGCCTTGGAAACCAGCCAGATTGCATTGTTATCCTTCTGTCAATTACAAATGTGCCAGACACCCAAAGCATTGGGGAGGAAGTACAATTATTAGAAGCTACTCAAGAGAATATGCCCAATGTCATCCCTGACTTGCCAGGCGACCTTTAGACAATCAGATGTGTAAAAGAGGGATGATAAATTCTTCTCCAGGCCAATCATGCAAATGAGTAGAAGCACCAAAGAGGGAAAGAAATTAGGGCAAGGAAAACCTAAAGAAAGCATTTTTTTCCATAAAATAATTATCTTTGGATACAAAGAGAACTTAATGCAAATAATGACTAAAGTACTTCCCCAGATATTGGTCATAATTTACCACCCCACCCCTATTCATGTGTGTTAATCCCAAATGCTTCTCTCCTGCCAAAGAACCATGTCTCTAACACCCATTCTTTCATTTTTGGTGAAGCATTAATTGTTTTACAAAACAAGTTCCAGAATGCCTGATCCAAATACCAGGGAAGCATTTATTTTCTCCTTGAATGTGGGGCTGTGGGGATGAGAATGAGAACAGAAATAGGAATGCAGACAAGTCCATTTATGTTATGTATTGGTGGCTACAGCAACTCCTCTGGTATGATTGAGGTCCCTCAATGGGAGACTGTATTTGCACCATAAGAATCAAGAAAGGGAATTCTTCATATCCAGAGAATTTACCTTTTCGGAGCCTGTGCTGGTAAGAGATACTTTGAGCTATCAAAGAGTTTGGGGTAAACAAAGGCAACATGAATTGAAGACTAAATACCTACTCACTACTTTTCTAGGAGATATATACATACACACACACACACACACATATGTATATATGCATATGTATGTATGTATATATATGTACATATATATGTGTGTGTGTGTATATATATAGTATAATGGTTAAGGCATTTGGCTGCTAACCAAAAGGTCCTTTGTTTGAACTAAAGAGCTGCTCCATGGAAGAAAGATAAGGTAATCTGCTTCTTGGGCAATCTACTTCCATAGTGCTACTGCCTCGGAAATCCAAGGACGGGTCGCTATGAGTCGGATCCTACTCAAACACCATATAACAACAACAAAAACAATCTGCTTCTGTAAACATTTCAGCCCTGGAAACCCAGTGAGGTCGCTATGAATATATACTCATATACTCTCTCTCTATGAGTGTGTGTGTATATATATA
>NW_006921767.1:594819-599959 GCF_000298275.1 Orycteropus afer afer | reverse complement strand
TGTGTGTGTGTGTGTGTGTGTGTGTGTGTAAATATATATTTAAAGTAAATATAAATCCACGTACACATGTGTGCATCTCCTTCATAAATCTATCTATAAAACTAGACCCTAGTAGTTAATTATCAGAAGGAAGGAAAAGGAGGCAGGGAAGTTACCTAATGAGAAGCAAGCCCTATTAACAAAAGATACAAAGCATTGCAATTTTTCTATCAACTGAAACAAAGGCTAGGGGGTGTTTCAAGAGTCCCACTCCATCTCAAGTTTATTGATTTTTTAGAAGGGTTTAAAAGACCCAATAGTCATTACACTCATGGCTAAAGTTTATTAAAGCAAAACATACAGAGTAAAAGCAGCTGGGAAAAAAAAAAAAAAAAAAGATATGAAACAGGAAGAGTTCTGAGAGGTCAAGTACAGACTGTTGAATCCTTCCCCATCCAGAATTGTACAGGCATGCTTTTTCTCTAGTAGCAAAACACAAGCATGATATGTCTCTTCCCAGGGAAGTCTAGAATCTGAAGCATTCATGGATCCTGGTCATACACAGTACTCCTCTGCCACCAGACTTGGCAACTGAAGCTCTGCTCCCCAAAATGAAATCACATGCAATTTTTTGATCTTGATATGTGTACAAAGCAATCTCAATGACCTGGTATGACATGGCCCAGTGTTCCAGGTGTATACAACAAAACCATCAATCATGAACATAAAGAACCTTCCAAAGGCCACATTCCTCTGTACTGCTGAAGAGTCAGTCATAGCTCCAGTTTCTCTTGGAGACATGTAATGAACAAGCAATCAGACCTACTATGTAAATGCTTTCCCCATAGGTAAGCATCAGTGGATTCACTCAGTGTGGAAACCATGGTGTCATCCCTCCATGGGTGGAGCCAACCTGTGAACCACCTCTGGTAGGTGGAGTGGCCTGACCACTCAGTCCCCTATGCAGGGCTGAATGCTACAGGCCCACCGTTCTGACTCCGACAGCTCCCCACAGCTCTTGCCCTCTCTCATTGGCCAAGACAGAAACCTTCCTCTCCACCTAAAGACCAGCATCACAGCCCACCCTTGCACCTGAGTGGCGGGTTATAGGAAGGGCTGATGAATTATTATATTAGGTGATGGGTAACACCAGGCTGTGATTCCAGTACTTTGATGGTCCTTTCCCCTGCAGCACCAGTCTTCCCACCATTGCTGTTATATCCTGACCCTGGAGTCATTTTGATGTTACCCCTCTGATGCTGTCAGAGAGTGTAATCTACACTCCTCATCACCACTTAGTGATCCTACAGTCAGGCACCATGACTGAGACCGATACGTTCATGAATGGTACAGACAACCCTGGAAGTCAGCAGGGATTCAGAATATAGCAGGATTCAAACAACATTTATACCAATATAGGAAGGGAAAATCCTCACACCATTAATAATAGAAGCTGGCATAAAGTCATCTTTAAAGAAGATATATGGAGCTTTGGGGAAACAATGATTCAGTCCTCAGCTGGTGACTGAATGGTCAGTGGTTGGAATCAAGCAGTGGGTCTAGGGAGAAAAGACCTGATGATATGCTCCTGTAAAGTTTACAGCCTACAAACCACATGGTTTTCTGTCTTAGAGTGTCACTGTGAGTCAGAATTGACTAGACAGCACACAACAACAATAAGGAAGATGTGAAGATCAACTCATGGACCTTTTGTTAGTGGATGAATAGTATAAAGCCCTAACTTGTGCAATAAATCATTCTTCATTTGTTATTTTAAAAGGTTACATAGCAAGCAATCTTTCCATCTTGCTTAAAACTCTCCAGTGGCTTCCATTACATTTAAAACGAATTGCCCTGCATGAATTTTCTCCCACTTTCCTCTTTCTCTTGTGTCCTTGCTGCCTGCACTGATCTGTACCTTTGCCACACTATCATCTCTCTTTTTCCCCAAACATGTCAAGCTGTTTTCCTCCATGGGACCCACTAGCTCTTCTCTCTGCTCTTCCTCCTGATATTTTCTTGACTAGCTAGCTCTTGCTTATCTCAAAGAGCTCAGCTTAAATATCACCTTTTCAAAGAAGCCTCCCCTGACCACCCGATGAAAAGTGGCTTTCCAAGACCTAGCTATCACTTCAACCAGTTTATTTCCTTCTTTGAATTTAGAAACTCTTGATGCTCTCTTACTTTATTTGTGTCCATTTATTTTCTATTTTTATAAATATAACACAAGCTTCCTGTGAGCAGATACTTTGTCTATGCAGCTCCCAGTTCCCAGTTCAATCCCTATTGTTAGCATATGGAGCATATTAGGTCCTCAACAATTACATATTAAAACAATAAATTAAAAACCTTACAAAGCTCAGTTTAAAAAAATTGACTGCAAAGTCTATATTCTTGAACATTACAGGTGATGTAGCATCCCTTTCCCACACTCTGACTGACTCTAATTACCATATTTAAATAGCTAAATCAACATGACACAATGTGTGGTCCATGGACAACTTGCATTAGAATTCAGGAGCTCTGGTAGCATAGTGCCTAAGGCACTTGACTGCTATCCAGAAGGCTGGCAGTTCAAACCCACCAGCCACTCCTTGGAAGGAAGACGGGGCAATCTACTTCCGTAGTGATATTGCCTCGGAAACCCAAGGAGAGGTCGCTATGAGTCGGGTCCGACTCGACAGCACATAACAACAACAACAACAACATCTTGTTAAAAATGTGGGTTCTCAAATTCTACTCCATGAAATTCTTATTTAGTAGACCTAATTGGAGCTCAGAAACTTGCATTTCAACATATTCTTCAGTGATTCTTAGACCCACTAAAACACAGCACTGCCTTAAATCAGATAGTGTTGGTTGCCCATAGGGGCAGTGGTGTAGAAACTAAACTGCCCAAGATGGATAAAATCTAAATGTGCAATACATGCTGCTTCCAAGACAAGAACAAGTTATTTCTTTAAGGTCATTACATTAGTAAGAAAGGTAATAGGACACATAAAACCAATACCAAACCAACCTCACTGACATCAAGTTGATCCTACACATAGTGCCCCCCATTGAGTTTCCAAGGCGGTAAATCTTAGATTATCCAGTCTTCCTTCTGATAGGACTCATATGATTGTCCTATTTGTAATAGCAAATACCAGTCCATTTCAGCTCACTAATGCCTGGGATATCCATCTTTATATATTCCATTTCATTTTTGACAACTTCCAATTTTTGTAGATTCATATTTCCTACATTCCACATTATAATTATTAATGGATGTTTGCAGCTGTTTCTTCTCATTTCAAGTTGTGCCACATTAGCAAATGAAAGCCCAGAAAGCTTTACTCTATCTATATCATGAAGGTCAACTTACACTGAGGGGTCAGCTCTTCTCCAGTTGTTTTGAGTGCCTCCCAAACTGAGGGGCTTGCTTTCTGGACTATATCAGACAACGTTTTCTTACTAAACATGAGGTTTTCAATGGACAATTTTTTCAGAAGTACAAGGTCTTGTCCCTCTTTCCAGTTTGTCTTAGCTTAGAAACTCTGCTGAAACCTGTCCACCATGGGTGATTCTGCTAGTATTTGACATAATGGTGGTGTAGCTTCCAGAATCATAGCAACACACAAGCCTCTACAGTACAACAAAATGATAGACAAGTGGTGGTGGAAGACATTACGCTAAGTGAAATAAGAAAGTCACAAAAAGACAAATATTGTATGGTTCCACTATTATAAAAAGTCAAGAATATCAGTGGAGAGAGACTGAAACTAATCCCTTTGCAAACCGGAACCAGACAGAAATGCCCTCTATCACCAGTTTCATTCAACATTGTATTGGAAATCCTAACCAGGGTAACAAGGCAAGAAAGGGAAATCAAAGGCACCCAAATTATCCCTATTTGCTGAAGATATGATCCTTTATATAGAAAACCCAAGAGACTCAGTAAATTAAAAAAAAAAAAAAAAGCATTAGAACTAATTGAGAGATTTAGCATAGTGGCAGGATACAAGATCAACATACACAAATCAGTTGTATTCCTCTAAAACAGCAAAGAGATTGCTGAAAAAGAAATAAGGAAATCAATATCATTTACAATAGCTGCCAAAAAAAAAAAAAAAAAACCTTGGGAATAAATCTTACAAGGAACACAAAAGACCTATACAAAGAAAACTGCAAATGACTACTTCAGAAAATATAAGAGTTCTACATAAATGGAAGAACATACCATGCCTGTGGATAGGAAGATTGAACATTGTGAAAATGTCAGTTCTACCCAAAGCAATCTATACATTCAATGCAATCCCAATCTAGATCCCATCAACATGATTTAAGGTAATGGAAAAACCAATCACTAACTGTATATGTAAAGGAAAGAGACCTCAGAGAAGCAAAGCACCATTGAAAAAGAAGAACAAAGTAGGAGGTCTCACACTCTGGGATCTCAAAACCTACTGTATAGCTACATATTCAAAACAGCCTGGTATTGGTACAATGACAGACACATAGACCAACGGAATAGAACTGAGAACCCAGAAATAGATCCATTGACCTATGGTCAGCTGATCTTTGACAAAGGGCTGAAATCCATTCAATGAGGAAGAGATTGTCTGTTCAGCAAATGGTGCTGGAAAAACTGGATATTCATTTGCAGAAAACTGTAACAAGATCTGTACCTCACACCATACACAAAAACAAACTGCAAATGGATCAAAAACTTAAATGTGAAACCTAAAACTATAAAGTTCCTCAAGG
Source organism: Orycteropus afer afer (assembly GCF_000298275.1). NCBI lineage: Eukaryota > Metazoa > Chordata > Mammalia > Tubulidentata > Orycteropodidae > Orycteropus > Orycteropus afer. The sequence continues at coordinate 595,234 of NW_006921767.1, read as the reverse complement.
AAAATATAGGGGCAAATTTAGGGACCCTAATGTATAGGATGGGACCTCTGTTGGCATAGTGCCTAAGGCATTTGACTGCTAACCAGAAGGCTGATGGTTCAAACCCACCAGCCACTCCTCGAAGGTTGGGCAATCTACTTCTGCAGTGATATTGCCTCAGAAATAAAAAAAGGGGCCACTATGAGTCAGATCTGACTCAACAGCAGTGAGTTTGCTTTGGTTTGTAATATATGGCATAGTAGCTCTGGTGGCGGAGTACCTAAGGTATCTGACTGCTAACCAGAAGGCTGGCAGTTGAAACCCACCAGCCATTCCTCAGAAGGAAGAAGATTGGGTAATCTCCTTCCATAGTGATATCACCTCAGAAACAATAGAAGGGGTGACTAAGAATCAGATTCAAGTCGATGGTAGTGCA
>NW_006921767.1:581319-593458 GCF_000298275.1 Orycteropus afer afer | reverse complement strand
TTAAATTTGTATGTGCCTCCAAAGACTTCTCCAAAAGAGTCAAAAGAGAACCTACAGATTGGGAAAAAATATTTGGTAACAACATATCTGACAAGGGACTTATCTCTAAAATTTATAGAAAACTCCAACACCCCAACAGCAAAAAGACAAATAATCCAGTTAAAAAAGTAGAAGACATGAACAGACACTTCACCAAAGAGGATATTCAGATGGCCAGCAAACACATGGGGAAATGTTCACGATCATTAACCATTAGAGAGATGAAAATCAAAACCACAAAGAGATACCATCTTGCTCCAGCACTAATAGCAAAGTTCAACAAGACACAAAATAACAAATGCTGGTGAGGATGTGGAGAGACTGGGACTCTCCTACACTGCTGATGGGACTGTCAAATGATACAACCACTATGGAAAGTACGGTGATTCATTAAAAAGTTGGAATTAGGAATACCATTTGACCCAGAAATGACATTACTAAGTATATATTCTAAAGAAGTGGGAGCCAGTACAAGAACAAATATGCTCACCCATGTTCATTGCAGCACTATTTACAATAGCAAAAAGATGGGAACAACCTAGGTTCCAATTAACAGAAGAATGGATAACCAAACTGTGGTACATTTACACAATGGAATACTATACAACCCTAAACAATAACATAAAATGTGCCAATGCATCCACTGCACAACATGGATGAACTTGGAGAACATTATGCTGAGTGAAAAAAGTCAATCACAGAAGGACAGATATTGTATTATTCTGTTATTGTAAAAAGTCAAGGAAAGTTTTTTATATAGAAGGAAATTTTCTTTGTTGGTTACTAGGGGTCAGAAGGCAGAAGAGGGGACACTGCTAGACAGATAGAGACAAGTCTTGATTTGGGGGAAGGGAAGGGCAATGTATCAAATGTGAGTGATCAACACAGTGGCACTGAGGAAGAGGAAGACACAGAGAGGTACATGGGAGATACAGACAACAAAGATGAGTCATTTTGCACATACGGTACTGTGTTCTCAGTGATGGCAAACATTAACATATTGGTGAATAGATGGGTGGACAGGCTGAACAATTATGTTTGTCTGTGCAGGAAGGATTGTGCCCATGACCATAGAGTTGGCAGACAATGTTTCTACAAATGTATTGGTATGTTCTATAAGAATTCCCAGGTATGTAGTAGAGCTAATAAGGGACAAGACTGTAGTCACTTCTTTGCCACAGCCAGCTACCCAGAGGGAATGAGTAGTTGGGACCTGTGAGCTTGGGACCATAGTCTCAGGGGACATCAAACTTAATTGGCATAACATACTACACAAAAACATAGTTCTACATCCTACTTTGGTGAGTAGTGACTGGGATCTTAAAACCTTGCAGGCAACCATCTAGATGCAATGATGGATCTCTCCTAATCCAGAGCAAAGAAGAATGGAGAAAGCCAAAGATGTGTGGAAACAATTAATCCAAGGGACTGCTACACCATGTGATCCTCAGCCAATATGACTTTGAGACCAGAAGAACTAGATAGTACCCGGTTACCATTGTCAACCACTCAGAGGAGAATCCATATAGGAAATCCTGGATAGAGTGGGAGAACAATGTGGAACAAAACTCAAAATCATTAAAAAAAAAAGGACTAGGTTTGTTGGTCTGATAGAGCCTGGTGGAACCCCTGAGACTATGGCTCCTAGCTGCCCTTCAGGTCTGTAATTGAACTCACTCCTGTGGCTTCCAGCCAAACAAAAGACAGGCATATGAGCTGAATATTTGTATTAGGTAGGTACACTCCTTTGTTGTTGTTGTTGTGTGCCATCGAGCCGGACCCGACTCATAGAGACCCCTCCTTGGGTTTCCGAGGCAGTATCACTATGGAAGTAGATTGCCCCATCTTCCTTCCGAGGAGTGGCTGGTGGGTTTGAACCGCCAGCCTTCTGGTTAGCAGTCAAGTGCCTTAGCCACTATGCTACCAGAGCTCCCACAGGTACACTCCTTAGGGAGATCAATTATGGGAGAACAGAAGCTTATGTATGCACGGGAGACAGCTTGGGAGGCAAGAATGTGTGGGAGTGAAGGACACAGGGAGGAGGTGGTTATGGGGAGGAAGTGAGAAAAGAGCTATTGCATTGTGGGAAATTGCAGTCAATGTCATGAGACAAAGTGTATGTGAACTGCTGTATGGAAATTGAATTTGCTCTATAAACTTTCACCCAAATCACAACAAAATTTAAAAAAAAAAGTCAAGAATAGACATACATGCAGAAAACAAAGTTCTTTGATGGTTACCAGGGATGGGTGGTAGAGGGAGAAGGAATCACTTTCTAGGTAGTAGACATTTGTTACTTTTGGTGATGAGAAAGGCAATCCTAAATATGGGTGAAGTCAGCACAACTTGACCACAGTAAATAAAGCGTAAATAAAGACACTAAGAAGCACATGAGAAAAAGAAACCATGTCAGTAAATGCTATAACATATGCAATGTTGCAACAACAGTAAGAACAACCAAAAATATAAGTATGGTTACCCATGTAGATATGGATGCATATATGTGTATATGCATGTATAAGTGTATTTGTGTGTGCTGCATATATATCCACATATATAACAAAACACATAGGAAGCATGTTTATGGAGCCGTCCTAGAAACATCCAAACTACTCACAGGATTAGTTTGCTGAGTTTAAAGTTTGGGACCATAGTCTCTGGGGACAACTTTCAATTGGAATCATGTAGTTCACAAAAATAATGTTCTAAATCCTAGTTTGCTGAGTAGCATCTGGGGTCTTAAAATTGCTAGTGGCTATCTAAGTTACAACTATTGGTCTCTATCCACATGGAGCAAAAGATAATGAAAGAAATGAAAGGCTCAGAGAAGGAACTAGTCCATGGAACTAATAGCTCACAGGATCCACAGCCTCTTATAATATGAGATCAGAACTAGATTGTGCCTTGCTGTCACTACCAACCATTCTAACCAGGGACACAATAGTAAGTCCTAGATAGAATGGGAGAAAAAATGTAGAACAAAAGTCAAATTCTTAGAAAAGATCAGATCTATTGGACTGATAGAGACTAGAGGACCCCTCAAGACTATCTCCTTAAGATACTCCTTGAACTGGAAATTGGAGGTATTTCTGCAGATCACCATTCAGCCAAATAATAAACTGGCTATCCCTTCATTTGGAAAACTGTTCTGAGGACCTTTATACTTGAGTAATGATCTGTCTTTAACTTTCACTCATCCTCTCTCATTGTTAGAGAGATCCATCTTATTTTATATTTATTCCTAATGACTGCCAGCATCCTCTGGGTCAAAGGCCACACAGTTGTACTCTTCATCTTTTTATTTCATAGTACTTACCACACTGCACTGAAGAATCTCTTTCAGTTACCCTCACAGAGCTTCCTGAAACAAACACATTAATTCATGTTTATATCTTCAGGACATAGCACTGCTTGACACATAATAGGTACATAATACATAATATTAAGTAATTAAATGAATGATGTTCTCAGAAACTTCTTCTGGACTGCCTTCTGATGTGACTGGAGGACTCAACTGGAATGCAATGTTCTCAGAGAGAGCGGTAATAATAAGAGGAATCTTCCTTTTTATCATATGAAGTTTTATCTTCTCTGGGTTTGTCTTCTACCAAGTTAAGAGTAATGATCTACACGCATAGTGAGAATTTGACATTTACTTCTTTTTGTTGTTTTAGCCTTTTCTTGACTTTCTTTTTTCACTTTTATTGTGGTGAAAACATGCACAACAAGAAATTCACCAGTATAACAACTTTCCCACTTACAACTTAGGGACATTGATGACAATTTTCCTGTTGCATCACCATTATTGCTGTCTGTGGTAGTTTAGGTTGCACATCAACTTGGCTGGGCCTGGTTGAGTGGTTGGATAGCTGGATGTAGTTATTCCCCATGGTGAGACTGGCAATCAATTCCATGGTGGGATCTACCACAAGCAGTTGAGTAGCTGCCTTAGGGATGTGGTCTGCTTCCTGTATATAAGGAGAAGCCTTAAGGGTAATAGCTAGCTTATGGCACCTTGAACCCTGCATGTAGTCGTGTGGTTGTTCAACAGCCTGCCATGCTCTGCTGACCTTGGGACTTACAATGGACTTGAATTAATGGTCTGCCATGTGATTTGGTAATATCAAGACTGTGCCTTGTTACTTGCCAACCTTGGGCTTGGCAGCCTCAGCAGCCAGCAGCTGTCTGAGTGAAGAAAAGCCTCTAGCTTCAGTGGGCTGGGAGCTGTAGGCAGAGCTGAAGCCCAAGGCTGAGGAGCTTTCACCCAGTCCCTAGAGCCTGGCACTTTGAACTTGGACTTATAGCCTCCAAACTTTAAGACAATAAACTCCTGTTTGTTAAGGCCAACCCATTTGTGGTATATTCTTGTCAGAGCAGCACTAGCTAACCAGAACAGCAATCTACTGGATCAGCTGAGTAGCTGCTTTAGAGATCTGGGCTACTTCCAGTATATACGAAGTAACTTAGAGGAAGGTTTTGAGTTGATGGCACATTATTCAGCAAGCTGCCATGTTGCCCTGCTGATCTTGGGACTTTTAATGGACTTGAATTAATGGCCTGCTGTATGGTTTGGTAATATTGGGACTGTGCCTTTTCGCTTGTTGACCTTGGGTTTGTCAGCCTCAGCAGCTAGCAGCTGCCAGCATGAAGAGATGCCTCTAGCTTCATTGAGCTGGGATCAAGAAGCAGAGCTGAAGCCCAAGGTCGAGGGATTTTCATCCAGCCCTTAGAGCCTGGCACCTGAAACTTGGACACCTAACCTCCAAAATTGTAAGGGCATAAAATCTTGTTTGTTAAAGCCATCCCATTTGTGGTATTTCTGTTAGAGTGGCACTAGGTAACCAAAACATTAAACCTTTCCAAAATATTCCACCACCATTAGTGTAAACTTGAAGCCCTGCAAACAAAAGTCTCCCCTTTCCTCTTTCTTCTTACCCCTGGTAACCACTAATAATCTTTGGTTTCTATATGTATATATTTAATTTTTTCATCATATCTAGGAATTTTCCCTTCCTTCCCCTCCCATCCCTGGTAACCAACAAAGAAAATCTCCTTCCACTTATAAACCTTTCCTTGGCTTTTTAAAATGTTGTTGTTAACTGCCGTCGAGTCATTTCCGACTCACAGCGACCCCATGCACAGCAGAAGGAAACACTGGCCGATCCCGCCCCAGCCCCAGAATCCCCGCTATACTTGAGGCCATCATCGCAGCCACAGTGTCAATCCATCTCGTTGAAGGCCTCCCCCTCTTTCGTCAACCCTCCACCCTACCAAATAGTGGACTAATAAAATATTTGTTCTTCTGTGATTGATTTATTTCACTCAGCATAATGTCCTCCAAGTTCATCCATGTTATGTGGTGTTTTGCAGATTCTACATTATTCTTTAGTGTTGCATAATATTCTATTCACAATTTGTTTGTCCATTCCTTCGTTGATGGGCACTTAAGCTGTTTCTATCTCTTTGCTATCGTGAAGAGTGCTGTGATGAACATGTGTGTGCATATATCTATTCATGTCCTGGCTATCCCTTCTTTAGCATCTATAGTAATCAGATTGCTGGGTCAAATGGTACTTCTATTTCCAACTTTTTAAGAAATCACCCCACTGATTTCCACAGAAATTGTATCATTTTACAGTCCCACCAGCAGTATAGGAGACTCCTAATCTCTCCACATCCTTGCCAGCATTTGTTATTTTCTGTCTTTAAAAATATATATATATATATATATATATATATTTTTTTTTAAGAGCTTGTTTTACATTCAACATTATGTGCACATTTAGTTTCACTGTCCATTTAATATCCCAACCCTAACACAGTCTCCTCCCCTCCCTGCCCAGTAACCCTGCCCCTGTGCTCCTCATAGTTATGTACTCCTGTATGTCCTATGTTTCCTCAGTGTGAATGTTGCCCCCCTGGTGCCCTGTGGTCGTTTGCTCTAAGGGATGCATATCCATAGAGTATGTGGGTGTGTCACCCTCTGTTGAGTGGTCTGCATCTACATCTTGTTTACTATTGGGCTGAGAGCCAGTCCCTGGGAGTGAGCTTTATTCCAGGCCCAGAATGTATCCCAGGACCATAGTATTAGGGGTCTCACCACACTCCATCTGACTAATATTATGGTTGTTATTGAGTTTTGGGGTTTTGTTCCACGTTTTTCCTCCCACTCTATCCAGGATCTCCAGATTTGATCCTTTCCTGAGTGGTTGGAATTGGTAGCCAGGCACCATCTAGTTCTTCTGTTCTCGAGGGCCATCACATCCTAGGGCTGCTTGCTTCCAAATGCCCTTATTTTTTGCACTCTTCTTCGCTTCCAACGATAGGCAACTATTAGCTGTGTCTTACACGGCCATTTGAAAGCTTTTAAGACCCTAGTTGCTAATCACCAATGTAGGATGAGGAACAAGACTTTAATGTATTTTATTGTGCCAATTGAGTCCAGTGTCCACCAATACTGTGGTCTTGAGTCAGTAGATCCATTGAATCTCTCTCCCACAGCGTCTGGGTGTCTGCAAGGCATTACTCTATGTCTGTCTTCTGTTGTTTCTGTAAGGATTGTGGTTATTTTGTATCACTGATATCTGTGCAAGATTAGCCTTCACTGAATCTATCCTTGGTCTAGAGTACACTTCTGTTCACTGACCCCCATCTGACCTTCTCAGATGTTTATATGTTTATCTGTAGCCTAGTGTTTGGTGTTAATGGTAATACAATATCGTGGATATACTGGTTGATATTAGCATCTGTTGTCTATATATTATGTGCACAATTCAGTGTCCTCCCTTTTCCTCACGCTATTATGGTAATCCCGGACTCTTTCTATACCATCCCTCCCCTTATCCCTGCCAGTGTGTGGCCCCCAACTAGCCCAAAATTAATGCCTTCCTTTTCCTCCCCACCCTGGTAATCTACAAAGTGAGTTTCCTTTCTCAGGCAAACCCTTCTTTGTCTCTTTATAATGGGCCCATACAGTATTTGTCCTTCTGCGAAAGACTTATTTCACTCAGCATAGTGTCCTCCAGACTCTTCCACATTGTGAAATGATGTACATATCCTTCATTGTTCTTTAATGTACCATAGTATTCCATTGTGTAAATGTACCATAATCTGGTAATTCATTCGTCCTTTGATGGACACGTAGGTTATTTCCATCTCTTTGCTATAGTGAATTGTGCTGCAATGAACATAGGCGTGCATATGTCTGTTCTTGTGCTGCCTCTCACCTCTTTAGGATATATTCTTAGTAATGGAATTGCTGGGTCAAATGGTATTTCTATTTTCAGTTTTTCTGTCTTGTTGACTTTGCTATTAGTGCTGGACTGAGATGGTATCTCATTGTTGTTTTGATTTTCATCCTCTAATGTGGTAGCAAGGAGCTCTGGTAGCGTAGTGCCTAAGGCACTTGACTGCTAACTAGAAGGCTGGCAGTTCAAACTCACCAGCCACTCCTCAGAAGGAAGGTTGGGGAATCTACTTCCATAGTGACACTGCCTTGGAAACCCAAGGAAGGGTCGCTATGAATCGAGTCTGATTTGACAGCACATAACAACAACAATGGCCGATTGCAAACATTTCCTCATATGATTGTTGGCTGCCTGAATATCTTCTTTGTTGAAGTGTCTGCTCATGCTTCTGCCCATTTTTTAATTGAATTGTTTGTCTTTTTAGTGTAGATGTGATGGCATTTTTAAATAAATTTTAGAGCCAAGTCTTTTGTCAGATATGCCATTGCGGAATACATTTCCCAATCTGTAGTTCTCTTTTTACTTTTTTGGAGGAGTTTTTTGATGCATATAAGAATTTGATTTTTAGAAGATTCCAATCATCTAGTTTAACTTCTGTTTGTTCATATTAGGTTATGCTTGACAGTCTATTTATGCCATAAATCAGGGCTCATATGTTTGCCTCTATTTATCCTTGAGGAATTCTATAGGTTAGATTTCACATTTAAGTCTGATTCATCTGGAGATAGATTTTGTGAATGGTGCAAGGTATGGATCTTCTTTCAGTTTTCTGCAAATGAATATTCCAGTTTTGCCAACACCACTTGTAAAAGAGACTATTTCTTCCTCATTTAATGGATTTTGGTCCCTTGTCAAAGGTCAGTTGATCATAGGCCGATGGATCTATTTCTAAATTCTCAATTCTGCTCCACTGGTCTATGTGTCTGTCATTGTATCAATACCAGGCTGTTTTGACAATGTGTAGAAGGTTTTGAGTTCTGGCAGTGTGAGACCCCCTACTTTGTTGTTGTTCTTCTTCAACTGTGTATTGCTTATCCAAAGACTCTTTCCTTTCCATATAAAATCAATTATTGGTTTTTCCATGTCTTTAAAGAATGTTGATAAAATCTGGATCAGGACTGCATTGAACATATATATTGCTTTGAGTAGTACTGACATTTTCACAATGTTCAGTCTTCCTATCCATAAGCATGATATGTTCTTCCATTCATATAGATCTCTTATATTTTCTTGAAGTAGTGTTTTGGAGTTTTGTTTGTTTGTTTATTTGTTTGTTTTTTGTATAGGTCTTTTGTGTTCCTGGTAAGATTTATTCCCAAGCATCTTCTCTTTTTGGTAACTATTGTAAATGATACTGATTTTCTTATTTCCTGTTCAGAGATCTCTTTGTTGGTGTAGAAGAATCCAACACACTTTTGTATGTCGATCTTGTATCCTGCTACTATGCCAAATCTTTCAATAAGTCTCAGTAGTTTTCTTGCTGAATCTTTTCAGTTTTCTATGTATAGGATCATATCATCAGCACATAGGGATAGTTTGACTTCTTCCTTACCAATTTGGATGCCCTTGATTTCCCTTTCTTGTCTTATTGCCCTGGCTAGGACTTCCAAATCAATGTTGAATAGAAGTAGAGATAGAGGGCATTCTTGTCTGGTTCCTGTTCTCAAGGGGAATGGTTTCAGTCTCTCTCCATTGAAAATAATGTTGGTTGTTGGTTTTGCATATATGCCTTTTATTATGTTGAGGAATGTCCCTTCTACTCTTATTTTTCTGAGAGTGTTTATCAGTAATGGGTGTTGGATTCCATCAAATGCCTTTTCTGGAACTATGGATATAATCATGTCATTCTTTTCCTTTATTTTACTTATGTGATGGATTATGTTTATTGTTTTTCTAATGTTGAACCATTCTTGCATATCTGGTATGAATCTCACTTGGTCATGATGTATTGTTTTTTTGATATGTATTGGAGTCTATTGGCAAGGATTTTGTTGAAGATTTTTGCATCTGTATTCATGAGGGATATTGGTCTGCAGTTTTCCTTTCTAGTGGTGTCTTTGGCTGATTTTGATATCAAGCTTATCCTTCCTTCATAAAATGCATTAGGGAGGATTCCATTCTTTTCTATGTTCTGGAATTGTTTGAGTAGGATTGGTGTCAGCTCTTCTCTGAATGATTGGTAGAATTCTCTAGTGAAACAATCTGGCCCAGGGTTTTTTTGTTGTTGTTGGTAATTTTTTATGAGCTGTTCAATTTCTTCTTTTATGGATCTGTTCAAAATTTCTACCTCAGTTTGTGTTGGTTTAGGTAAGTATTGTGTTTCTTGAAATCTGTCTATTTATTCTAGATTTTCAAATTTGTTAAGAGTACATTCCTTCATAGCATCCTGATATTCTTTTTACTTCTTTTGTTTCTCTTGTGTTATCATCCATTTATATCTCATTTATGTTATGTGAATCTTTTCCTTTGTTAAGTTTGTCAGTTGTTTTTCAATTTTATTCATCTTTTCAAAGAACCAACTTCTAGTTGCGTTGATTTCTTTTCTATTGTCTTTCTATTTTCTGTTTAACTTATTTTTGCTTAAATATTTATTATTTATATTCTTCTGGTGCTGTAGGCTTTGTTGCTGCTCTTTTTTCTAATTGTTGGAGATGTTGTGTTAAGGTTTTTTTTTTCTTTTTCTTTCTTCTTTTTTGATGAGTGCATCTATTGCTACAAATTGCCTTCTAATCACTGCCTTTGCTGTGGCCCAAAGATTTTGGTATGTTGAGTTTTCATTCTTGTTTGACTCAAGGAAGTTTTTAATTTCACTTTTTATATCCTCTATTACCCAGTTTTTTTGTTTTTTTTTTCCTAAGAAGGGTGTTATTCAGTTTCCATGTGTTCGCTCTTTTTCCTTTGGTTTTCCTAGTGTTTATTTCTAATTTTATAGCATTGTGATTTGAGGTGATGCTTTGCTTTTCAGTGTTTTTAAATGTAGTGAGGCTTGCTTGTGGCCTAACATATAGTCCATCCTGGAGAATATTCCATGTGTATTGGAAAAGAAAGTATATTGTACTGTTGTTGGACAAAGTGCTCTGTAGATGTCTTTAAGGTCATGTTGTTTAATTGTATTGTTTAGTTCTTCTGCACCTTTATTGAGTTTCTTTCCAGTTGTTCTATATTTTAATGAAAGTGGAGTATTAAAGCCTCCTAATATTATTGTGGAGTCATCTATTTGTCTTTTCACTTCAGTTAAAGTCTGACTTATGTATGTTAGGGCTCATTCATTGGATTCCTAAAAAAATAATATTAATAATAAAACCAAAAAGTAAAAATAAGAGAATGAAAAAAAGAAACTGCATAAGCAAACAGAAATCATCATGACAAAAAGAAAAAGAAAGGCAGGAAATGAGAAGAAAAAATTAAAGGTATATTTTAAAAAGAAAGATAGTGAAAAAAAGATAAAATATCCTAAAATGTCTGGGGAGAGGAGAATGAAAGAAAAGAGCAAGAGTAAAATAATAGTAAAGAAAAAATGGGAAGACTGCAAAAGGAAAAACAAGGGATTGGAAGAAACACAATAAAAGAAAAAAAGAAGGGAATCAGGAAAAGGGATAGAGAAAAAAAAAAGAAACAGGGAATGGAAGAAGAGAACAATAAATAAATAGAAAAGAAGAAAGGATGAAGAAAAAAAGTAATTTTAAAACAAACAAAAGCATAACTGTGGGAGGTTGGGCAAGGCATCCAGGCTCTGCCAGGGCACAGACCAGGATGGAATTCCTGCTGGGCCAAAGTTGGGTGGAGGTGAAGGTTAGCCACACTTCTGTTTACCAAGTGAGTGTATAAAACTTATAAGAGTAAAGATGAGAATATTGCATCTTTTTAGTCGTCACTCTCCAGTGTGGTTGCCTGTGCTATCCCTGGCAAGCAGAGCCTCTTCTTAGGTTGCTGCCCAGATTAGAACACTGCTTGCATATGTTCAAAATGGCCATGCAACTTGCAAATATTTACAATGGCTGTACCTTCAGGGGGAGCTCTGGTAGTGTAGTACTTAAGGCATCTGACTGTTAACCAGAAGGCTGGTGGTTCAAACCCACCAGCTACTCCTCAGAAGGATGATGGGGCAATCTACTTCCATAGATATACTGCCTTGGAAACCCAAGGAGGAGGGATCGCTATGAGTTCAATCGACTCAACAGCAGTGAGTTTGAGTTTTTGTTTTTGTGCCTTCAGGACAGCTAGCAGTCCACAGCTCTGTTTGTCTCCTTCTTTGCTGTTTTCCTTTCTAGTTAACGGGCACCAATGCAGTTCTTGGCAAGCAGTGCTGATTCTTAGGTTGCTGGCAGATCTGGATGCTGCTTGCAGATATTTAAACTGGCTGCAGCCTTGGGACAGCTGGCAGTCTGCAGCTCTGCCTCTATCCTTATTCACTGTTTTCATTCAGTTTCTTCTATTATTTGGTTTAATCTACTTTTTTATCCTTTCCTTTAAAGCCCAGGGTTTTAATTGGTTTCTCATTTCTTTGTTGTAGAGGGTCTGTGTAGCTTGTCTGCCTATTCCACCATCTTGCTGAAAGTCTTTTGGCTTTTTTAATAGTGAATTTTGTGCAATATTTTTCCTTTTGTGAAAGACTTATCTCATTCAACATAATGTCCTCCAGGTTCATCCATGTTGTGAAATATTTGTGGATTCATCATTGTTCTTTAATGTTGCATAGTATTCCACTGAATTCACTTCTATTATACCCAGAAATTAAAAAGAGAAAACCAACACAATTGTCATTGAGTAGATGCTCATACCAAACAGTGTTTCTTTGCTATTCATAAGGTTTTCCCTGGCCAATTCTTTGAGAAGTGGATGGCCTCTTCCTT
>NW_006921767.1:574651-580389 GCF_000298275.1 Orycteropus afer afer | reverse complement strand
TGGGGCTGGCGCGGGATTGGGCAGTGTTTCGTTCTGCTGTGCATGGGGTCACTATGAGTCGGAAACGACTCGACGGCACTTAACAACAACAACAACAGATGCTCATGGTTGTGATCTTTCAGATCAAGTCTCTGGGTAGCTTAAATAGTTAATTTCTGGACTGCAAACTAAAAGGTTTGTAGTTAAAATCCACTCAGAGACACTTTAGAAGAATGTCCTAGTGATCTGCTTTTGAAAGTTCACAATCTTCAAAACCCTATGGAATGCAATACTACTGTGCACACGTGAAGTGATCATGAGTCAGAATTTACTAGATGTCAACTGGATTTTCTAAAATCTCTTGGAAATAGAATGCCAGGCCTTTCTTCTGAGATGCCTCTGTATGGATTCAGACTGCCAACATATTAGTTAGTAGCCAAGTGCTTAACTATTTGTGCCACTGTCTATCTTAGGAATTATCCACCCACTACCATCAAGTCAATTCCAACTCATAGTTAGCACTTGCTTTAACAACAATCTGCCAAGAAGTACTCTTCCATGTCTGATGTTACACCTGTGAATGTAGCAGATAGCAATTGCTGTGCTCATGGATCTATTATTCTGAAAACAAAGAACATGATATTTTTGCAGTCTATATATCCTTCTTTTGGTCTTAATCTCTATCTCTCCCTCTATTTTAGGACAGTTAGAAACAGTGTTTTGTGAGATAGCTTTGTGTTTGAATTCTCAGTATTAGGAATTTGTACATGAGACAAGTTGAAAAATAATCATTAAAATAAGAGAGAAAATATTGAGTAGCCTTTACTTAAATTTCCACAAAACCCTCAGGTTTTATTGCAATATAAGAGTCACCAATGTAATGCTTGTTTGATTTGTTTAGTAGGAACACAACATGAAAATTCCTTGAGCAGAAAAAACAGCTGGTTTGCCAAATCTGCACATTTGGCTGTGCAACTGGCTCTAGTGGTAGCTTCGGGGCAGCAATATTTTTTCCTGACAATTTACATGCTGCTCCAGCCCAAGGTGTCTGAAATGAAGTCTTTGCATATAGAGAGTTAGAAAAGAACTTGGCTCCCAACCTCAGTCAGAATTAAGCTTTGAAAAGGGAATTCACACTGATCCATGGTAATGTGATAAGGCTGTGTCTTTTCAGCACAGATTTGCTATGTAGGCACATTGTTTTAGCTGGTATTATGTAAAATATAATGTCAATAATCCATATTGTTTTCCTTAATGCCATTATTCACATTACAGTGTCATGCCTACCTTTGTTGCTTTGTAATCTGGAAGCCCACATGCACACTAAGGCAGAGATAACTATGGAGGGACAGGGTTGCATACAAATTGTTCTGGGCTGGCAGGGAGTTGCTCCCCTGTTCCTCTCAGACAAAACATTTTTAATTCCTTTAGTTTCTTTCTAAAGGGAACAAAACATACACACACACACACACACACAACAGATCATTTTCTTGGCTCTCCAAATTTCCAACTGCTTTTAAAAGGCAGATTTCATCAAACTAATTAAAATTTCTTAGTGGCTAATCACTGCAGGGGCTCATTTAACTTCTGAAGAATACCTAAATAGAATTTTAATTTTATATGATTTTACTATAAAATTGAATTAAATACATTTGAAACCAAACACAAGAATGGTGTATACTGTTTTAGGTCTTGCATTTCATTTTGTTAAACAATTGATTTTCCATATTATCTCTAGGTCCCAGGGTATAATGTGAAAACATAACACAGTGAGAAATAAGCTGAGCTACAACAATTAATTGGAATTTATAGTAATTCTCAAGGATGGTGAAAATCTCTGATGAAAATCAAAACCCACTGCCATTGAGTTAGACTCATAGCAACACTGTGGAAAAGTGTAGAACTGCCCCATAGGATTGCCAAGGTTGTAAACCTTTTTACAGAAGCAGATTGCCTCATCTTTCTCTTGTGGAGTAGCTGGTGGATTCAAACCACTGACCTTTTTGTTAGCAGTTGAGAGCTTTAACCACAGCTCCACCGGGGCTCTTAAAAATCTATGTTATTGTCATTGTTAGGTGCCTTCAAGTTGGCTCCAACTCATAGCAACCTTATGTACAACAGAATGAAACAATGCCTGGTCCTGCACCAGCCTCACGATCTTTGCTATACCTGAGCCCATCCTTACAACCACTGTATCAATCCATCTTGTTGAGAGCCTTCTTCTTTTTTGCTGATGCTCCACTTTATGAAGCATGATATCCTTCTCCAGGGAATGGTCCCATCTTACAACATGACCAAAGTAGGTGAGACAAAATCTGGCCATTCTCACTTCCAAGGAACATTCCAGCTGCACTTGCTCCAGCACAGATTTGTTCATTCTTCTGGCAGTCCATGGTACTTTCAGTATTCTTCACCAACACCACAACTCAAAAACACTACTCTTCTTCTGTCTTCCCTGTTCATTGCCCAGCTTTCACATGCATGTGAAGCTATTGAAAATACCATGGCTTAAGTAGTTGCACCTTAGTCTTCAAAGAGACATCTTTGCTCTTCAGCACTTTAAAGAAGTCTTTTGCAGCAGATTCGCCCAGTGCAACAAATCTTCTGATTTCTTAACTGCTGCTACCATTAGTATTGATTGTGGAACATAGTAATACGAAATCTTTCACAAATTCAATCTAAAAATCTATAACATCTGTGAAAATTCAGGGATTCTAAAAGTAATCTGAATTATTACAACTGTCTTTAAATTGGGATAATAATAAATTGTATTTTACAAGACTCTAGTGCAAAAGATTTTATTTTTTATTTGAGACAATCACAAACACACAAAAAAATTGTGAGGGCTGTCACAGAAATTTTTTTTGGACCATTTGAGAGTGAATTGCTGGCCTACTGCCATATCACCACCTAGTCCATAAACAAAGACATTCCCCTTTATAATCACAATAGAGCCATTAAAAGCAGGGAATTACCATTGATACATTACTGCCATATTATCCTATTCAGGCTTCACTCAAAAAAAAAAAAAAAAAAAGAAAAGAACAAACTCACTGCCATCGAGTTGCCGTCCAGTTGGATCCGACTCATAGTGACCCCTTCTTGGGTTTCTGAGGCAGTACCACTATAGGAGCTCTGGTAGCATAGTGGCTAAGGCACTTGACTGCTAACCAGAAGGCTTGAGATTCAAACCACCAGCCACTCCTCAGAAGGAAGGTTGGACAATCTACTTCCATAGTGATACTGCCTTGGAAACCCAAGGAGGGGTCGCTATGAGTGGGGGCCTACTCGATGGCACATAACAACAACAACAACATCATCACTATGGAAGGAGTTTGCCCAACATTATTCCTGAGCAGTGAGTGGCTCACGGGTTTGAACTGCCAGCCTTCTGGTTAGCAGTCAAATGTCTTAGGCACTACACTACCAGAGCTCCTCTCCAAATTTCACTAATGGTCCCTGTAATGTCCTTTATAGCAAAGAACCAAGTTCAGAATTCACAAACGACCTTTAATTGTGCTGTCTATTTCATAGTCTTGAGTTTGGAGAATTTCTTCTCTCTTTTCCTGAAATCATGACCTTGACACATTTGAAGACTGCAGGCTAGTTGTTTTATGAACTGTCCCTCAGTTGGAGCTTAGGTGATGGTTCCTCATGTTTGGATTTAGATGATGCATCTTTGGCAGGAAAAACACTGAAGAGATGCTGTGTTCTTCACATTGCATCTTTACTGGTGAATGATTTCTATTGGTTCTACACATTTGCTCATTTTGATTACTTGATTAAAGAAGATGTCTGTCAGATTTCACTGCTATAACATACTCCTTTTTCTTTTGTAACTTATATTATTTCGTTGAAAGGTATGTAGTAATTATATCAATAGTCACTCCTCATAAAACTTTCAATTTATTTATTTATATCTGTGTGGACTCCTGGTTCCCTTTTTTATTCCATGGCTTAAAATCTGTTGCTATAAAATAATAATACAAAAAACCTTAAAAGTAAAATGTAAAACTATAAAGATCATCAAAGAAAAAGCCAGGGTAAATTTACAGACCCTGATTCATGGCATAAATAGATTATCAAACACTGTAAACAATGCACAAACAGCAGAAGAGAAACTGGAAGGCCACAACCTTCTAAACATTAAATTCTTCCATGCATCAAAAGACTTCTCCAAAGAAGTAAACAGAGAACCTACAGATTGGGGAAAAAAAAAAATTTAGCAATGACATATCTGATAAGGGGATTATCTCTAAAATTTATAGAAAATATTAATACCTCAATGTTAAAAAAGACAAACAATGCAATTAAAACATGGCCAGAGGGCATGAACATAGATTTTACCAAAGAAGATATTCAGGTAACCAACAAGCACATGAAGAAATGCTTGTGATCATTAGCCATTAAAGAAATGCAAATCAACACAACGAGATATCTTTTCACTCCAGCAATAAGAGCAAAGTTCAACAAGACATAAACAACACATTCTGGCAAAGAGGTGGAGAGATTGGAGCTCTCATAGACTGCTAGAGGAACTGGAAAATGGTGTAACCACTGTTGAAAATGATACTGGTGCTTCCTTAAAAAGTTGGAAATAGAAATATCATTTGATACAACACTCCCACTACTAAGTATATATCCTAAAAAAGTGAGAGAGCTGGGATTCAAATAGATACATGAATATTCATTTTCATTGTGGCACTATTGACAATAGCCAAGAGATGGAAACAACCTAAGTGCTCATCTGTAACCTTTTGAAATGTTTTCCCAATTTTTTTGAGTATTTCGTTGTTTTCTGACACAACACAACGTTCCAGGATCATGTTGTACTCTCCTTGCCTTAGCTCTGGAGTTCAATAATTCTCCAAGGAGCCCCAAAATGATATTTAGAAGCCAAGATCCGGGTGCTAAATGTGACGTTGTTATTTGTGTGTCACTGTTCCCAGGTCCTCTAATGAGCAGAGCTAGACAATATACATATGTATACACAAAGTACATTAACATTTATGTTGACAATTATTTCTATATCTTTCATATGTAAGTTGAAAACCATGAGTTCACACCAATACCTCAATCCAGTTTTCTCCTTTTCTCTGTTTGTATCTCCATTCTGTGACATTGGGAAACCTGGCTCCCATTATTTTAAATTTATTTAGTTATTCGGTCTATTCCTCTGTATCTAATATCCCATATCTGCCACTACCCTCTCCGCCAAATGAATGCCGTCTTCATCTCACTGGCACTGAAACATTCCATGCCTGGTTTTCCTCTATCTGAACACCCTCCTCACCCTAATTAGTCCTCAATACCCACACCTGTGTGTCTTACTTTATTGATGCCCTCCTTCCCCTAGTTAGGCTCCAACGTATCCACGAATTCTTCCTCCTACACAGACATTCTACTCAACTTTCCTACCCTAAGGTGGGCCCCTCCCACTTCAGGTGTAGATGCTTACTTTGTTCCACTTTACCTAATGTCTGTAAGATTGAATTGTTCATTCTGCAATGGAAGGAAGGGGGTCGGGGGAGGAAAAACTGAAGATTAAGACATCTTTTGAAGTTCCAGTTTTACTCTACTTGTTGTAGAAGGACAATATACAATATAACAAATTCACATTGCAAGTTTGTCATGTATAAAAGTTCTATACCTTGGATAGTCCCATGTGTTCCTGACCAAAATCAAATCTGTGTGTTTTTTAAGAACTGACAACACTAATAAATGTTAAACTTACTCAGATTCCTTTTTTTTTTTTTTTT
>NW_006921767.1:567398-571606 GCF_000298275.1 Orycteropus afer afer | reverse complement strand
TTGCTGGAAAGCAGAATGTGTTCTTAAGCCCAGGAATCTGTGAGAGCGCTGTCTCTTTAAATATCCAAAATAGTCAAGCCGCTTTTTAAACCTTCAAAATGGCAGCACCCTCTGGACCAGCAAAAGTCCACACCTCTGCCCACCTTTCTCTTCACCTTCTCTGTTTGTTCCTCAGCCACCATGCACAGTCCTCTGTGCAGTCCCTGGCTAGCAGGGTGATTTTTAGGTTAATTCTTAAGTCCTACCACCACTCGAGAATCTGCAAGCTGTCTGTGCCATCAGGAACGCTCACCACCGCTGCCAGACCGCAGCTCCATATGTCTCCTTTTTTGGTATTTTCACACAAATTCTTCTGCTAATCGGGGCTTAGTCCACTTCTATATCCTTCCCTTCAAGGCTCAGGGGGTCCAGGATTATCTTCTGTGTCTGTGTGAATTGATTTCCCTTTTCTTTGTTGAAGAGGGTCTGTGCAGTCTTTCTGTCTAGTCCGCCATCTTGCCGGAACCTCTTCAGATTGCTTTTATGTTGCCATCTCAACATCAAGAAATCATTCTGATAGTAGAGACCAAAGTACGTTTTAATATTACACTATGAAAACATATTGAAGAGCATTAGGGTAAGGCTCAGCTTTTAGAAGCATGTCAATCTTTCAGAGTACATGTTAACATCTATCTCACAAATATTAGAAAACAAGTGTTTATTTTTACAACCTTGATTGGTTGTCATATGTAAAAAATAATAGTAATTAAGAGCAAACAGATATTGCCATAGTTTACAGCAATCTGATTTCTTTTTAATAAGTATTAGCATATTATAAAGCAATTTATCATATCGAACAAAGCCATAACATCACAAAATGGATCATTTAGTATATTATATTATGACACTTTACTTATTAGAGCTGTGAAAACATTAAGAAACCTCCTCAGCCATCACTTTCTTTTTGCAAGTATCCTTGGAATTTTTTTCATGTATTTCCAGTGAAGTAAATCTATTTCAATATTTAATCACTGTCTGAATTTAGCAGGTAAAGAAGATTTATGATTTCATCTCATTACTTTATATTTACCTCATCTTTTTTTTTCTTCTTCTTCTTCTCCCTTCATGAATGTACAGTCTGAACAAAAAGGAAAAATGAAATAAAATTGTATATAGAAATATGCCATCTTCTAATTAATTTTCCTACATTGTTAGATTACTTTAGGATGAAACTATATCCTGATGTAATTAGTGCCAACTTCATATGATGTAAAAAAAAAAAAAAAAAGGCTCTTTTTTTTTTGCCAGTTATAACTATTACCCACAAAAAACATTTTCTTGATTCATGATGTCAGTTTATTGGGTTTGGAGATCCTTTCTAAATATATAATTAGAAAACAAAAGCTAAAATCATTAGACTTCTTACTATAGTAATGTTTTCATTGCAATTTAAGCCCTGCTTGCAAAAAAAAATTCTACTCTTTCATAAACAAGGTGAAATATTGACTGAAGTTGAGTCTATTGAAAATATTTTCATAGAATTAAAATATTGGCAATGTTTCCCTTCCTTTCAACACATGTCAGGAAAGATGATTGCCTCAGTCTTTGAGAGCCTTCATTTCACTTCTGTTTCTCTGCTCTCCCTTTCATAGCTAACAGGGTTATCTTTTGATTCATGATACATGTCTTATCCTATCCCATACATAGTAGGTCAGCATGTCTCTAGTGAAGTGATCAAATAGCATTTGGCAAACCTCAATACTTCTCCTCAACCACTGAAACAATTGTCTCCATAGTTAGATGCTTATTTCCCATACACTTCTTTGTTATTGTTCCTTTTTGAAATATTGTCATTTTAAAACTAAGCATTTAAAAGGTTTGCATTCCTTCTCATTCCTCTTTCCTCAAATCTTTTAAACTTGTGCACAAAAATTTAACCACACTACAGGCTTCATTAATATTTGTATTGTTGATGGCATTATTTCATAAAAGATTAAACATATTTAAGTGCTTTGTAAAATAATAAGGGCTTTGCTAATCTGCAGAGGTGGATGAGGATGATAGAAGTAGTTATATGGGGTGTTGGTGAATTTGGTGGACTTTAATCACTCCCTGCTGGGCCATCCCCAGTCGTGTTTCTCACACGTTGTCTAGATATCTACCCCTTCTTCCATGTTAGTGCTCTCTCAGAATCTAGGGTGGAATAGAATTTTATTTCCAATTTTTGTTGTCTCTACCAATCTCTTGTTAAAATTAACCACTATTATGATTCTTTTCTTTGGATCCTCTTTTTCTAAAGCTATACTTAGGTATTCCCTGCTGATGTTTTAATGGATACCAATTTATGAATGGATGCTCTTCTATTAATGGGGTTAGTGAAGGGTTACTCTGCCTTAAATGTAAGAATGGATACTAATACTGGGCGTTTCAGGCTAATTAGACCAGCACATGAAAGACGAGATACTTAAATGCAGTTGCAACCGTACTATTCTCAAAAAATGCTCTGGCAGCTCTCCTATACTACTGGCAATGGAAGTCAGTTCAAGAAGGAAATACTTTTTTCACATGAAAACTAATACCTAGTTTTAATGTTCAAGAGAACACATAGGTGTGTTCTCAACTGGCACAATAGAGCCATACTGCCTGGGTTCAAATCCTGGCATTTTAGTAGTGAGTGACCTGGGACAAATTAGTTTACCTTTCTGTGCCTCAGTTTTCTCATTCATGAAATACAGAGCAAACAAATAAAGTGTAAGGACCATGCCATGTATATTATTTTTAGTGGTAGAACAATGATATATATCTTAAAAATGGGTAGGGGAATTCTGGAACAAGACAGTTAGACCCAGTTCCTAGTCACACACTACAATAATGAGTTATTGGTACTTACTAACTCCTCAGTGTATTAATTTTTTTCATCTATAAAACTAGGATTAGAATAATACTTATTTTTTACTAGGAAATATGTGAAAAACCTTATAAATAATCTACTCATAATAAGAGCTCAATGAACCTTATCTATAACAGCTATTGTTTGTTGTTAGGTTCTGTCAAGCCAGCTCCAACCCATAGTGACCTTATGTACAATAGCATGAAACACTGCCCGGTCCTATGCCAGCCTCACAATCCTTGCTATATCCTGAGCCCATCATTGCAGCCACTGTGCCAATCCATCTTGTTGAGAGTTTTCCCCTTTTTCAAGTAGAAACACCTAAATTTAAATAGTAACATTGGTCTTCATTAGTCAATGTACCTAAATCTATTTGTTGTTGTTGTGTTGTTATGTGCCGTCGAGTCGGACCTGACTCATAGCGAACCCTCCTTGGGTTTCCAAGGCAGTATCACTACGGAAGTAGATTGCCCCATCTTCCTTCTGAGTAGTGGCTGGTGGGTTTGAACCACCAGCCTTCTGGTTAGCAGTCAAGTGCCTTAGCCACTATGCTACCAGAGCTCCCAACCTAAATCCATAGAAGATAATAAATAATAATAAATAGTTCTACCTAATGTATTGCATTATGTCTTTTAACACATGCTTTTTACTTTTTTCCTTCTTCAAAGCAGAAATAAATCAAATAACTAATTTTTAATGTAAAAATGGTAATTACAACAAGAGCAATATTGATGAGAAGAATACAGGTGAATTTGTTCAGAATGCATTCATATCAGAATTGATGCTATAAAAGTGTCTTTCTACATGTGTTGTGTTCATGGGTGGTGAACATGTCACTAATCAAAAAGGACCACATGCAAAGAGCTTACAGATTCACTGCCAGAATATGTCTTTGTGGCTGTAGTAATAGCTGAAGTGTAGGTTCTCACATCTTTGAAAGAAATATTTCTTGATAGGCCAAAAGATATTTCTATTTCCAGACAGTACAATATGACAAAAATCAAAGGAAATTTAGATAAAATATTTGTCGTTGGCATGAAGCAAAATTTTGATTTCATTTTTATTTTAAGTTTATTTTAGTGATGGGATGAAGAAAGAAGGGAGAGACTTGAAATTTAAGTATATAAAACAATTTGCTACTGAGTTGCTTGTGATGTGACCACCTTTGTTTCAAAATAGAATAGAATTGGGCTCAAAAGCGTTTTCAGTGGCTGAGTTTTCAGAAGTAGATCACCAGATCTTTCTTCCAAGGTGCCTCTGGGTGGACTCAAACAACCAACCTTTCAGTTAACAGTTGAGCATTTGTATCACCCAAGGTGAAATATATATTTATATATTT
>NW_006921767.1:565833-566484 GCF_000298275.1 Orycteropus afer afer | reverse complement strand
TTGTCAACTCTACTATACACCTGGGAATTCTGATCATTCACATAAACTTATAGGACCATTGTCTGCCAACCTTACGTATGTTCTTGGATACACTCTCCATTTCATAGACCTACCTAATTGTTCAGCCTGTCCACCCATCTATCCACCCATACACCCACGCTTGCCTTCACTGACAACACAGTACTCTATGTGCAAAACGGTACATATTTGTTGTCTGTACCTCCCATGCACCTCTATGTCTTTCTCATCCTCAATGGTGCCATATTGATCACTCACATTTGGTACATTACCCTTCTCTTCACCCAAATCAATACTTATCTCTAACTAATAGCCTTCCCTCCCCTCCCCTCCCACCCCTGGTAACCAACAAAGAAAATGTTCTTCTATAGATAAATCTTTCCTTAATTTTTACAATGACGGACTAATACAATATTTGTCCTTTTGTGATTGACTTATTTCCCTCAGCATAATGTCCTCCAAGTTCATCCATGTTATGTGCTATTTTGCAGACTCTACATTATTCTTTAGCATTGCAGAGTATTCCATTGTGTGTATGCCCATAGTTTGGTTATCCATTCCTCAGTTGATGGACACCTAGGTTGTTTCCATCTTTTGGCTATTGTATAGTCTATTTATGCCATATATTAGGGC
>NW_006921767.1:500226-565733 GCF_000298275.1 Orycteropus afer afer | reverse complement strand
ACACATAACAACAACAAATATTTATATATTTTATATAATATTTATATTTGTTGTTGTTATGTGTTGTCGAGTCAGATCTGATTCATAGCGACCCCTCCTTGGGTTGGTGAGGCAGTATCACTATGGCAGTAGATTGCCCAACCTTCCTTCTGAGGAGTGGCTGGTGGACTTGAATCACCAGCCATCTGGTTAGCAGTCAAGTGCCTTAGGCACTATGCTAGCAGAGCTCCTATATCTATCTATCTATCTATCTATCTAAACATATAGAAAGAGAGAGAGACAGAAGAGAGAATAATTTCTTGCTGCCTTCACCATCTTCAATAGGAAACAAAGATAGGCTTCTATTACTGCTGCTACTTCCTTCCATCTAATAATTATTAATCATTTATGATGGGCCAGACACTGTGCTAAGCACTTTCCATGTATTGACTCATTTAGTTACTGCAACAACCCTATTATGTAGATTCCATTATTATTATAATTTTACAAATAAGAAAACTAAGAAACGTAGACATTGAATACCATGCCCAAGATGTCTAGTGATACAAAAATCAGACAGATTCCAGAATATTCGTATGCTACATAGCTTTTCTGTATTAAAGTTGGGACATTTGTAAAAAAAAAAAAAAAAAAAATCATTATCCTTACTTGTTTTCTCTGTTATTCTTTCTAACTGGATAAGCACACTATACTTTCAAATGTTGTGTGTGTGTTTGTGTGTGTAAAATTTATAGTTTGAGGCAGTGATGTTGTCTATTTGCTGTTCAATGGTATATGAAATCAGCTGGCTGTTGTGGTCTAGTAGCTAAGACACAGGTGCTCACATTACTCAATAAAAAGTGACACAGATTTAATGGACATTTAAGTTAGCAGACACCAGGAAGAGGGGAAGAAATGTGGGAACACAATAAATTGAAAACTTTCACGCTTTGGGGAGGTCTCTGTTTCCTAGGTTAGTGTGATATGGCTGCTTTTCTTTTTGTTTTATAGAAGCTTGTCTCTGTAGCTCTCTTTTTCATCTTCTTTTTAAAATTGTGGTTAAAATATATACCACAAATCATACAACACTTTAACAATTTTACATTACAATTCAATAATATTAATTACCTTCTTCAAGTTGTACAATTCTCACTCTCTTTTTCTGAATTTTTCAAAAAATATGACTTTATAGTTGCACAAATATGTTTTAAAAAATGTTCCTATCTCACAAATAAAAAGAAGGGCAAGGTAGAAATGAGCATGGATTCATATCTCTCAGAGATCATTAGTGTCTGATTAATTGTGGACAAAACAGTTGTGAGGTCCAAGCTCACTGGTGGCAAAATGTCTACACCCTCATAGCCGTTGGCATGACTTTTGACAGGTTGAAGAAAAAAGACCTCTGGGTGAGAAGGAAACTAAAGATAATAAAGGCATTCTGGCAGTCTACACCATTGCAACTTTCAGGTTAATTCCGAAACTCTCACCATCAATGTAAAATTTTTTATCTATAAATTCCCTCATAGAAAGGAAGTTGGGAAGGGAAGGAAACAGCCTTTTTAGTCAGGGCAATTTATTAGCATTGCTCAAGTCTGTGCAAGAATGTAAACGAGCACTTTTGTGAAATGTCTTCTAATATATTCAAATCAGTTCTTCCCAATCCTCATGTTCTTTCTGAGCTGATTTAGTTGCACAATGCTCCTGGGAAAAAACCAGGGGGAGGGTTTGTGAAGCAAATATGTCTGTAACCTAAATGATAATGATTTAGTGTGAAATGTTTGACAAATATTGGCAGGCTGATTATTTACCAAAAGCTATTACTGCTTTTGGATCAAAAGGGGACAATTTATTAATTAAATTGAAAGACAAAGGCTTCATTACCCTGCTATTATTAAAATGTGAGAAACCACCTGTTTTCCTTCATTTTAATCCCATTCAAGGGTCTCATTAAGGATAACAAAAAGCACTGCAATCAAGCTGAAACAAATGGGAAAGAGGTTGTTTTATATGTGTTCTATAAATTACCAAATCAGGGATCTAGCAGAAAAGTGAAAACTTAATTCATGGTGACTATTTACACACGTAAGGAGCTCTGGTGGCATAGTACCTAAGGTATTTGACTGCTAACCAGAAGACTGGCAGTTCAAACCCATCAGCCCCTCACTGGAAGGAAGACTGAGCAATCTACTTCCATAAAGATCACAACCTCGGAAACTCAAAGGGGGTTGCTATGAGTCAGAATC
This sequence comes from Orycteropus afer afer, assembly GCF_000298275.1. Lineage (NCBI taxonomy): Eukaryota > Metazoa > Chordata > Mammalia > Tubulidentata > Orycteropodidae > Orycteropus > Orycteropus afer. The sequence goes on along the minus strand of NW_006921767.1, from coordinate 563,511 downwards.
AATGATGGCAGTGAGGTTTATTATTTTTATTAATTATATACCTATATACAAAAATTCCTTTGTTTTGTTTTGAAAAATCCTTACTTAATTCCCGAAAGCTATTATTGATCTCTGTTTTTAATTCATTTTAACTGCAATAGTATTATAGAAATAGCTAACAGTTATTAAGCATACATGACATGCTATGTAATACCTTGACAGGAATTAATTTATTTAATTCTAAAAATAACTTTATTTGAAGAGTAATATGATTATCCCCACTTTTATAGTTGATGAAACTGAAGCCCAAAATAATTAAATAGCTTGCCCAAGGTCACACAGAAGTCATTATTAGAAGAGAGGTTAGAACTCTTGTCAGTCGTACTCCAAACCCTCATTCTTAACTTCTAGCAACACATGTTATGCATTCAATAAAAATTTGATGAGCTTAAAATCTATTTTCTAAACATAGAATGAGTAATGACAATTGTCAAATATATTATGAAGGAGCCCATTCAGAACCACTTCTGTCAAAATAATAACTTGCTTTTAAAAACCATATTACTTTATTTTTATTAGGTTGGTGGTACAAAGAGTTAACACAGTTGGCTGCTAAATAAAAGGTTGAGGGTTCAAGTCCATTCCAAGGTGACATGGAAGAAAGGCCTGGCAATCTACTTCTGAAGAAAAATCAACCACTGAAAACCCTGTGGGACACAGTTCTACATTGACCCACATGGGGTTGCTGTGAGTTGGAGTTAACTCCATGCCAACTCGTGGTGGTGGTGGTGGATTGCCTATATAATGACTTCTCAAAGACTTAAGTGAGAAAACAGTTTATAATATGTTTAAATTTCACAGATGTTTTTGGATAGTGGACAGTAAATATTGGGCCAGCCAGTTTTACTTGTTACTTTCTTAAAAACTCACTTTGTAAGAAAACATCAATCTCCTTTAAGGTAACAACTAGAAAATGACTCAAGAACAATCCTATTGAAGCACTCTCAGAAATTATCTAAAGAAACTATATAATTGTGGGAAGTCAACTTAGAAATGAGCTGACCCAGAAGCCACTCAATGCCACATTTAAATCTCTAAAATCTTTGATGCAGCATCTTGCCAATGCGAGTGCTTTCTCATCTTACTCCTTCTTTAAATAATTCTAATTCTTCTAACCAAAAACCAAACTCCTGCTGTCGAGTTGGATCCAACTCATAGAGACCCCTCCTTGGGTTTCCGAGGTGGTATCACTACAGAAGTAGATTGCCCAACCTTCCTTCCTAGGAGTGGCTGGTGGGTTTGAACCACCAGCCCTCTGGTTAGCAGTCAAGTGCCTTAGGCACTATGCTACCAGAGCTCCTAATTCTTTTAAAGGTATTCTTTATGTGAAGCCACATAATTATCCCTCTAATTTCTGCCTGTGATGAGTATACTCTTAAGTTATTCTCTACGATCCCTGTCCCATATAATCTCCTCTTGAGTGTGAGTGGGATCATTGACTTTAACCAAAAAGAGCCAACCAAGATGATGAGATGTCACTTCACGATTATGTCCTCAGTCCAACAGGATGCTAGAAATGGTATTATGTCAACAAGCACATGAGTGTGGAAATAGATACTTCCTTGTTGAAAGTAGAGATGAGATCATGTTGTTGTTATGTACCATCAAATTGGACCTGACTCATAGTGACTCCTCCTTGGGTTTCCGAGGCAGTATCACTACGAAAGTAAATTGCCCCATCTTCCTTCCGAGGAGTGGCTAGTGGGTTTGAAATGCCAGTCTTATGGTTAGCAGTCAAGTGCCTTAGGCACTATGCTACCAGAGCTTCCAGATGAGATCATAGTCTTGGCAAAATTATAGGTTACAAGCTAGTGGGCCACCTGAAGCAGAGGATCCACCCAGTTAAATATTGCCTATATTCCTGACCTACAGACACTATGAAATAATAAATGTGTGCAATTTCAAAGCCCTAAGTTCGTGGTGCACTGATAGCTCAGTGGCAGAATTCTCACCTTCCATGTGGAAGACCCAGGTTTATTTCCTGGCCAATGGACCTCATGCACAGTCACCACCTGTCAGTGGAAGCTCAAGTGTTGGTTGCTAAGATGCTGGACAATTTTCAGTGAAGCTTCCAGACTAAGACAGACTAGGAAGAAAGACTTGTGGATCTACTTCCAAAAATTAGCCAGTGAAAACCTTCTGGATCACAATAGTCTAATTCACAACTGATCATAGTGATGGCACAAACAAGACCGGGAAGTATTTTATTCAGCTGTGCACAAGTTCATCATGAGTCAAGGGCAACTCAACAAAGGTCACACAGCTAGTATGTAGGCTGACTGGTATTCCACCTTGTGGCACAGATTCCTTTTTCATTGTTTTTTTAAAAAAAAAAAAAAAGTTATTCCATGTTCACTTGAAAGGCCCTATGTAACAAATAGGAGCCCTAGAGGCACCGCAGTTAAAACACTTGGCTGCTAACCAAAAGGTCAGCAATTTGAGGATTTGAAGGAGAAAGATGTGGCTATCAGCTTCCATAAAGATTTACAGACATGGAAACCCTATGGGGTAGTTCTACTCTATCCTATAAAGTTCCTGTGGGTCAGAACTGACTCAACAGTAGTGATTTGGTTTTCTTATGTGATAAACACAGTTTTAGGCCTCAGATGGCACAGTCATATAACAACACAACGCATTTTGATTTGAGTGGTTTACTTCTTCCTTCACTCTTGTACCCTTAGCAGGTCTTACCCACTGTAGACTAAAAATTCCTAATTCTACTTCTATAACCATTTTTTTCTACTGTACATACAGTGTGACCTTGAGGTTTTTTTTTTTTTAACTTTCATTTTGCTCTCCTCTCTGTGTTTTATGTTTTTTTTCTCTGTATTCCTCTGTAGCGTAGTATTTTAACCACATCATAAAATTCAAATACTATCTGCAAAACTGATAGAAATAAAAGAACTTGCCAACATCACAATGAAAGCAATCTCCCTTTCAGAAAGTGACACTTCAAGTTGACAGTATGAATGAGCAAGGAAAATGAATATGAATAATATGATTGATAGGTTTCATAAGATTAATAAATATATCTAGTTTTCTTTTTTAACCTTCAAGAAAAAATCGTGTCTCACATTCTTTGAAAAACATAAACCACCCTGAGTCAACTTTTGGACCTAAGATTGTACTCACTCCCTTTGCCTAACTGTCAGCCAAACAATAGACAGACCTACAAACTGAACAGCTACACCAGGGAAATATACTCCTTAGAACAGTCAACCTTGGGAGATTAGAAAGGCTGCATTTGCACAGGGAGAAATCTAGAGAGGCAAAAATGCATAGGTGAGAAGGACATAAGGAAAAGGTAACAATAGGGAAGAGGTGGGAGGAGAGCTATAATTCTGGGGATTATAATCAGTGTCCTAAAACAAACTGTGTATGAATTGTTGAATGTCAAAAGAAACTGCTTTGTAAAATTGCACCCAAATCACAATAAAAAATTTAAAAAATTCACCTGAAGTCAATGAAAAGATAAGCTATAGAGAAAAAAAGAAAGAAAGAAAAAGTCCCATAAATCATTCACAAAAATTATCTGGTGTTATGTTAGGTCTGTACTGGGTTGAATTGTACCCTCCAAAAAGTCCACATCTTGACTTTGAAATCTTGAACATGAACTCATTTGTAAAAAGAGTCTTTGCAGATGTCATTAACTTTAGTATCTCAAGAGCAGCTCATCTTGGATTTAGAGAGGTCCTTAAATCCATTGACAGATGCCCTTAAAAGAGACTGGTAGTGGAAGATTTTAAGACAGACAGAAGAATGGAGGACACAAACATAGAGAAGAACACCATATGAAGACAGAGACAGGACAGGGATGTCAGATCTATAAGCCCAGGAAAACCAAGGACTTCAGGCAGCCACTAGAATATTAGAGAGGCATGGAGCGGGTTCTCTCTCAGTCCCTCCAAAAGGAATCAATCTGCAGACATCTTGATTGCACACTTCCAGCCTGCACAACTGTGAAAGAATAAACTTCTGATCTTTCAAGCCACCAAATTTATGGTTGTTACAGTAGCAATAGGAAAGTAATGCAAGATCAAAAATCAAAATCTCATGTAGTCTCTGAAAGAGAAATTACATAGATTAAATAAATGAACCAAAAATTACAGTTAGACATGTAAGAACTGAAGAGTAGCCAATCAATATGCCTTAAAAGATTAGAACAAGCACACTTGTCCATATAAATCTTGAAAAGAAGAAACAAAAAATACTACAAATAAACTTACAAATGATTTAGAGATGTAAATTTTAAGAGCACTACATAAAATGTTGCAGAATGAAGCCACAGTAGCAATAGCAGAAACATTTATAATCTTAGGCAAACATAGATAACAGGAAAAATGAAAAAATAAATGAAGTAAGTACATATTCCAAGATGGTAGAATAATAACAAAGGAAAACCAAATAAAGGAAGGAAATGCATAAAGATAAAAGCAAAAAAACATCTATGCTCTATAAAATGAGATACTCCCAAAAGATTAAGAAATACTAGCTGCACATTCATGAAGACAAAATTTCTCCCTGTAGTTACTGACTTTGCTGGTGCCTTTGGGCATGTGATTGTGAGATACCAGGATATTGCTCTCCTATGCCTTGTACAGGGAAGCAAGCATAATGACCCCTCATCTCACATTTTTTTTGCCATATTTAATATCAAGTATATGAGGAAATCATAGAAAACAAGCAATCTGTGTGTTAATGAATTTTAAACCCAAGAGATTTCAGTTGTTAAAGGCCTTTCTTCATAATCAGCCTTGAAAATTAGCATTCAGTAGGAATTTTGAAAAGCAATTATACTTAAATTTGATCATTATAAATTGGAAAAATATTTTTAAATGATTTTTCCAAAGATGTTTTCCACAAAATGTACTGGTTCTAGCAAATGCTTTCAAGTATCTATTTCCTTTCTCAAAGGTCTTCCTTTAAGACTTCTTTCCTAAAGAGACATTTTAATTTTAATATGAAAAACATGCCATGTGGCAAGCAGGATATTTGGAGAAATTGTCTTCATTTATCAGGAAGCACATATTTAAACAGTTTGCACTATTTCAGTTTTACTGGGAAAGCAGAAGTATTCATCATACTAGTTAAGGTTTATATTACCCTGTAGGAAAGCAATTTATCATTACCTCTACATCAGCAGAATCTTTGATTATTAAAATTTTCCTGCAGAGATGCACTTAAGAACAAACCAAGCTACTATGTAACATATTTTCCTTTTTACTTGACATGAAGTGGAGGAAAACCTATATATTAAGACATATAATTTGAAAACTGTGATGGAGGATGCAGAATCAGATTAATGAAATTGTCATGTGCCATCAAGTCAGCTCCCACTCATGGTGACCCTATGTACAACAGAACAAACCACTGCTATTTCCTGCTCTATCCTCACAATCCTTGCTATTCTTGACCCCATTGCTACAGCCATTGTGTCAATCCATCTCATTGATAATCCCCTTTTTCACTGACCCTCTACTTTACCAAGCATCGTACCCTTCTGCAGCACAACTGGTCCCTACTGACAACTCGACCAAAGTAGGTGAGACCAAGTCTGGCCCTTACTTCTAAGGAGCAATCCAGCTTCACTTCTTCTAGTACAGATTTGTTTGTTCTTCTGGTTATCCATGAGTTTTTGGTATTCTTTGCCAATACATCGTCAAGTCAAAGGCATCAGCTTTTCTTTGGTCTTGCTTGGTCATTGTGTAACATTCACATGTATATGAAGCAGTTGAAAAATACCTTGGATTGGGTCAGGATCATCTTAGTCTTCAAAGTAACATCTTTGCTGCTTAGCATTTGAAAGAGGTCTTTTGCAGAGGATTTGCCCAGTGCAATTTGATATCTGATTTCTTGATTGCTGCTTTGATGATGTTGATCATGAATGTAAGTAAAATGAAATTCCTGACAACCTCAATCTTTTTTACATTCATCAAGATGTTGCTTATTGGTCCGGTTGTGAGGATTTTTGTTTTCTTTATGTCAAGGTATAATCCATGGTGAGACTGTAGTCTTTGATCTTCATCAATAAGTGCTTCAGACAGCTTCACTTCAGCAAGCATAGTTGTGTCATCTGCATATCACATACCCTGATGCCATATTCTTCTTCATATACTCCACTTTCTGGTATTATTTGCTCAGTGTACTGATTGAATAATTATGGTGAAAGGATACAACCCTGACACACACCCTTCCTGATTTTAAACCATGTAGTATCCCCTTGTTTTGTTCAAATGACAGCCTCTTTGTCTATGTACAGATTTCTCTTGACCACATTGAAACATTCTGGAATTCACATTCTTAGCAATGTTATCAATAACTTGTTTTGATCTACATAGTCAAATGCTTTTGCATGGTCAATGAAACACAGGTAAACATCTTTCTGGTTGGTATTCTTTGCTTTCAGTCAAGCTCCATCTGACATCAGCAATGGTATTCCTCATTCCACATCCTTTTCTGAATCCAGCTAGAATTTCTGGCAGTGACATGTCAATGTACTGTTGCAACCTTTTGGAAATTATCTTCAGCAAAATTTTCCTTGTGTGTTATATTAGTGATATTGTTAGATAATTTCCACTTTTTGTTGGATCATCTTTCTTTGGAATGGGCACAAGTATGGATCTCTTCCAGTCAGTTGCCCAGGTAACTGTCTTGCAGATTTCTTGGCATAAAGGAGTAAGTGCCTCCAGAGCTTCATCCTTTTGTTTAAGCATCTCAAGGGTATTCTGTCAATTCCTGGAGCCTTTTTTTTTTTTTTTTTGGCCAATTCTTCAGTTCACCTTGGACTTCTTCCTTCAATGCCATTGGTTCTTGATCATATGCTACCTCCTGAAATGGTTGAACCAATACTTTTTAGTCCAGTGAGTCTGTGTATTCCTTCCATCTTCTTTTAATGCTCCCTGCATTGTTCAATATTTTGCCCACAGAATCCTTTAAGACTGCAAATTAAGGCTTGAATTTATTTATTTATTTTTCAGTTCTTTCTGCTTGAGAAATGCTGGGTTTGTTCTTGCTTTTTTGTTTTCTAATTCCAGGTCTTTGTACATTTCATTATAATACTTTACTTTGTCTTCTCAAGCTTCCCTTTGAAATCTCCTATGCAACTCTTTTATTTCATCATTTCTTCCATTCGGTTAGCTACCCTCTATTCAAGAGCAGGTCTCAGAATCTCTTCTGACAACCATTTTGGTCTTTTCTTCCTTTTCTGTTTTCTTAATTCCCTTTTGCTTTCCTCATGTGTGATGTTCCTCATGTCATCTCACAACTCATCTTATCTTCAGTCATTAGTGTTTTGTCCACCAAATCTATTCTTTTGATGGTCCCTAAATCCAGGTGCAATGTCATATTTTGGCTCTTGTGGACTTGTTTTCATTTTCTGCAGCTTTAACTTGAACTTGCATATGAGCAATTGATGATCTGCTCCACAGTCCGTTCCTGGCCTTCTTTGACTGATGATATTGAGCTTCTCCATTGTCTTTTCCCACAGAAGTAGCCAATTTCATAACTGTGTGTTCCTTCTAGTGAGGTCCATGTGTACAGCCACTGTTTATGTTATTGAAAAAAAAGGTACTTGCAAAGAATATGTTGTTGGTCTTACAAAATTCTATCATGCAGTCTCTGGCATCATTTCTATCACCAAGACCATATTTTCCAACTACCAATGACTCTTCTTTGTTTCCATCTTTCTCATTCCAGTCACCAGTAATAATCCATATGTTTTGATTGCATTGTTAATCAAATTCAGACTGCAGAATTTGATAAAATATTCAATTTAGCCATCTTTGGCTTTGGTGATTGATGCATAAATTGAAGTAATAATAGTATTAACTGTACTTCAAGATAGATCTTGAAATGTTCTTTTTAATGATGAATGTGATGCCATTACTCTTCATTTTGTCATTCTCAGCATAGTAGATCATATGATTGTCTAATTCAAAATGGCCAATACCAGTCTATTGCAGCTCACTCTTGCCCTGGATATCAGTCTTTATGTGTTCCATTTCATTTTTGACAACTCCAATTTTCCTAGATTCATACTTTGTCCTTTCCACATTCCAATTCTTAATGAAAGTTTACAGCTATTTCTTCTCATTTTGAGTTGTGCTCCATCAGCAAGTGAAGGTTCTGAAAGCTGCACTCCATCCATGTCTTCAAAATACTCTTTACTTTGAGGAGGCAACTCTTCAACAGTCATATTTTGAGTTCCTTCTGACCTGAGGGCCTCATCTTCCAGCACTATATCAGACAATGTTTCTGGATTATTCATAAAGTTTTCTGGTAATATATCAGACCGTGTTTTACTTCTATTCATAAGGTTTTCAGTGGCCTTTTTTTTTTTTTCCAGGAGTAGATGGCCCCATCCTTCTTATCATTTTGTTTTTATCTGGAAACTATCTACCATGGGTGACCCTGTGGGTACTTGAAATACTGGTGGCATACAAGCCACCAAGTATGATAAACAGACAGGTAAGTGATGATAATTAAGTTAGTATCTGGAAATACATTTCCAGAATTAAACATGCTACATATACAGTGCAAACAATCCTTGAGAAGCAGTAGCATGAAACATTTAGAAATGATTTCTATTCCCCATGTTTTTCTTGCTATAAAATGGTGATGCTCCAGAACCATTCATCCAGTTTTGAATGGTAATTATAATCAAGGGCATGTGTAATTGACTCAAGTTATAAATGCCCACCCTCTTCCAAGTAGTCCAACCATTCTTTCATTGAATATTTACTAAGACATACAGAGCATGTCTAACACTTGTGATTTCTTTTAGAGATATCAAATAAGTTTCAATATTGCCTCTGGCTTCAAGAAGTTTTCAATCTAGTTTGACAGGGAAGATTTGTTCATGTAAACCAACAGAGAACAACATGAAATGAAACAGCAAAATGTTATTTAGTGGGAAGTGAAAAAAGAAATAATGAAGAGATTCCAAATAACAGCTGCCCACTGAAGCCCCATAAGTGACCTCAACAATGAAGTAGTCCTGTGAGGAATTCCCATAAACTGAAGACCACAGGCTCGATCTAGAAGAAGCAGCTTCTTACTCTTCTGCATCATTTCATTTATTACCTTTTAGGAAAAGAAGTCACGACTGCCATCACTTCAAGAACCACTGAATATCTTGATTTTTTATGTGAATTTCTCAGTTTTAGCATTCAAGTTAAGCTTTAGTTTTGAAAAATTTGGCAGTCATTTAAAAAGTGAAGTTATATTACAAGCACAGGCACAGGGAAACTGTTTGATTTAATATTTGGCAAGTTGACCTTAGGAATTCAACCATGCTCACTAAACCAAAAAAAAAAAAAAATCCACTTCCATCTAGTAGATTCTGACTCACAGTGACCTTGTAGGAGGGAGTAGAACTGTCCCACAGAATTTCTAAAGCTATAAATCTTTATAGAAATAGACTGCCTCATCTTTGTTCCATGTAGTGGCTGGTGGTTTGAACTGTTGATATTTTGGTCAGCAGTCAAATGCTTTGCTCACACCAGGTATTATTTATCTCAGGAGGATCAGGACCTGTAGACATTTCTTTAAAAAGATTGTAGGTGTGCGTGTAAGGTGAGCCATGGCCCAAGAGAGATTTACCTCTCTTTTCTCTTTCTTTGCACCCATGGCTCCTGTACAACTAGATGTTTGTACAAATGATTGTACATTTCCATAGCAACAAATATATCTTCTCAATCATTCCAAAGGTTCTCAATATTTGCTGCATATTAAAATCACCTGGGAAACTTCTAAAAATTCTAATGACCAGAACGCATCCCTTATCTGTTATTTTAGAATATTTTAAAGTGGAATCCAGCCATCAGTATTATTAAAAGACAATTCCAAAGAAAAGGTGGTTTAGACCAGCTGTACATGCAAATAACCTGGAGGATTTCGAAAAATCCAGATGCCCAGATGATACTGTATATCAGTTATTTATTGCTGCATAATAAACCATCTCATAACCTAGTGTCTGAAAACAACAGCAATTTTATTTGTAATTTGGGCTGAGCTCAGCTGATTAGTTCTTCTGCTGGTCACTCATGTAGTCACTTGGCTGAAATACTCAATATGATCTCATAGGCCTGTTGGTTGTCAGACTGTTTGTCTAAGGCTCCTCAGTCTTCTCCATGTGGCCTTCCCAATAACCTAATTTGTATTTGTTTGCAAAATGACCTCAAGATTCCAAAGCAGCCAAAAAGAGTACTATTCAAGCCTCTGGTTGCATCATGTTTGATCATAACTTACTGGCCAAAACAAGTCATGATGAAGCCCAGATTCTAGAGGTAGATAAATAACCTCCAACTCTTGATGGATAGAGTAGCAAAGCTACTCTGGGAGTTTGATGGAGATCATTGCAGCCTTCTTTGAAAACAATCTACTACATTGCAGTGGCTATATTTTAAACATTCTAGGTGATTCCAATGTGCAACCAAGATGAGAATCAGTGATGATGACTAGCAATTCACACACTGCAGTGTGCATTGGAATCATCTGGAAACTTTGTTAGAAGAAATTCCTGCACATCATCCCCCTGAAACACAAATTCAATACCTCTAAGATGGGGTCCAACATTTTGAAATTGTCACAATCTCCCAAGGTGATGCTGGTGCTGCTGGTCTTCTGTTCACATTTTGAGCATCGATAATTTAAACCATGGTTTTAGAAATCCTCTATTAATAATTCAAAATTAATTATATATATATATATATATAAAATATGTTTTGTGTGTGTGTGTCGCCATCCAGAAAGTGAGCCTAGCACAGAGGTAGTGTAGGTCCAGGCATAAGCCAATATATGTTTTATATATATATATATATATAAGTTTTAGCTCACTGTGATAATATCCCTACTATAACCTCCTGGCTTGTTTCTTGTAACTTGTTGCCCAAACCTCTTCTTTAGCTTACCACGCAGGTGCCTGTATTGAGGCAGTCTTATTCTTGGTTCTTCTGACCCTTACCTCTGATCTCAGCCCAAGAACTGGAATCTTTTTTTTTTTTTTTTTTTTTTGGTGAAGATTTACAGAGTAAATTCACTTTTCATACAGCAGTTCACATATACTTTGTCTCATTTTTTTGAACTAAGATCTTGCCTTGTTACAAAAGTTCATTCAAAGAATCAAGTCTGCTCAACTGGTCTTGGAATTCCTCCTGCATTCTGTAACTAAGCTTCAATCATACCATCTATAAACTTCAGATTTTGTTTGTCTCCCAGATTTCTTCCTCAAATATGGTAGGGAGAGGTAGTCTCTCTCCATGCTGGTTATTTTCCATTGGCTATGCCTGGACCTACACTGTCTCTCTGCTCTGTGTCAAGGGAAGTGGATCTCTTATCTAATGCATCAGCTAGGTTGACTTTCTGGATGGTGGCACATAGACTAATGGGTCTCAAAGTAGGGTTCCAAGACCAGCAATGTCACTGTCATCTGAGAACAATTTTTTTTTTTTTTTTTAAGGAATAGAAATCCTTGGCCCCACCTCAGAATTAGTAAAACAAAATTCTAGATATGGGATGCAGCAATTCTGATGCATGCTTAAATTTGAGAATCATTGCTGTAAGGTTTGGTAGATGGTAGGCAATGGCAGGAATCTAAGTATAGATAGAGAATGATAGGTTGATCTTATGTTATGCTTCCTTCTTGCTCTGGGTCACATTTTCCACCTGAGGCTGCATGCCTCTACAAAGTACAGCTCTTGACAGGCATCATTGCTCTGAAGTTTTAGCTCACTGTGATCTTTAAAAATACTATTTTCTCCTTTTCCAGCTCCAAGTTTAAGAATAGTAAGGACTTCCTACTGTTGATAGGTTCTAGGTTTCAACATCCATTGTTGTTTCTTTTAAGCCTGTCTGTATAGAATCAACTTGATCACAGTGAGTTTATACATGGGTAAATAGTTTCTTCCTTTAAAGTATTTTAAAGCATCTGGTTGGATTCTATCTCCTGCTGTTATCCTTAGGTACTGCTGCCTGCAGATTTTTCCTTCTCAGCCTGAGTCATCCTACTAAACACTTAGCTGAGATCATGATGGATAATGGAATTGGGATAATTTTTATTTACCTTAAAGTATGGTTCCCTACAAAGGCAATATCAGGAGAAGAAAGACATTGCAGATAATGACATCAAGAAGATAAGGCCTTTCCTAGCGTTCCCAAAAGCTCAATTAACAGGTAGAATCTCACTTAATCTATATATTGCAATAATCATATGTGTGCATTTGTCAGTATACAAATGCAAGTGCTATTATAGTTAAAAGAAAAAGTCCCCCCCCCCCCAAAAAAAAAGAGCATTGAGCTCTTCTGGTTCAATGAGAAATGAGAAATGAAACCCTGAAATGAAAATGAGAAATGAAACTCTGAAATTCTCCTGCCAGCTGTTTCAAATGTCACAATACGTTTGTCAGAGAAACAATAGAATCTGGTTTGAAGAGCTCCTCTCTCTGGAAAAAAAAAAAAAAAGCAATTAGCAAGATCATGAAATATATCACAAACCCAACTGGATGCTAATGCAGATGGTTTGCTTCCAAAATAAGTAGTTTGGGAATGTTGTGCTTGCTTATTTATTTTAAAATAGTTTCTGTATAAAAAACATACCAGAGCTGGTCATATATAATAATAACCATTCATCCAGCACATCATCGCCTAGAATAGACCACTAGTACAAAAAATGAACTTGACACTACATGTACAAAATAGGCTTAAACATATGCAGTTTGAATGTGAATCTAGTTTAGGATCAATGTATGGAAGAGTTGTAGTATACAAAATGTTCTTAGAAAATCCCTATGATCAAAGCAGATGGGATTTTTTTTTCCATAAACACAAAAAATACTTAAATATTTACAGTGACAGAGAAATTTTATCCTAAGAATATCAAGTGAAATTGTTATAGTTATGAAACCCATTTTATACATGAGGAAACAGCACAGATAAAGAAAATCCTAGCAGCAAACATCCAGTAGGAAATAGCAAACCAAAGCAGTCAACTCTAACTCATGATGATCTTATGCATGTCAGAGTAGAACAGTACTGCATAGGATTTTCAATGGCTCTGACCTTTTGAAAATAGACTGCCAGACTTTCCTTCTGAGTCACCTTTGGTTGGATTTGAACTGCCAACATTTTGCGTAGTAGCCCAGCGATTAAGTTTTCATGCCACCTAAGAACTCCTTGCAGAAAATACAGGGAAAAAGAAATTATTATTGCACCATATAAAATAACTGTATCTTTTAAAACTTTGCTTTATTTTCCAGAACACTCTTTGTGTTTTTTAAACCACACATCACTTGTTTTTTTAAATTCATAATTTAGGTTTTGAGTGCTTAACTTTGTCATGTGTTATAAATAGTCCAGCAGAATTAATGTGAATTTTAAGTAAATATCTTTCTCTGTGCTAAGATAAATTTATTTTATAAATATTTTGCAAACTTTCATTTGGTGAGACACTATGTCTACACTGGTGATGGAAATAGATGCATTCCTTGTCATGACAGAGCAAAAACTGTGATGCAAGAATGATAGTAACATTGAAGATAATGATGGTAATGACACAGTGGCTGCAACAATGGGCTGAAACACAGCAACAATTGTGAGGATGGTACCAAGCTATAGGGTTTAACGTCTGTCTGGGGGTAGGGGAAGTTTAATTGCAAACAGACCTCATCCATGTACAAGCATCTAATGGAGTAGAAGAAAGTCAACACAATCATGAATGATGATTCACTGTATTTGGTACCAAAGCCTGCTAACCACCCATTTGCCATTGAGTTGATCCTGACTCATTGACCCCACGTGTTTCAGAGTAAACATGCTTTCCAGAGAGTTTTCAATGACTGTGATCTTTTGGGAGTAGATTGCCAGGTCTTTCTTCTAAGGCATCTCTTGGTGGAATTGAACTACCCACCTTTTATTATTAGCTAAGCACTGAATAGTTTGAGCTACCCTGGATAGATCAAGACCCCTAGTACTTCTACTATTGCTCTCAATAATTATGACCTTGTGTCTCCGTTCACATCTCATCAACCTATTAAAAAATAAGATAAAATATTGAAACCTGGCCTTTGAGATGATTTAGATAATAGAGATACTAGACTGAGAATTTTAGGTTCTTATTCCAGCTGTGACACTTTAATAGCCTTGAGACTGGATAAGTTATTTAAACACAGCTTTTTGATCTAAGCTATTGATTAAGCTAACTTATATATATGGAGATGTTGTAGTAATTCTTGGTGCACTGAAAACACTACATATGAGATGGTGGCTGGCTACCATTGCCAACCACTTGGAAAGGGATCAAAATTGGAGATCCTGCATAAAGTGGGAGAAAAATTGCAGAACAAAATTCAAAAACATAAAAAAAGATCAGAATTACTGTTGAATAGAGACTAGTGAAAGCACCAAGACTATGAGCCAAGTCATCCTGAGGGCCTGGAATTGAACTCACTACTATGGTTTAAGTCTCAGCCTAAAAATAGACATCCTTAGAATCTGAACACCTACACCTGGGAGATGTGTTCCTTAGAACAATCAACCACCGGAGGTCAGAATGGTGGCATTTGCAAAGGAAGAAAAGTAGGGAGGCAGAAATGCATAAGCAAGAAGGACACAGGGGAAGGGTACCACAACGTGGAACTGGAAAGAAAGCTATTGAGTTGCTGTGATTGTAATCAGTGTCAAAAAAAGAGAAACCACTACATATGTATTTGCCATGAGAGTTCAGTGATTTTTTTCATCTAGAGTGATTTGTGGCTGGTACCCAGCTGTATTTCACCATAATTTCTAATTCCAGTTTATGCTTATCTTCCCTCTCTTCTTCAACCAACATTTTCATAGCTTCTCATTCTTCCGTGATGATTTTTTGTTGTTGTTGTAGTAAAAATACATATAATAAAGCATTTGTCAACTCAGCATTTTTACATGTACAGTTCAGTGGACTCGCTTTTGTCTTCATGTTGCACAACCATTACAACTACCTATTTCCAAATCATTCCACCATCCTTAACAAGAACTCATTAGCTCCCAAGAGTAGAATATCACTTTCTCTCTCCCTCTCACCCCTGGTAACTACTAATAAACTTTGCTTTCTATACATTTGCCTCGTTCACATACATGTTAGTTCATATACATGCAAATATTTCATATTTGTCCTTTTGTGACTGACTTATTTCATTCAGCATGTTTTCAGTTAATCTATGCTGCAGCATATATCAGAACTTCATTTCTCTGCATATATATTGCATGCATATACCATATTTTGTTTATTCATTCATCTGTTGATTCTCCTTTGACAAATTTGCTTTGAACAGAAAGGAAAAGCTCTTACACAGTAATTATATAATAAGACCAGAAAGTTCTCAGCAGAGGGGGCCAGATGTCATTTTAAACCCAGATCACTGAAATAGAGAAGGTCTTGAAAGGAGAATCTTATCTTGGGTTTATGCTTCGCCCAATTACTGGATCCTAGGCACCTAGCAAGAAAGTCTTTATGCTTTGCCACGCTAAACAATTTCTGTAGCCATATCTGCTTTCTTCTAAATCTAGGCATATCATTTATGACCTTCATCTACAGTGACTAATCTGCAAGATTTCTCCCAATTACAATTGCTTTAATTTTAACAATCCTTTATATAGTCAAAGGCTATAAAAGCACCAGTGACTTCCATATGTATATATGAATAGCATTTCAGTTTTGGGATCTAAATGTAAAAGTACATCCTCTAAAAACCATATGCTAAACCCTCAGCCTTGCTTATTGTTACTGCTTAGTTAGATGCCATAAAGTCTCTCACACACACACACAGACATACATGCAACCCTCCTCGCCCCCCAGATACTTGACAACATTGTGAACAACAAAACAAAATGCTGCCATCCCCATGACTGATTAGAGATCAGATTTTCATGACCCATAGGGTTTGGTTATTATACACTCCTATAACTAGCAAGCACCCTGTGCTTCTCTGTGATTGCACCAAACACATTTGTATTTCTCATTCTACTTCTGTGTAAGTAGAGTCTATGTTCCATGGAAGTCACTAGGTTGCCTTTTTCACTTTATCTCATGACAGACTAAGGCAAGTCTAGCTGCACCCTATTTGCCAGTATCTAAAGCATACTTAAGGAGCTTTGGTGACATTATGGCTAAAACATTGGACTGCTAACCAAAAGGTCTAGGCTTCGAAACCACCAGCTGCTCCACAGGAGAAGACAGTTTGCTTCTGTAAAGATTTACCACCTTGGAACCCCTATAAGGCAGGTCTACTCTGTCCTATAGGGTCACTATGAGGCAGAATTGACTTGATGGCACTGTGTTTAGTTTTGCTTCTAGAAAGCATACTTTAATTCTCATAAAATGTCAGTGTTTTCAAGTTTCTCCCAATTATTTTTTCTTTAGGTTTTCATTACTACTTAATGTTCATAACCCTTATCTCTAGGTTCATTATGTAAGACAGCTCAGATTGTGGTTACTTTTATGATGAAATATGAACTGAATTCAGGGAACTCTTACAGGAATGCTTATAGAATGCTACCTGTAAAAACTCCAGTGGTTTTAGCCATTAAACTGTAATCTCGATTAAACATCTTACTCTCCATTGTGGAAATCTTGCTTTTGCAGGATCCAAAGAATGGACATAAATCCTAATAAAATATGTTCATGGGACTCATTAGTCTAGTCCCTTGCTTTACTTAAATTTACAGTATCTGATAATTCCTAGTGGATTCCTCTACAGTTTTAAAGGTATCCGTGGACTCTTATCTTAAACTGTATACTTTTGTTATATACCACTCCTGAAATTCTTCAAGGCTTATACCTTGGATTTAAAGAGAACATTTTTACAGGTAATAATTTCTACAAGGTCATGATTTTTTAAAACACAATATCCTCTTTTAAGGAGATTTCTTGAAAATTAGAAATATTAAGATTATTATTATTATTATTAATGAGTTAAACACAGTATTATATTTTATGTAACACTTCTAATTTGTTTAAGAAAAATAAAAACATCAAAAATAATAACACTAGCAATTAGCATTTATGGAGCAATGATTAAGTACCTAAGATATATTTGAGATTTGTATTTTTTATGTGTAAATCTAACAGAAATTCTGTTCATATTATTATTCTTACATATAAGTAAAGAAATAGAGCTTCATGCCAGTTGAATTCACTCAGTATAAAATAGTTGATAGATGAGTAAATAAGAATTCAAAAGTGGGTCTTTCTGGGTCCCATGCACTTTCAATAAATGCTATATTAAGTCTGTAAAATCATTTAAAATTAAAAATAAAGAAAAAAAAAAAAGACTTGACTTGAGCCCTTTGAAAAAGTAATAAATTAGAAAAAACATAGTGATTTGAGGTTAACTAAGAGAAAGTTTAATATGAGCATAGAAGGGGACTGACTATCATATTGTAGTTTCTATGGTGCCTTTTCGCAGAATAGAAGAAGACAAACATACGGTTTTATATGTCTTTATGAAGTGCCTTATATCATCTTATAGTTTGATATATCTTTGCATTCTTATTCTGAACTTACATAGAAAAGAACATAGATAAATTAGGCTACTATGAGAAGAGAATAAGTTTTTTCTCCCCTCTCCCAAGCTAGCATGCTAAAATTAAAAATATTATACCATACCAGTTGCCACTCAATTGACTCCAAATTATGGCGACCCCATGGGTTTCAGAGTACAACTGTGTTCCACAGGGCTTTTCAATGTAATGGAAGTAGATCGTCAGTCCTTTTTTCTAATGGTGGAGAAAATTAGAACTCTTACTTATAATGTGATAAGGCAACAACTAAGAAAATTAAGTGTGTGGACTATGCCTTTGGGTAAGTTACATTTTGCTAAAACAAAGAAACAAAAAACTAGAATTTAATTAAGAAATGATAGGTTACAAAATATTTACTGATATAATTATTAGAAGTCATAATGGTTAGAAATTTTTTGAGCTGCAGGGAGAAGCAGAAAAGCCAACCATGAGTAGCTTAAAGTTATTGATCTAAAACATGTCTGACATTAGAATTACCAAAGAACAGTCTCTCAAGGGTAGGGAAAACAGAGAGTCATTACTTAATGGATACTCAGTTTCTGTTTGGAGTGATGAAAAAGTTTTGAAATGGAGAGGATGATGTTAGTACAACATTGTGAAAGTAATTAATGCTGCTGAATTGTACACTTAAAAATGGTTGCAATGGCAAAAATTATGTTATCCATAGTTTACAATATTAAAAAAAAAAAAATTGTCCAGAAGGTTTATAAAACTACTGATTCTTGAGCCTCAGCACTCAGGGTTTTTTTGTATAATTGATTTCTTTAAAGGCCCTAACTGAGCCGAAGCGAACTCGCTGCCATGGTATATGGAAGTAGATTGCCCAGGCTTCCTTCCAAAGAGTGGCTGGAGCTGGAGGGTTTGAACTGCCAGACTTCTGATTAGCAGTCAATTCCTTAAGCACTACACCACGAGAGCTCCTTTTAAGGGCCCTAGTGTTTAATTTTTAACTACCAGGTTGGTGATTTGAACACATCAGCTGTTCCATGGAAGAAAGATCTAGCAGTCTGATTCAGTAAAGATTAACCCATTACTGTTGAGTTGATTCTGACTTATAGTGACCTTATAGGACAGAGTAGAATTGTTCCATAGGGTTTCCAAGGCTGTAAATCTTTATGGAAGCAGACTGCTTCATTTTTCTCCTGCAGAGGAGCTGATGGGTTTGCACCATCAACCTTTTTGTTATCAGCCAAATGTTTTGAACACTGCAACACCAGAGTTCCTTTCTGTTAAGATAACACCCTTAGAAACACTGTGGGTCGGTTCTACTCTGTTCTATAGGGTCACTATGAGTTAGTATCCACTCAGTGACAATGTGTTTTGTTGTTGTTGTTGTTTTTTTCCCAGCCATTCCAATATTACTTAGAGTATCACTTATCTAAGGTCCTGGCTTCTGACCAGAAGTTTGGTGGCTCCTACAAGTGCCTCAAAGTCAAGACATGATGATCTATTTCTGTAAAATCAGCCCTTGAAATCACTTGGCAGCATGCACAGTTCTACACTGAAACACATAGAGTTTGCCATGAGTCAGAACCTACTTGATAGCAACTGTTTATTTTATTTATTTATTTTTTTAATTGCTGCATAACAAATCACTCTAAATGTAGTGACTTACTATAACAGACATTATCTGCAGGTCAGAAATCTAGCTGGGTGCCTCTAATTAGCTTTCTCAATGGGCTGCAATTAAGATGCAGCCAGGACTACAGGCATTTCAAGGGTCAGCTGGGGGAGGATGGGCTTCCACACTCACTCATGTGGTTGATGGGTAGCCTCAGTCCTTGCAAGCTGTTGTCCTGAGACACCAATTTTTGCTCTGTGAGCCTCTCCATAAAGCAGCTCACAGCAAAGCAGTGGGCTTCCCTGAGACTAAGGAATTGAGAGAGCAAGAGAGCATCAAGGAAGCTACCATTATTTTAACTATTTGTAATCTCAGAAGTGATTCTTATCACTTTTGACATATTCTGTTAATTAGAACAAACTACTAGATCTAACCTACCCTCAAGACAAGAGGCTTATATAAGGATTTGAATAACAGGAAGCAGGAATCACTAAGGATTTACAAATCAGAATTCTCTAGAGAAAGAGAACCAACTGGAGATCACCATATTTTTATGCAAATAATACATGCGATACATGCTTTTTTTTTTTTTTTTGGCAAGCATCACAGCTCCCTCCCGTGTTAGATTCCTATTCACCTTATATGTGTTATACGCACATGTATCTTATTTGAGAGGGTGTGGTATATGTGAAAATACAGCATGTGTATATATTGACATAATAAAATATATAGATAGAGACAAAAAATGGATGTGGAAGAGACTCTGAAACCTGCTCTTGAATGGACAGTAACTAAAGGGAATAGAAGAAATGATGAAGGAAAAGAGCTGAGCAGAAGATTTCAAAGGGTTGCTAGAGATGACAAAGTAAAGTATTATAATGAAATGTGCAAAGATCTGGAGTTAGAAAAGCAGAAGGGAAGAACACACTTGGCATTTCTCAAGGTGAGGAAACTGAAGAAAAAATTTCAAGCCTCCAGTTGCAATACTGAAGGATCCCATGAGCAAGCTACTGAATGATACAGGAATCATCAAAAGAAAATGGAAGGAATCCACAGAGTCACTGTACCAAAAAGAATTGGTCAATGTTCAACCATTTCTGGAGGTAGCATAAGACCAAGAATTGAAGATATTGAAGGAAGAAGTCCAAGTTGCACTGAAGGCATTGGTAAAACATAAGGCTCCAGAAATTGACGAAATACCCATTGATATGTTTCAACAAAAGAATGCAGTGTTGGTGGTGCTCAATTGTTAATGCCAAGTAATTTGGAAGACAGCCAAAAGTCAACCGACTGGAAGAGATCCATATTTATGGCCATTCCAAAGAAAGGTAATTCAGTAGAATGTGAAAATTATCTAACAATATCATTAATAATACACAAAAGTAATATTTTCCTGAAGGAATTAAAAAATGGTTGCAGCAGTACATTGATAGGGAACTGCTAGAGATTCGAAACAGGATATGGAATGGGGGATAGCTTTGCTAATGTCTGATGCATCTTAGCTGAAAACAAAGAATACCAGGAAGATGTTTACATGTTTTTTATTGACTATGCAAAGGCATTCAAGTGTGTGAAACATGAGAAATTATGGCTAACACTGAAAAGAAAGGGAATTCCAGAAAATTTCATTGTGCTCATGAGAAACCTGTACATAGACCAAGAGTCAAGAAGATACTGCATGGTTTAAAGTAAAGAAATGTGTTTATCAAGATGGTATTCTTTCACCATATTTATTCAGTCTGTATACTGAGCAAATAATCTGAGAAACTGGATTATATGAAGAAGAATATAACATCAAGATTAAAGGAAGACTCATTAACAACCTGTGATAAGCAGATGGCACAACATTGCTTGGCAAAAGTGAAGAAGACTTGAAGAACTTACTGATGAAGATGAGACACTACAGCCTTCAGTATGGATCATACCCCCACTTAAAGAAAACATAAATCTTCATAGTTGGACCAATAAGAAACAACATGATAAATGGGGCAAAGATTGAAGTTGTCAAGGATTTCGTTTTACTGGGATCTACAATCAATGCCTATGGGAGCTTGTTGTTTTTGTTGTTATGTGCCGTCAAGTTGGACCCGACTCATAGCGACCCCTCCTTGGGTTTCCGAGGCAGTATCACTACGGAAGTAGATTGCGCCATCTTCCTTCCGAGGAGTGGCTGGTGGATTTGAACCCCCAGCCTTCTGGTTAGCTGTTAAGTGCCTTAGGCACTATGCCTATGGGAGCAGCAGTCAAGAATTCAAACGTGTATCACACTGGACAAATCTACTACAGAGGACCTCTTTAAAATATTAAACACCAAAGATGTCACTTTGAAGACTAAAGTATACCTAACCCAAACCATGGTATTTTCAGCAGCCTCATATGCATGCAAATGCTAGATAATGAATAAAGAAGACTGCGGAATAATTGATGCATTTGATTTGTGGCATTGGTGAAGAACATTGAATGTACCAAGGACTGCTAGAAGAACTAACAAATCTGCCTTGGAGGAAGTACTCTGGAAAGCTCTTAGAAGTGAGAATGGGCAGACTTCTCCTCTCATATTTTGGTCATGTTGTCAAAAGGGACCAATCCCTGGAGAAGGCTATCATGCTGGGTAAAGTAGAGGGTCAATGAAAAAGGGAAGACCATCTACAAGAAGGATTGACACAGTGGCTGTGATGATGAGTTCAAGCATGTAAGGATGATGCAGGACCAGGCAATGTTTCATTCTGTTGTACATAGGGTCACTATGAGTCAAAACTGACTTGACAGCACCTAACAACAACAACATATATAGAGAGAGATTTACTTTAAGGAACTAACTCATGTGATAGTGGGGACTGACAAGTCTGAAATCCATAGGGCAGGCTAGTAGACTGGAAACTCAGGCAAGATTTTTATGTTATCATCTTGAGGCAGTATTTCTTCTTCAGGAAACTTGAGGTTTTGTTCATAAGGTCTTCAACAATCACATGAGGACCACATGTATTATGAGTGTAATCTCCTTTATCTAAAGTCAATAGACTATAAATTTTAATCACATCTAAAAAATACCTTCAAAGGATTATCAAGACTGTTTGATCAAACACCTGGGCACCATTGCCTAATCAAGATGACATACAAGATTAAGCAATACAGGGGATCATTTTGTATACTACCTATCACAGCCAGGTTTCAGAATCAATAGCTTAAGTAGAGGTTTATATTTTCTCAAATAACAAGAAGCCCCAGAGAGGTCTAGTGGGTGAAGATTTTCAAGACTGCCATAAAAGAGCTAAACCCTAGTCATCCTCTTGGAATTTGTCTGGAAGAGGGGAGAAAGGGTAAAAGAAGAAGGTCTCTGCTAGGCATGCCTCACTTTTTCTTAAGAGAGCAAATATTTTCCCATAAGTCCTCCTGAAAGGCTTCTGTTATTTCACGTGGGCTATAAGGGGTCACTTGGGCTCCTCTAACTGGAAGTGAGCATGTATGGGAGCAGCAAGGGATACACAAGTTGAAAATGTTTTTTGAGTAGCTTGTCAATCATATTTGCACACACTGTATATATTTCTCTGTATCTTAATCATTGCTGTATCTAAATTTCAGTTTGTCAATCAAGTATGAATTAATGCTAGCATAATAAGCTTTATTTTAAAATTATCCTAAAGATTGTATTTCCCATAGCTTCAAATTCATCACAATACCCTCATGCAACAGGAAGTAAAAAATACCTTTGAGCAGCTGAAAGAGTTGAAATCAAGCTAAATCTATATAAAATCCCTCCAATCTCCATTTTCAGTCTTATTTTGAATTCACAGTCTGTTCTGGTTACCTAGTGCTAGTCTGATAAGAATATACTACAAATGGGATGGCCTTAATAAACAGGAGTTTATTTTCTTACAGTTGGAGGCTTTAAGTCCAACTTCAAAGTGCCAGGCTTTAGGGGCGTGTGAAAGCCCCTCGACCTTGGGTTCAGCTCTGCCCCTTGCTCCCGGCCCACTGAAGCTAGAGGCTTTTCTTCACTCAGACAGCTGCTGGCTGCTGAGGCTACCAAACCCAAGGTTGACAAATAAAAAGGCACAGTCCTGATATTACCAAATCATACGGCAGACCATTAATTTAAGTCCATTGTAAGTCCCAAGGTCAGCATGGCAGGCTACTGAACAATGACATGGCTACATGCAGGGTCCAAGCATGCCATAAGGTAAAGACCATTCCCGAAGCTGCTTCTTATATACAGGAAGCAGACCACATATCGATTGCAGCTATTCAACTGCCTGTGGTAGATCTCACCATGGAGTGGATTTCCAATCTCATCATGGGAATGACTACCACCAGCTGCCCAGCCATTCAACCAGGCCCAGCCAAGCTAACACAAAAACATAACCACCACACAGTCGTAACAGGATTAATGATGAATTTATTCTACAGCTTGAAAAATACATTTATCTCAATTTTTCCCAAAATGGTAATCTCAACATTTTGACATATTATAAAAAGGACCTCTCTATTCTGGCCACAACCTTACTTTGTAGCTTTGCTCCCACCACTTCATTAACTCTCTTGTCTCCAGCAACTCATGTTTTGTGAGCACAACGTGATCCCACCCATCCTACTTCCTCTCTGCTTGCAATGTCCTTCCCAACTATTGTTTCAATTATACTATCTAAAATGTCTACAAGGACCATGGAAATAATGTAAGTGAAGGGAGTGGACTGGTGGTTGAAATAACACTTCCAAGAAGAGACATGCTCCATCCCATTCTTTATATCTGCTCCTTTCTTGGTCATGCCTTGGTCTTCTTGTTTTAACTGAGATGTAGTAGTCAGCCCAGGCTCATCACTACCACATAGGATATGGCTAGAGTACGGCCATATCTTTCTATTTTCTTTCAAGAAAAATTAAAAATCCAGATTTTAGTGTGATGTGTCTCATTTTAAAATCATAATGTACATAAGTATGCATTTACTTATTTAATT
Organism: Orycteropus afer afer; assembly: GCF_000298275.1. Classification (NCBI taxonomy): domain Eukaryota; kingdom Metazoa; phylum Chordata; class Mammalia; order Tubulidentata; family Orycteropodidae; genus Orycteropus; species Orycteropus afer. The sequence continues at coordinate 539,403 of NW_006921767.1, read as the reverse complement.
ATTTTGATGGAGGTAGGAAATATTCTACACAGCACACTGAACACATATACAGTCTGGAGCCTACTTCTGATTGAGAATTTGCAAGCCAAAATCAAAATACTTTCTTCTCTGGAATCTTTCCTAAATACTCTAGCTGGTTAATCTTTCCTCCATTGTTCTCTAGAAGGAGCAAAGAGGACCTTCAAGGTAAAATATACTATTTTATACCTGTGATTTGTATGTAAGTCCTCATCTGGACTGGGATATTTGATGGCAGAGTCTCCTTATTATGTTTGCACTCTCAGCATACAACATGGAATCCATCATGTAACAGAGACCCCATAAATGTTTGTTGCATTAATGTATCTTGAAAGAATACATAGAGCTGATAAAAGAATGTAGCTGACATGGACTGGACATGGTGAGAGAAGAAATAGGCTTTGATTTAGTAATTAAAGGCTGGAAAGAGAGATTTCTTGGTTGAATCTCTTAGAATGAAGCCCAAGATTCATTTATTTAAAAAAAAAAAATTTGCTAAAGGCCCATGATGCACCACATATTCTTCTAGATATTTGGGATATAGTAAACAATAAAAGGAGAAAAAAGAAGCCTTAGTCTTAGTAGGAGGGGACAGATAAGAAATAAAAACAACAAACAAAACACAGTGTTTTTTAATGATAATAATAAGTACTTTGGTGAAAAATGAAACAGGGAAGGAGAAATAAGTTAGGGAGGGACTAAGGAATGGGGATGTGTGCAAGTTTAAATAGGATAGTCATATTAGGTCTCTTTGGGAAGACAACATTAGGAAAAACCTTGAAAGAGATAAAGGAGCCAGCCAAGTAAATAGTGTTTGGGGCAGCAACAAGTTGAAATCTGGACGCAAGACTATATCTGTTCAAGGAACATTGAAGTGTCTGGGCTGGTGTGGCGAGACTGTATAGTAAGGAGATACGGGGAGGGCATGAAGTTAGAGATATAATATCAGGACAGGAGGAAGAGGATGAGAAGATGTTATAAACCATTCTGTGACAACTTTACTATAAGTTAGAGGGTAATCATTGGAGAACAGAAGAGTGGCAAGATCTGACATTTTAATAGTACTATTCTTACAGCAACTCTATTGACACTGAACAGAATGTGGACAAGAGAAGGGCAGGATAACCACTCAGACAGCTATAAGGAAATGCAAGGCAATATATTGGCAATTTAGACCAAGGTGGTAGTTGTAGAAGTAAAGAGTCTTGTAGAAAATGTGGTTTTCCATCTCATTACCTAATTGCCATCAAGTCAATTCTTCCTCATGACTCTACAGGACAGAGCAGAACTGCCCCATAGTGGTTCCAAGGCTGTTATCTTTATGGAAGCAGACTGCCACATCTTTCTTTCATGGAGTAGCTGGTGTGTTGGAATCACCTACCTTTTAGTTAGCAGCAGAGCATTTTAACTGCTGCACCACCAGAGCTCCTTTATCTAACCTCATTGTTGTTATGTACCATCGAGTCACACCTGACTCATAGTGACCCCTCCTTGGGTTTCTGAGGCAGTATCACTACGAAAGTAGATTGCCCCATCTTCCTTCCGAGGAATGGCTGGTGGGTTTGAACCGCCAGCCTTCTGGTTAGCAGTCAAGTGCCTTAGCCACTATGCTACCAGAGCTCCCATCTAATCTCATTATGTGACTAAAATAACATATTACTACCATTAAAACTTGCAACCATTTTCCTGAAAGAGAAAGAGGCCACAACCTGAGCAGTTAATTTAGTCTAAGTGCATCTTTTTTGTGTGTGTGATCCTTCTGATTTCAGTGCAGGCAACAGTCACATGATAATAAAATTGCTTGAACATGTACTGATTTGCATTGGAGACTGTGAGGATCCCTTGACATCTTTCTGATCTTCTCCTTTAATCTATTCTTCACATAGGAGCCAGGGTAATTGTTTCACAGTGCAAATCTGATTACACCTCCCCTAAGACATTTGACTGCTAACTAGAAGGCTGGTGGTTCAAATCCACCAGCCACTCCACAAAAGGAAAGTTGGGCAATCTACTTCCGCAGTGATCCAACTTGATGGCAGTGAGTTTGATTTTGGTCTTGGTTATTTAAAACAGTTTAATAGCTTGCCATTTCATATGGGATATAACAAAATTCCATGTCATGTCCTTCAGGACCCTGTTTCACCCGGATTCTCACAATGATGCCAAATATTAATAAGTTGTGCTTCAGCAAGGCTGTTAGTTTAGTCCTTTTTTATGTATTCTACTTAGATGAACAATCAACATATAAGGAAGCACCAGTCAAGAAATTAAATGACCTATTTCATTGGGTAAATCTGCTGAAAAGACCTCTTTAAAGTTTTAAAAAGCAAAGATGCCAATTTGATGATTAAAATATGCCTGACCAAAGCCATGGTCTTTTCATTTTCCTCATACGCATGTGAAAGTTAGATAAGAAAAATAGGACAGGAAAGAAAAAAGGATGTGCTCAAACTGTGGTGTTGGCAATAAATATTGATTATACTGATTGAAGAATAAATAAATAAGTCTTAGAAAAAGTACAACTAGAAGACTCCTTAGAATCAAGAATGGGAAATCAGTGACTCAATTACTTTGGACATGTCATGAGGAAAGAGCAATTGCTGAAAAAGGATATCATATGTCTGGTGAGGTAGAAGGCCAGCAAAGGCAAGGGAAATGGCCAAAGAGATAAAATGACACAATAGGTTCAGCAATGGACTCAAATATACCAACAATCATGATGAGGGTGCAGAGACCAGACAATGTTTCATTCTGTTACAACAGAAAGTTGTCAAGCTCCTCTCACACCCTGGTGTTTACCTCTTTTATTCCTCTGCCTCACTTATTTTCTATCCCTTCTTCACCTCATCTTATCTTTTGACTTTAGCTTTAACTGCTATTCCCTCTGGTACTCTTTTTCTAAGATTCTTGACTCCAGTTTATTCCCCTGCTATTGGTTCTGGTAGCCTTGCAGTTTCTCCTCATGGCATATGCCACAGTTGCAGTTTTTCATACATTTCTTTGATTATTTGATGTCTCCTGCCTTCCCCCTACACACACTAGATGATAAGCTCCTTGAGTATAGGGACCACATATGATTTCCTTCACCATTTATTCCCAGCATTTAGCACAGTGTCTGTCACATATATGACAGAGGAATGAATGAGAGAGTGCACAATCTGATGGGCTTAGAATTTAAGCATTACATAGCTTGCTTTTTTTCACTGCCATCTGAGTTGGATCCAACTCATAGCAATGCCTGCTTGGACTTCAGGGCAGTATCTCTACAGAAGTAGATTACCCAGTCTTCCTTCTGAGGAGTAGCTGGTGGGTGTGAACCGCCAGCCTTTTGATTAGCAGTCAAATGCCTTAGGCACTATGCCACCAGAGCTCCTCAATGCCATTTATATTCGTGGAAACATGGATAGAAAATAATTGGAAGAGTTGATTGTTGCAAATGTGCTGCTATAAAGCTGGGCAAGAAAGGTGACATTCTGTCCCGTCTAGGGAAAAATAAACTTAGATCCATCAATGACAATTAGAGTCTGAATTCAACCAGTGAATCATATTGGCCACCACTTGAGGAAACCAAGGGATTTTTGATCATGTCTATTCCTCATGCTGAAGTCCGGAGAGTAATGCTTTTGCTTGCCTGTGGTTTCTCTCTAGCACAATCTGTGAGGCAGGAATGAAATATTGTTATCTTTAAATGTCTTCTCAAGTTCATAGATTTTCATCAAGTTTTTCACATTTTCATATTAGGAAGAGAGAAAATAATTTACACACAAATTTGATTCAATGACATTTTTACCACTAAGTGCCTTTTAAAAAATTATATACCAGAGCTTTAAGAGAAATTAAAGTCTTATAATAATTTCATAAAGGAAGAATACAGTATTTCTTTCTCTTCCAAAATCAAATCAGTGCCATTGTGAATATTTTGTGTAAAATGATTTTACTCACATTAAGGTTATTTATATGTTATCTAAGAGTTAAAAAAAAAAAAAAAGAGAAGAGATTCTACTATAAATCTTAAAATTCTTAAAATTTTATCAATATTTAATTACCCAATTCAGGAATGATGTCTTATTTTAAGGAATTCCTCATAAATCCTACCTCTTAAATTTCCCATAAACAGACTGGTGTGTGTTTGTCATCAAGCAATTTAAAGTATAATTTTATGAGACTTTGGGTCATTATTGACACCAGACTAATAAACAGCAAAGGCAATTGATGCTGATAAATGCAAGAACAATAAATATAAGAACAAAGAAGGAAAAAATAATGTGCATCTGCTGAAGGGAAAGAAACGCTGAATACTGATTAAGAAAGTGTTCTGGGAGTTGTTGCAGAAAACCTCTAAAGCATGCAGCTTAATGTGCAACTGCAGTGAAAGGGCACAGAGAATACTGGATCATACGGCTGGGGAAAGACAATATAAATCAGATCTGGCATCATTAATCTTAACTTGAGTGTTAATGTCACTCAAGCAATTGTTCTCTACTTTGCTCCTGGTCAACAGAGGTCCAAAAGAATGCATTTGATTCTGAAATGATGTGGTAAAGAGGCAGCTACAAAAATTTAGTGGGCTGAGACTGGCAAACTGGAAAAAGATTCACAGCCCTGCTGGTAGACGCAGACTGATAGGTGTTGTTGCCCTTTCTTTTCATGGGGGCCAGTGAGGATTAAATAAACAAGTAATATCATCGAGTTTGTATAAAACTGAACCCCAGGCTACTTGGGCCAAATTTAATGGAGATTTTCACATTCCAGAAAACTCTCAGATTTTTACCTTGTCAGTTGATTCAATATTTCCCAAGAGGAGATTGTGCTGTCTGTGTGGGGAAGAAGAGGTAATCTATTTCTGTAAAGATTTACAGATTTGGAAAACCAGTGGGGTGTCACTATGAGTTGGAATCATTCATGGCAGTGGGTTTGGTTTTATGGTTTTAAATACATTTGGTAATATGTTTCACTGGAATCACTTCCTTTCTTAAATTCTATTCATCCTCAAAGCAAGGTGATTTGGAATTGTAAAGCTGTGAATGAAGGAAGATTCAAGAACCTGCAAGAGGTGGTATACATCCAAACAAATCTTTAATTCTTCAAAATTGTCTCTTTTTCTTCACTTCCTTTTAATAGCAGGACTTCTTTTGCCTGAATTAGCCATGTGTGTGTGTGTGTGTGTGTGTATTTATATAAAAATATTTTTTTTAATCAATTTTAATCCCATCAATACTCTCTTTCAACATTGTGCCAATAAAAACTTCACGTGCTTATAGCTTAAAAAAATATGAAAATCAAAGCAATTGTTATATTCCTACTTACAGGGTCAGTTCGTTTGATATAAAGAAAGAAATTGGACTTCTTTAGCTTGATTTGCATTTGAGAACTCTAAGTTGGCTGTTACAGATAACCTTGACATCATCTTGTGCTTGCAAATGATGTCTAATGAATGGTGCAAAACTCCAGATCTTTCTGGTAATGTTACCCTTTTCACCTTTATAAATCTGAGTTGAAAATGCTATGGGATGTCCAAGACTAAAGGGTGTGAAGTAAAAGATCAGCCATTGGCCTGGTTGTCTTGCCCATAGGGATTGGGGATCTTCAATAAAAGCCAAACTCACTGCCATGGAGTTGGTTCTGACTCATACTGACCCTCCCTTGGGTTTCCAAGGTGATATCACTACAGAAGTAGATTGCCCAACCTTCCTTCCGAGGAGTGGCTGGTGGGTTTGAACCACCAACTTTTTGTTTAGCAGTCAAATGCCTTAGGCACTACTCCGCCAGAGCTCCCTGGATCTTCAATGTTGTTGATGTGTGCTGTCGAGTTGGACATGACTCATTGTGACCCCTCCTTGGGTTTCTGAGGTGATATTATACGGAAGTAGATTATCCAAACTTCCTTCTGAGGAGTCGCTGGTGGGTTTGAACTGCCAACTTTCTGGTTAGCCGTCAAGTGCCTTAGGCAGTACGCTAGCAGAGCTCTTAAAGAGGTAACCCTAAATCTACTCTTCTGGTGACTTTCAGCACATAAACTCTTCTGAGAGTCTTCAAGCCTCTATTATAGTTTGCTAATATTATATGGAGCTCTTGTAGCATAATGCCTAAGGCATCTGACTGCTAACCAGAAGGCTGGTGGTTCAAACCCACCAGCCACTCCTCGGAAAGAAGATGGGGCAATCTACTTCCATAGTGATAGCACCTAGGAAACCAAAGGAGGGGTCGCTATGAGTCAGGTCTGACTCAATGGCACACAACAACACAATGACAATAATATTATGCAAAATGACAATGTTGGATACAATAGCAGAGGATGCATTTGGGATTGGTGCACCCAATATATATATATAGACAAATTAAAGATGATCTTTGTTGTTGTTAGGTGCTGTTGAGTTGGCTCCAACTCATAGTGACCCCATGTACAACAGAATGAAACACTGCCCATGCCTGTGCAATCCTCACAATCCTTTCCATACTTCAGCCCATCATTTCACCACTGTGTCAGCCCATCTCAATGAGTATCTTTAACATCTTCACTGACTTTCCACTTTAACAAGCATGGTAGCCTTCTCCAGAGAATGATCTCTTCTGACAACATGACCAAAGTGGGTAAGATAAAATCTGGCCATTCTCACTTCCAAGGAAGGTTCTGGCTGCACTTATTTGAGGACATATTTGTTCATTCTTCTGGCAGTCCATGGTATTTTAGTATTCTTCACCAACACCACAATTCAAAGATATCAGTTCTTCTTCGGTCTTCCTTATTCATTGTCTAGATTTCACATGCATATGAGCCTACTGAAAAGAAAATCTTTAGAACTTCAATAATTTTAAAATCACTGGTTTCTTATTAGCCAAAAGTAGAGAGATAGTTTCACTCCACCTCAAATCAAATTATAAAGATGCAAACTTTTAAGTTTAAAAACTTCTCAAGTATAGAGTTCCGGGAAGATTGCAGAATAAGCAGGAAGAATGTACAGACCCTCTTCAACAAGGAAAAAGGGAACCAATTAACACAGATACAGAAGGTAATCCTGGACCCCTGAGCCTTGAAGGGAAGGATATAGAAATGGACTAAATTCCAACTAGCAGAAGAATTTGCATGAAAACACCAAAAAAGGAGACATACAAAGCTGTGCTCTGGCAGCAATCCTGATGGCACAGACAGTTTGGATATTGCCAAGTGGTGTTAGGACCTAAGAATTAACCTAAAAATCAGCCCTGCTAGCTAGGGACTGCACAGAGACCTACACTGGTGGTTGGGGAATAAAAGGGAAAGCAGCGAAGAGGAAGGCGGGTTGAGCTGTGGAATTTTCATGTCTGGAGAGCCCAGCCATTTTGAATGTTTATAAGCAGTTTGACCATTTTGGATATTTAAAACAACAGCATTCTCCCAGATTCCAGGGACTTAAGAACAGGCTCCACTTGCCAGAACCACAAGGACTCTCCAGACCCAGACAACTAGAAAGGTGCAATACTCCTCTTACTACTCTTATACCCCACACCCTCTTGGTGAATGGAGGTGTGGCCAACTCTCACTCCCACCTACCTTCTAGGCCAGCAAGAATTCTACCCCAGTTTGCGTGCTCTAACAAAGCCTGGGTGCCCTGCCCCACCCTGCCGCAATTTTTTTTCTGTTTCCTGTTTTTTTAGTTTTTTTTTTTTTTTTAAACTGCTATTATAATTATTACTTTTGTCCTTTTTTCTATCATTCTTTATTCTTCCCCTCCCAGATTCTAGTTCTCAGCTTTTTTTCTTTTCCATGTTCCTGGTTGCATTTTTTTTTTTCTTTCTCGTGGTTAACCCAGTTACTTGTTTTTCTTTTTGCATTTTTCCCATTTTTTCTTCATTATTCTCCTTTGCTACATTTTTCTCTTATTGCCCTCTCTCCACATATTGCAGGCTTTTCTGTTTCTCCCCTTTTTTCTTTTCCTGTTTACTGTTTCTGTGTGATTATACAGGGTGTGTTTTGTCCATTTGCTTATACTGTTTTGGTGGTTATTCAAATGTTATTTTTGTCTAACTGAATGGAAAATAGCAACAGCCTCCACACTACACAACTACACCCATACCTCCTGCAGCTTTGCTTACTGAGCAAGAGCCACCACTTCCTTTTCCACTAGTGGGTCAACAATAAACAACCACCAAGAGGAGCCTGAATCACTCTTGGCTGCTCTTCAGAGTAACAGAGATCTAAATACAACAATGCCATGATGTCTCAGAGACAAAAGACCATCACAGTCCACACAAAGAAGCAAAATAAAGTGATAGAAACAAGGGAGCAGGATGCAGATCCAGAGGAAATCTCTGAGGAAGAACCAGCATTGGAACTCTCTGATAGGAATTCAAAAGAATTATATGTAGGTATCTTCAGAGGATTGAGAGACAGACCAAGGAAAACACAGAAAAAACCCTAGAAAAATTTTGGAAGAAAATACAAGAATAAAATGACAAAATAAATGAAAAATTACAAATGGTTCTAAATCTATAGATAGAAATCCAGAAGATTAATATTAAATTGTCAGAAATAGATAACACATTGAAAGGGCAAAAGAGTTTAATTGGTGCAATGGAAGAGAGAATTAATGAGATTGAAGACAAATACCTGAATACTTATTTGAAAAAGGATCAATCAGAAAAAAGATCAAAACAAAATGAAGAAAACCTAAGGTTCATGTGATATACCATCAAAAGGAATAACCTATGTGTCATTGGCATTCCAGAACAGGAAGAGAAAAATAAAACCACTGATAAAATAGTCCAAGATTTGTTGGAGGAGAACTTCCCTGGTATGATGAAAGATGAGAATACATCCATTCAGGAATTCCAACGAACCCCAAACAGGATAGACCCCAAAAGAAAATCACCAAGACATATCATCATCAAACTCATCAAAACCAAAGACAAAGAAAGAATCCTGAAAGCAGCATGGGAATAACAAAAAGTTACTTACAAAGGACAACTAGTAAGAATAAGCTCTGATTTCTCAGCAGAAACCATGCAAGTGAGAAGGCAATGGGATGGTATATATAAAACCCTGAAAGAGAAAAATTTTCAACCATAAATTATATACCCAGCAATATTGTCCCTCAAATATGATGATGAAATTAGGAGATTTCCAGATAAGCAGAAACTAAGGGAATTTGTTAAAACCTGACCAACCTTACAAGAGATGCTAAAGGGAGTCCTTTGAATAGAGAACCAAAAATAACAAATAACAAATGACCATTAATACACAAGATGACATAACCCAGAACCACAGCTATAGACATATCCAAAGTAAAATAAGCTTACAAGATTGTAAACATGAACCAGGAACATCAATTGGCAAGGGAGGACAACTATAAACCAGAAAGAGGGAAAATACTGTGTAGTTACAGAACTTCTAAACGGTGAAGAAGTCAAGAGAGTTGCAAGATAGTTATTCTAAACTTGAGGAGAAAATTATAAATCATAGGGTAACCTCAAAGAAAAATGATAAACCTTCACATCACAATAAAAAAGATGACAAAGACAAATATTCAGCAAATACTAAAAGAACAGCAACAAAGGAAATGATAACATTATTCATAAACATAATGAGCTCAGCACAGAAAATAATATGGACCAAAGAAACCAGGGACACCATGAAAACACATAAAAAAATGACAGCAACCAATTCACACTTGTCGATAACTACACTGAATGTTAATGGGCTAAATGCATCACTCAAGAGACAGAGAGTTGCAGACTGGATAAGAAAACAAAACCCATCAATATGCTGTCTATAAGAGACTCACGTTAGAGACAAAGGCAAAAAATGGACTAAAAATCAAAGGTTGGAAAAAGATATATCAAGCAAATGGCAACTGTTAAAGAGCAGGAGTGGCAACGTTAATTTCTGATCAAATTGACTTTAAGACCAAAACCACCATATGCAACAAAGAAGGACATTATATACTGATTAAAGATTCAATTGACCAAGAAGATATAACCATAATAAATATCTATGGACTCAATGAAAGAGCCCCAAAATACATAAATCAGACTTTAGAAGAGCTGAAAAGTCAAATAGATGACTTCACAGTCATAGTAAGAGACTTTAATACACCACTTTCAATGAAAGATAGAACAACTGGAAAGAAACCCAACAAAGATGCAGAAGAGCTAAACAATACAATCCACCAACTTGACCTTATAAACATCTGCAGAGCACTTCACCTAACAACAGCACAGTATACATTCTTTTCCAGTGCACATGGAACATTTTCCATGATAGACCATATGTTAGGCCATAAAGCAAGCTTTCATAAATTTAAAAATATTGAAATCTTGCAAGACATCTTCTTGGATCATAATGCTATCAAATTAGAAATCAATTATAGGAAGATCAATGGAAAGAGAGTAAACAAGTGGAAACTGAACAACACCCTCCTTAAGAAAGACTGGGTAAGAGAAGAAATCAAAATTGAAATTCAAAAATTCCTTGAATCAAAAGAGAATGAAAACACAACATACAAAAACTTTGGGGCACAGCAAAAGCAGTGATCAGAGGCCAATTTATATCAATAACTTCACCCATCAAAAGAGAAGAAAGAGCCAAAATCAACACTTTAAATCAACATCTCCAACAATTAGAAAAAGAACAGCAAACAAAGCTTACAGTCACCAGAATAAAGGAAATAATCAAGATTCGAGCAGAAATCAATGAAACAGAAAATAGAAGACAATAGAAAAAATCAGTAAGATCAGAAGCTGGTGTTTTGAAAAAAATCAATAAAATTGACAAACCACTGGCAAATTTAACAAAAGAAAAGAGGGAGAGAATACAAATAACATGAATAAGAAATGAAATGGGTGACATAACAACAGAACCAACTGAAATAAAAAAGATAATATCAGGACACTCTGAAGAACTGTACTCCAACAAATTTGTAAATCTGGAAGAGATGGACAGATTTCTAGAAACATACCACTTACCTAAACTATCACAGACTGATTTGGAAAAGTTGACCAAATCCATAACAAAAGAAGAAATTGAACAGGCCATAAAATAGTACCAACAAAACAAAGTCCCGCCCCAGATGGTTTCACCGGAGAAAAAATTCTCAAGCATAAAGTGTAATCTGGGATAGTGTGTTAACATGGCAGATCATTCTTTTAATTTGAACCAAAACTGATCCTTCAAATTCACTTGTGTGTTTCTCTCCTTACAGTCTCTTACTTGCTGTGATAGTTAAGGTTATATGTCAACTTGGCTGGGACTGGTTTTGAGTGGTTGGGCCAATGGGTGTAGTTATTTTCCATGATGAGACTGGTAATCCACTCCATGGTGGAATCTACTGAAGCAGCTGAGTAGCTGCTTTAGGGATGTGCTCTGCTTTCAGTATATAAGACAACTTTGAGAAAGGTATGTGAGCTTTTGATACACTTGGACTCTGCGTTTAGCAGCAGAGTCTTCATTTCAATGGCCTGCCATGTTGTCGGCTGATCTCAGGACTATTATCAAAAAAACAAACCAAACACCCTGCCATCGATCGATCCTGACTCATAGTGACCGTTCCTTGGGTTTCCAAGTATCTAATCTAATCTACCAGAGTAGATTGCCTGACCTTCCTTCCAAGGAGAGGCTGGTGGGTTTGAACCTCCAGCCTTCTGGTTAGCAGTCAAATGTCTTAGGCACTACACTACCAGAACTCCCTGGGACTATTAATCTACTTTAATTAGTGGCCTGCCATGTTGCTTGATAATTTTGGGACTGCGTATTTGTCGGCCTGGAGTTCGTCAGCCTCACCAGTCAGCAGCTGCCTGAGCTAAGACATACTTCCAGCTTCAGTGAGCCAGGAGCAAGAGGCAGAGTTAAAGCCCAGGGTCGAGGGGATTTCACCAAGCCCCTAGAGCTGGCACTTCGAACTCAGACTTTTAACTCCTACCTGTAAAAGAACAAATCCTTGTTTGTTAAGCCATCCACTTGTGGTATTTTCTGTTAGATGGCACAAGAGAACCAATACACTTGCCCAGTAAGATTTTGCATTGTTCCTAGCTCTAGTCTTGCAGAGGCACAAAATAATACCAGATGAATACTGAGCACCTAAACTATTAGTTACTTCTTTGAAAATTCAAAATGTTGTTCTTAACATATTAATCTGACGTTACAGGAGGTATGCCGTAATCTGAAAGTAGGCCTTTTGGTCTTTAAATAGTAGCTATGAAATAAGACATAACATATCCTTCCTATCAACTTAGCTAAATGTATTTTTATTTTGATATATGACGGCACTTTCTGGGGTTGTGTTTCACACTGGACTGCAGCAATATCACCTGGATTTTATTAATGGGTAAATTAATTTGATTTATAGCTGATGTTATTCTTCTAGGCTTATATTTTGGATTTAAGGTAAAATACTAAAGAAATTTCTTTTCTTATAGATATACAAAATATATCTGTCTATTTACTGGAAATGGAATTATAAATTACAAATTAGAATTACAAGCTATACATTTCTAGAACAATATTAAAGAATTCTTTAACTAGGAAATATATAAGATATAAAAAAGTCTCGTGGCTCAGGTTGTATTCTTTCTTGAAATAGTAAATTCTATTGGAATCCTATTTCATTCAGGAAATAGAGCTATTAGGAGGGAATACTGTGGAATCTGATGATCCAGGATGAATTGAGACTTGGTAATTTTATAGCTATATTACCTTGAATGAGTTACTTATTCTCTATTGGCCTAAGTTTCTTTTCTTCCAGAAAGTGTGAAAAATCTCAAAAATTAACCAAACTGGTAAACCATGTGTTGCACATAATAGCTTCTCAATAAAAGAAAAACCAGTTGTTACAGTGTTGACTCTGACTCCTGACAACCCATACCCTACTGTGCTCCATAGAGTTTTTAGTGGTTGATTTGTCAGAACCAATCACCAGACATTTCTTCTGAGGTGCCTCTGGATGGACTCTAACCTCCAATCTTTCAGTTAACAGCTGAGTATGTTAATAATGTGCACTACCCAAGGACTCCCAATAAAAGATACCAAAACCAAACTAACTGCCATTGAGTCAATTCTAACTCATAATTACCTCCATTGGGTTTCCAATGTAAATAAATCTTTACAGAAGCAGGTTCCATCATCTTTCTTCTGTTGTGTGGCTTGTGGGTTTGAACCACCAACATTTGGTTAGCAGCCAAATAAATGCCTTAACCACTGCACCAGCAGAGCTCCTTCCAACCAGAAGACTGGTGTTTCAAACCCACCAGCTACTTCTCAGAAGGAAGGTTGGGCAATCTACTTCCGTAATGATACTGCCTTGGCAACACAAGGAGAGGTTGCTATGAGTCGGGTCCGACTCAACAGCACATAACAACAACAACAACAGATATTAATTATTGTTGTTATTTTTCCTATTGCATGCTTATTAAACTTCATTTTCCCCTTGTTTTTACCCATGTCTTGCAATTCTGTCATAATACTTAGCAGTCTCTATGGATTTATCTTCTCTGACTTAGAGTACATTACTAATTTATTTATTCCTTTCTTACAATATCTAAGGTATTTTATCAGATTTTATTAATTGATTTCAAATTTAGTCAAAGAAATACAGATGGGATCCATGACCCGATTCAAATGCTAACCTGTAATGGACTGGTAGATCTAGCATACATTGCCCCCTCCATCTTGAAGGATCATCCCACACTTTCCTTAGCTATGGGGGTGGATGAGACTAGACGGGGCCAACTGTTACATGAAATTTGCCCTAGGTCAAGATTATATCAAGAATAAGCATTTGAGTGAAACCAATCTATCAGAGATTTCTGGAATTTTCTAAGGGAATTAACAAAACAATAATTTTTCTCCTCTCTCATCTGCAAAATACAAATAATATATATTTCATAAGGTAATTTTATTAAACAAATATTAATGAACTTAAAAATGAACTGGCATAAAGTAAAATCTGAGTGAATATAACTGAATATGAGCTATTATTATAGTTGTACTACTATTGTTGTCATATTTCCTCCAGAGTTGCTAGTATGGGAGGATATAGATCTGCAACTGCAGAAGTCATCATGCCCATCAAATAGGGAACAGCTGAACATGAACATGGGCTAAAAAAAAATGCTTAAGAATGAAGGGAGAGATAGTGGCTAAGGGGTACTCCTATGGCCATGGATCCAACTATACCTTAAAGCTGCAAAACACTATTAGAATTTACAAATACATGAGCCAATAAATTTCCTTTTCTAATAAACTAGTATGACTGAGTTTTGTCATTCAAAATCAAAAGAATATTGACTAATATTTTCACTCTACAATGTGGACATCAAATGAGTATTATCATAAGTTAATTTGATTAATTTGAAAGCCAAGTTAGTTATTCAAGATTGGATCTCTCTCTCATGTACATGTGCTTGAGTGAACATACACACACAGACACTTTACTTCCTTTTAATAGGTTTTTTTTGCCTGAATTATCCAGATAACTTATTCAATTAAATATTTGACTCTGCTGCATAGCCATAATGAATTAAGAATGGAAATGATGCTGAGATAGAAGAAAATTTGGAATCATTACTATTGTTCCACCTAATTAGGAGACCAAGAAAGACCAATGAAGGATCCACAGTTAGCACAATTATAATGACTTGATATTCTAGATGTTTGCTCAGTGAAAACAAAGGATATAGAAATATTTTAAGGAAAATAAGTGGGACACCTGTGGCTTCCAGCCAAACAATAGACAGGCATATCAGTTGAGCATTTACCTGAGGTAAATACACTCCTAGGAGAGAATAAGCATGAGAGAAAGAAGGGCTGTATATGCACAGGGAGACAGCTTAGGGGGCAGGAGTGCACGGAGAGATGGACACAGGGAAGAGGTAACTATGGGGAGGAAGTGGGAGGGAAGCCGTTGCATTGTGCTAAATTGTGGTCAATGTCATGAGACAAAGTGTATGTGAACTGCTGTATGGAAAGTGTATTTGCACTGTAAATTTTCACCCAAAACACAATAAAAAAATATATATCTATAAAAAAAGAAAAGAAGTGGGAATAAAAAGGATAATGACTGGCAAGCCTTGATGTCACTGTTCTTAATCATGAGGAAGTAAGTAGTCTTTGGGTATGACATTGTGATTTGTGTTTTCTGAATATTCAATAGCATGGATCATTAAGAAACTGAAAATAAACCTTCATTTTTTCTTTGGTTACTTGAAGATTTCAGAATAAATTAAGTTAAAACAATGTATGTTGAGAAAATTGTGAAGTGAACCCACTGTTCTCAAAAATATTTACATGAATTGTTTTATATCCTAATTTGAATTTATATTGAATTTCCATTAGAGAATTATAAAAATGATTTGCCATTAAATAATTTCCTTGTAAACAATGTACTTTGTTTCCATTAGCATTCACACACCTTAGGAATCTTTAATCCAAACGTAATTTCACAGACAAATGAAGTTATATTTCTATTCTGTGTATTTTTCTTAATAATAAATAATATTTTTTGCAATACATATATTCACAGTGTCAAAAATGTCTTCTCCAATTGTCTCTCTATACAATATTTGGACTTAATATGTAATAGATGATACTTCTCAGAAAATATCAGTTAGCAAAATTGTCTCCATAATTACAAGGAATTAAAATGCCAATATTACAGATTCACATACCATGAAACAAATAAATAACTGTTTTTCCTCTGGTAATTAATGTTATATATAATAATTATTCTATATACATTTTTTTGTGGAGCTATATACATATACATATATATGTATATGTATACATATACATATGTGTATATCATATGTATGTGTGTGTGTGTGTGTGTGTGTATATATATATATATGTATATATATATATATCCACAAAAATAAATGCAGAGGTATGCATCTAACTAAAAGAGCTTGAGATATGTTTCAAACTATCACCTTGGCTTAATCCAATCATATACAAATTAACATGAAGAATTTTTCAAATTATTTGTGAAGAACAGTATAAATTTAGCTTGTGGATCCCAGATTAATACAGTTCTTAAGACATCATAGGGCTCCCTCCATCCCATTGCTTTTCCTCTGATTCCCTTCAGTCTCCTTTTTTATATTGTTGTTTCTTATTTCTGTTTTTTATCTCTGGTCAATTCTCTCTCTTTCTCTCCCTCCTGCATCATTTTCTCTTAACACAGTTGGTACCATTTGAAGATGGGATTTAACTGATAGCACAATCTTGGCTTTGCATAGCTGCCTTTCCCCTGAGGAACTGGATTTCCTTTGAAATTGGCATAAGATCTGACAGGGCTTTGCAGTTTCACATTACTGGTAGCCCAACAGAGAAAATGAAGCCAAGAAATCTGATCAGGTTATCCTAGGGCAAAAGAAAAGGTTAGTTTGGGGAAATGCTTAATTTCTATGATACAGCAGGGATTTACAAGCCTGATCCTCCTGAGGAAATCAGAATCTGGTTTTCCATTTATCCATCGAACTATTCCAAATTACCAGCTAGGTGGCTTTATAGATAAGAAATTGGAATGGATTCTGAATGTTGAATTCAATTCCTGACATGGGGTTATCTTAAAACAGGGATCAAGACAGCAACACCTCCCCACAATTACAACCACCAAACAATCTATGCCTTTTTGAGGTTTTTAGTAGTTTTCCTGAAGAAAAATGTTATGAGAAAGTTAAATAAATGCTTTAGAGTAAGAAATTATGTTAGTCAAAGGTAGGGAATTAACACTGGGTTAATTGAAGGAGGACTTTCAGAATCTTATATTCTTTTTACATTCTTGCTTCACAGAGGAAATGGACAATGGCTGTTTCATTAAACAATAAAGAGAAAATAAATCTGGCACCCTTTCCTTGCATCATTAAGCATAGCAAGAACTAATATGCATAGACTCTTAAGGGATAGTGCTCCCAAAAGCCTTTAAAAATTATCAACATTCACTACCATGCTTTTTCTGCTTTGTACATTTATTTTATTTTTTAAAAATTTTATTGTGGCAAAGACTATATGTGTGTATGTATGTATGTATATATATATATATATATATATATGTATGTATATATATATATATAACAAAATTTGTTATTTTAACCATTTTAAGTGTGCAATTCAGTGTCATTAATTATCCTCACAATGTTGAGCAACTATCAGCACTATATATTTCCAAACTTTCATTATCCCAATCACATGCTCATACCCATTAAGTAATAATTTCCTTTTCCTCCCTCCACCAAGCTCCTAGTCACTACTAACAACATTTTGTCTCTATGTGTTTACCTATTCCAGGTATTTCATGTAAGTGTCATCATGAAATATTTCTTCTTTTATGTGTGACTTATTTCACTCAGTATAATGTTTTCAAGGTTAATCAATGGTGTAACATGTATCAGAACTTCATTTCTCTTTATGATTGAGTAATGACTGTAGATTAATACCACATTTTCTTTATTTATTGATCGGTTGATGGACATTTGAATTGTGTACAGTTATTGACCGTTGTGAATAATGCTATAATAATCACTGGAGTACATGTATCTGTTTGAGTCTCTGTTTTCAATTCTTTCGGGTATACACCTAGGAGTGGAATTGCAGGATCATATGGTAATCTGTTAAAAACTGTATATATCGATGAGGAAGACATTCAAGAGTGAAGATTACATCTCATAAAGTAACTAGATGTGCTATATTATGTCCATGGTTCAGCATTCTGTGACCTTGTAATACAAATTTGTGTTACATGTGGAAAATTGGAGACAACATCTCTTTCTTCCTCCAGACAGAACCAATTTAAACTTGTCATTCTCATTTTCTCACTGCTATGGGAAGTAAGGAGCATGTCTTTTGAGGCTTAGTTGCTTTTCGCAGACTACAATGGCAAATGTGGGAGTGTCATGTCAAATGCAGGTGAAGAGGAGGAGGCTAATTAAGATTCATCATTCAATGTCATTTCTACATTAGATTAAGAAAAATCCATTAGAACCATCCATCTTATTTTTCTCAAGAGGTCATAAGCCAAGCTACTAACCTCATCAGAACAAACAGCTATAATCACTCTTTTTCCATTTCACCACAGTTCAAGCTAAATTGGGGTCTCATTTGCCTTTCACTAACATGTCTCTTGAATGTATGGTAAGCATTTCTTCATTTCAAAGAACTTACTCCAACAGCCAACATACATCTTTGCCTGTATGCATTTTTGTCAAGCTAAGACAGCTCATTGGAAATGTAAGGATTATCTCTTTAGGCCCAGAGAATAAGTTTTCTTCTATAGACTGCCCACAATACATATAGGGAAAAGAATTTTCATAAATTGAGTATTCAGCTCTTGTTAACGTAGAAAGAACATCATAGAAAAAGTGAGATTCAAACTGTACTTATGCAAGGTTAGTTCTTTTGTTGCAACTTAATTGATTAATTTGGACAACCATTTTGAATTTTTTTTAACAGATGAATCATAAAATTCATTTTTCAACAGAGCCAACCTTTATGTGACTTGGCATTGCCTCATGTGTAATTTCCTTCTGAACTTGGAAAATATATTAGTAATTAATGATCAAGATTTAATAGTCATTATTGATTTTAAAAGAATGCCATTCAAACAGAAGCAAAGTGAAGTTCAGAGCAAAGACAATTGTTTGGATATTTTGTGCTAAAGTTGTTTGCTTCTGCATTATTTGGATGACTGTCTCAGTTACTCATTTCATTTAATATGGATATGGTTTGAGTCATGGTATTAAAAAGAATGGTCACACTTTTAAAAATAAAAAAAAATAAATATATATATATATATAAATCAACATTCTAGATATTTAGTTAATAATCAGTTTCTAATTTGTTGCTTTATCGATTAATATGTATGTATGTATATGTATGTAAGTGTATATTTTTACATATAATTTTTTTAACAAGCAAGCATGAATAGGTAATTTATGTGTTTGGTAGTTATAACTGTTTTCTTTAACTTGTTTGCTCTAAAAGAATAAAAGATGTAGAACATATTTTGAAAGCTATATGAATCTGTTACCCTAGGTAAGAGGAGAGAAATGAACAAGAGTGGAAGCATAACACAAACTTCAATTCTGGCTAATTCTTTCTATCTTTTCTTTTTATGATGAATGGTTGTCCATCAAATCATGTGAAAACATGACAATATACTTGGATAAAGTTGATGTTATCATTTTTCCACTTGATTTGTGCCCACATTTTGTATAATATAAAAATACCCCCCCCCCACACACACACACACACTAGTAGGTTACAGAGTGAATAAAAAACATGGCTCTAGCATCAACTGAAAAGGAATTGAATGCTGACACAGCAGCAGTGACTAAAATGACCTTGTGTCACATGCCATGTGCTGGCAGCTAATAAAATTGATGTCCTTTTGTTTTGTGGCATCACCTTGATCACATCCATAGACATTCATGAGTTAGAAGTTCACAGGTAGAAAAGAGTTATAAATATGCAGAGGTAATATACAGTGTGTTTACAATCTCTGGAATAAGAGTGGACACATTTGGACTCAAGTGTGGGCTCTTAAGATATTTTAGTTGTGTGATCTTGGGCAAGATACTCAAACTCTTTAAGATTCATTTTTTTACATCTGTAAAATGGGGAAAATAATTGTAAGTATTAAAGATAAATGGGAAGACTAAATAAGGTAATATATGTCAAGCATTTAATGCAATACCTAATATAATACTTACTACTGTCATAATGCAAAATAGAGTGTAAGTAGTCTAAATGTGACCCTACTTGCTATGGAGGGAGCTCTGGTAGCATAGTGCCTAAGGCACTTGACTGCTGACCAGAAGGCTGGCTATTCAAACCCACCAGCCACTCCTCAGAAAGAAGATTAGGCCATCTACGTCTGTAGTGTCAATGCCTTGGAAACCCAAGGAGGGGCCACTATGAGTCGGATCTGACTTAATGGCACATAACAACAACAAGAAGTCAAGGCACATGGGGATTCTTTTGTAGAGCAGTAAGAACAAATTTATTGTGTGTATGTGTGTGTGTGTGTGAGAGAGAGAGAGAGAGAGAGAGAGAGAGAGAGAGGGAGGGAGAGAAAGACAGAGAGAGACAGAGAGAGAAAGAAAATTGGCCTTGGAATCAAATTTATTTAATAGGTTTGGCTATAAAAGTAGAGATAAAATGACACAGTCTAAGGAAGTGGTGGAACATGGCTAAAAGTTGTTATAGTTATTTTTTCTTACTTTGAATTTTTTCAGAGGAAGTGTTGCTTTTTCTCCACTGTACAGATAACCTTTATTGGCTTCTCTGCTTGTTAAATCTTGAGGGATTTTGCACTAACCCTTATGAGCTCTCATCTCCACTCTGTCCTTCTATACTTGCCTGCTTCTCTTTTACCTAAGTGCCTCCTCAGGATGTTACTGTCTCTTCTAGTACATTTTACAGATCTGCCAAACTATACATGGAAGCATATATGACTCACACAGATCCAGGTTTGAGTCCCTATAATTCACTCCCAGCCTTGGGACTCATGCACTTTATTTCGCCTCCCTAAACCCTAGTTACATTGTTTTGAAAGTAAGCATGATTACAGTAACAACCAGAGGTTAGCTTTTGTATAAATTAAAGGAGTTAAACTATATAGAATACTAAACCAAGTGTTTGGTACCTGATGACAGCTAGGTAGTAGTTTATTGATATAGTTTTTCATTAATCCCACCTTAATGGAACATGATTTGTTAAACTAAAATTCTACCAACTCTTCTAAAAATCAATGATATATTTTTTTTTAACTCAAAGACTTTTACTTATTTTATATTGTTAGCCATCACTTTTCTGCTATAATGGTCATGATATTGTACTCTTCTAATTTATCTTTTCCTTTTTGGTACTTTCTTTACATATTTTATGACGCTCTTTCCTGTGCCCCTTTCTCCCCATACCCAAAATCTTTTTCTAATTTTTTGTGGTAAAATACATATAATATAAAATTTTCTGGGTTATTTTAACTATCTTGGTTCCCTAGTACTTTGATAACAAAAATACCACAAGTGGATGGCTTTAGCAAATAAGAATTTATTCTCTTTCAGTTTAGGAGACTAGATGTCCCAAATTCAGAGGGCTGGCTCTAGGGTCTGCATGAGGACCCCTAGACCTTGGGCTTTAGCCCTGCCTCTTGCTCCTCGCCCAGTGGAACTTGTGGTGTCTTTTATCTCCTGCAACTGCTGGCTGCTGAGGCTGACAAGCCCAAGGTCTGCAGGTAAAATGGCATAATCCACAGATCAGCAGGCAACACAGCAAGCCACAGATTCAAGTCCAGGAACTGGAGATGAAGATTTGGCAAATTCATGATCCAAAATGTGTCAAAAAGCCAAAGACCTTTCTCAAAGTTTCTCCTTATATACTAAAAGAGACCATACTACTTACTTAGTCTAAGTTCATTCCACGATGGAGGTGATTATAATCTTTTTATGGGGAATAATTCCATCCAGTGTCCAAGCCACTCAAAACCATGGCCCAGTCAAGTTGGCACACAACCTTAACTTTCACAACCATTTTTATGTATAAAATTCAGTGGTATTAATTACATACACAATGTTGTGCAACTCTCGCCACTGTTTCTTAAACTTTTCCATCATCCCAAAAAGCAATTCCAACATACCCATACTCTGGAGCACTCTTTCACAGCAGCAACTCCACAACCCACAAAGACACATAAAACAATATCCCCAGGCTCAATCTTTCAGACTCTCACATTAGCAGCTTTCTTATTATGTGATGTTTCCATTTGAATATCTCTCATGTCAAAGCATGTCTAAAAACAAAGTTATGACATTCTCTGGGACCTTCCTCCCCTTTCTAGTTTTTCACCAGTTTATTCCAATCTCAAAGGTTTAAAACTTTGAAATCACTGTCTGTGCTCCTGTTTTTCTCCCCTCGTATTCATTCACTTTTAAATTCTGTCCTTCTTCTCTCAAGACATCCTCTCTTCGCCATCTCCCTTAGAAAAATCACAGATCTCAGCCTTGAGTTAGTTTCTGCCTTCAGTGTTTCTTCATCTGTCCCTTCATGGACCTATTTATCCATTAATTCAATAGCTATTAGTGTCCTACTTTGGATAGAGTCTGTGGTCCTAACTATGAGAGATACATTAAATTCCTGGACACTCCTAGCTTTTAACAAGTGTATATTTTCTAATGTACATGAGACATCTATCAAGTGCACATGCTGTGGAATCAAGCTGTCTTGTATTAAAATCTTGGATAGGTCATTTATAACAACTTTAGATAGTTTTCTAAACCTCTTGGTGACTCATTTTCTCATATGTAAAACGAGGGTAATAATGGTATTATAATGTGAATGTGAATTAGATGGTAGTACGTATCTAATCTTTAGTACTGTGCTAAACACATGATAAATCCCCCCAAGATGTTAGCCATTATTATTGTCATTACTATTAATGCAAGTGGAAAAAACAAAAAACACATTAATACAACAAGATTATACATGATTAACAGCCAACATAAGCCATCTAGAGTAACAAGGGTTCCAGGAAGCTGAGATGAGCTGTGGCCCTTCTCACGCCAATTTCTGAAACACAGGTTTCACGTTTGTGAATGCTGTTGGGTAAAACTGAACATGGTGAGTGATAACCTCTACCAGTAAGTCAAGAAATGGGAATTTCTTCTTCTTTACAAGGTGGAGGTATTTTTGAGTTTTGAGTAGAGGAGTAATATGATGGAATCAATGTTTTAAAACAAGTCAAACTCCTATAATAATCCCCTTATTCCTCATGCATGTCTAGAGTGATCTCTATTGTTAAGAACAATTTTATAATTATTTTTTAATGTATATATGGCAACTTCCCAAATGGAACAAAAATGACCTATATCTTATATCTAGGTTCTTACTTTGGTGTATAATAGGCATTTATCAAATACGTGATAATTTATTAAAATAGAACTTGATTGATTTTGATGGACGTTGGCAATTTAAGGAATTTTGGATTATTTCACTTCATGAAGATGCATTCATTTTGTCACCTTTTTTCCCAATGTTGTGTTCTGTACCATTAGATAGAGGTAAATTTATGCTTAAAGATGTGTGCATTTTTTTTTTAACATAGGGAAAAAAAAAAGCCTATGGATATCAGCAAAGTCATCTCTGTTGCTGTAAAAGTAAATTAAAATACAAACTAAACTGCTTATGACTTTGAGGTACAGTATTTACAATGATTAAGAACTTCATTATTCTGCAGAATGCTGCTTATATTGTGAGCATCACAATGTTTTGTCTATTGTAAAAGTAAATCACTTAATTTAAATTGAAACATCTTATTTGGCTCTACTTTAATGGTTTTGTTTTGTTCTATCTAAAATACCAAGGAGCTATTTAAAATATTTGAACCTGTCAGAAAAAATAATTTTATCCATAACTTGTCTAGCTACTATGTTAAGTGTGTATTTACTAAGGGCCTTAGTGAAATGGCTATTTGGAACAATTGGTCTGGTTTGCAACTGCATTGTTCTGGGAAGGGAAGAAATATGAGCCACAGGGAATGAATTTCATCTGATGTGAGTTGTTTGCACCAGTAACAGGAAAGACGCCTTTGTCTTGGAACTGCAGTGTTTAGCCTAGCAGTCTGGTGGAGGATCCTGCTTGTACTTTCCAGCTGATAGTAGGATCAATTCCTTCTATTCACTTACTAAGTATCCTCCAAAGGGTACTGTTATCAGAGTTATGTTTCAGATGAAAGGGATCCCTATTATGGCCCAAACTGAAAATCTCCACAGGACACGTCTCAGTATGAATTAAGTTCTTAAAAATCATTGAATCTTTCCTACTGTAGGTACAGAAAGGAACTGGTCATTCCTTAAGGTGTCCAAGATGGGTTTTGTCATTGTCACTCTTATTGATTCAATCATAGAAGAAATTGTAAGGTCCTGATTCAAAGAAAGGCAGCATGTTTATGATATTCTTATTCTTCTTTTTATTATTATTTTAGTTTTTGGGTGCTAAATCTTATAACATTATAGGCTATTCTGTCTACTAAGATAATTTATGGTTAATAAATTTTTCTTGATTCTTTACCTGTAAGCTCCAAGAAATGTCTTATAAAATATGATATTCACAAAATGCATCTGGATGTCAATTATGTGAATGCTTATATTTTCCTAGTTTAAACTCTTAATAATATTCTTTACATAACTTTACTTTATCATTTTAACCACAGACTACCCCACATTGTACTGATAAAAATCAAACCAAACCCACTGTCATTGAGTCATTTCCAACTCAGTGACCTTATAGGACAGAGTAGAACTGCATCATAGAGTTTCCAAAGCTGTAAATCTTCATGGATACAGACTGCCTCATTTTTTTCCCATGGAGGGGCTAGTGGGTTCAAACCACCAACATTTTGGTTAGCAGCTGAATGCCCTAACCACTGAGACAACAGAGCTCCTATCACAGGGTTTTGTATTTCCTGAAGAATGTAAAGTGAAAGTATAATACATTTCTTTTCTAGATGAAGCAGTTTTTAGTATGCATGATGCTATATTTCTTCTTTTTATTTTTCTCTCTTATCATAACTCTGTTTAGAGAAACAATGTTTGCTTATATGCAGACTTGTTATTTTTTTGCTTTGCTGTGCATTTTTTTCTGACTTTAATATATATCATAATTGCCCCCATTTTCCAACACTTTCTCTATACTTTTACTGAAATTTAATCTCTTGAGAGTCAAGAACTAAAACAGTCATCCATCTCCAACAAATATACAAGATCACACTTACCAACAGTAGGAAGTACAAAATGGGTGATGCTCTTTCTCCTTGACTGGGATTTCATTTAACTACCATTTCCCAAGGAGGCTAATTCATTTGCCAAACAAAACCACAAAATCCCAGTCACATTTCAGAGAACATATTTTATTTTCCCTCTTTGAGATAATTCTTACAAGGGTCTGTTTCCCCTTACATCTTAGACCACATGATGGTGAGAAAACTCTATAACTTAAAGAATAAGAGTTTATTACGGTAAGTGTGAAATAGAACAAAACAGTTGGGTTTCTCCAGCATTTTACGGGAAACCTCCTCTGATGCTTCTATAAACAATTCCTTTGGTAAAGTCCCCATTTTATGTTGGTTTGCACTGTCATTGGTGTAGAGTTATAGCTGGAATAAATTCTTGTTGTGGGTTTGAAGGTTGGCATGGGAATGCCTTTCTTTTCTAGATCTTATAATGGATGTGTGTAATTCATCAAGTGTGGAAACATATGCCATGCTCATTCACAAACTTTTAGAGACACTAATTGCCAGCTATCACCTTCAAAATCTGGCACCAGAATTGGATATTCTGAACCATTTGAATAAGAATTTGTCCATAAGGCTTAGCAATTTATCCCTCAAAAAATGTATTAACTTAGTATTAAAAGGAAAATGATTTCAATTGATTTTAAGTTTCTCAAAACTTGTTATTATGGTTCATTATATATCTTGGTTAGCATTTTAGATTTTCACCATATCTAAATTTTGGAGGAGATGTGTGAATTAAAGGCAAGACTGAGCAGACAGATAATACCTTATTTGAAAAATTGAAACTGCATTTTCTTTGAGCAGCATTTAATTCATTTTTGTGGTTTCTGTGTATACATTAGATATGTGATACTTATTATGTGAGTTAAAAAGCATAGTATCCTTTGAATATTTACTGCATAAAAAAAAGGAGGCAGGTATAAAACAAATTCACTTTTACATATTCCCTCCTGTTCTCTTTGCACTCAATTGCTAACACTTATCAAAGCTTTGAAAACTCACGATAATATACTATGCTTTTACAATTTAAAATATTACCTTTATTTCTGCCCATGAAATCTAACTGTTGCATTAAAAAGCAGATATGATATGATATTTGACGAAATACCATAAGAAAAACATTTTCTCTGTTTTTAGTAATTTAGTCTGCTCCTCTAATAATTAAGGGTTAAAGGGTCTTAACTTTTGTTTCTCAATGTAATTTTGAGAATAAAAATTAGCTACTTCAAAATGTATCTTTCATTATATAAAGCAAATAAACTATGTTTGATGAACGAGCATTAATTATCTTATGTTTAAGGAATGTATCATTTAATTAGTCCTAGTCATTTCTGCCAAAAACAGTTTTCTTTGGGCATCATAATAGAAAAAAAGCACACTATGTTGGAAAAAGATATAATTGGTATTTCCTTTCAAGCGATGCTTTCAAATTTAGATAAATTTTAAATTCTTTTTCTTTATTTTTAAGTGGACTGGCTATATTTTTCAACTTTGTTTTCAAATGCAAATGTTTAACTGTTTTGCATTCTATTCAAAGAGTCCTGTGACTAAATCATAATTTAATGATCTCTTCCAAGAGAGATAATGATGTAAAATTTAGATCTGAAAAGAGGATTCTCTTTTTCACTTAATTTGGCTGATCTTCCCATAAAATCTCTGAAGGATTCTGTAGTTATCTTAATCATAAAGCACACAATGAAATCAACATTGGGAATGAGGCTGTATTTTTATTTAGGAAATAATCTGGTGGCTAAGACATTTGTCTGCTAATCCGAAGTCAGCGGTTCAAATCCACCAGCTGCTTAGTGGAAGGAAGATAAGGTAATCTACTTCAGTAAACATTTATAGCCTTGAAAACACAACGGGGGTCTCTATGAATTGGAATTCACTCCATGGCAGTGGGGTTGGACTACAGAAACATTCCTTCATATATAAAATTATATTTGTATGTACATGTGATAATGTGTATTTTCTATGGAGTTGGGAAAATTGCCTACATTTTTATTACATAAGAGCTAAACATTTTTGGCTCAAATAGTCATATGTACTTTAAGTAAATCGAAAGTAAAATAGGCTTTTATGTTTTCCCAAATAGTTACCATTTTCAATGCACTTTATTTTTTCTAAAAATATGAGTTTCTATCTCCTATCATTATTTCTTTCCAGCCTGAAGAACTTTGTAGTGTGTTTTCTACGTACTTCTGATGGAGACAATTTTCTATGTTTTCTCCTACCTGAAAATATCTTCATGCTGTCTGATACATAAATAATATGTTATGTTGTTATGTGCGTAGGGTTGGACCCAACTCTTAGTGACCCCCCCTTGGGTTTCTGAGGCAGTATCACTACGGAAGTAGATTGCTACATCTTCCTTCCCAGGAGTGGCTGGTGGGTTTGAGCCTTAGGCACTATGCTACCAGAATTCTGTCTGACACCCCTCCCCCCTTTCAACACTTTAAGCTTGCTCTTCGCCTGTATGTAACTTTATTCCCCCCTCTGGCTACTTCTATGTTTTTTTGTTTAACGTTGGTTGTTAGCAGCGTTATGGTTATGTACCTATGTGGGCTGTTCCTTTGGATTTATCCTGCTGAAAGTTTGCTGGGATTCTTGAATCTATAAATATCTGACTTTCATCAAATTTGGTTAATTTTTTGCCATTATTTCTTCAAATAAATGTAATGTCCCATTCCTTTCTCTTCCATTTAGGGAAAACAATTATATACATGTTAAATATTTGGAAGGCTCTGTTCTTCTTCTTCTTTTTTTTTTTTTTCCTGATAATCTTTTCTCTGTGTGAAGAAGATTGGATTCAGAGTAGATAATTTCTATTAAACTGTCTTTAAGATAGGAGCCATAGGTGGCTCAGTTGGTAATGTAAAGGTTGGTGGTTCGAATCCAGTAGCATGAGAAATATGTTAACAGTCCGATCTCGTCAACATTTACATCTTTGAAAACCCTATGGGGCTGTTCTTTCTTTCCTATAGGGTTGCTAAGAATTGTAATCGATTCAATGGCAATGGGTTTTGGGGTTTATCTTCAAATTCACTGAGTCTGTTCTCTGTCATCTCCAATATACTGTTAAGCGAATTGAAGCTTTTTTTTTTCAGGTATTGTATTTTTCAGTCCCTGTAGTTACTACAGAAGGATTCTTTTTCTGTTTTGCTTTCCTAACTTTATACTCATTTTGAGAATATCTTCTTTTATGTCCTTGAGCATAATTATAATTGCTATTCTAAATTCCCTGGCTGCCCTGTTTGCTTAATTCCAACTTCATGGTCATCTTAGAGTTGATTTTCATTGTCTTCTCTTTGAGACTGGAACTCTTTGTCCTGATTTTTTAAAATTTGCTATTGGTTGGTTATTTTCTTTTCCATAAGTTCAGTCATTTTGGATTGTTTTCTGATTATTTTAGAGATTCTAGATTCTTTTATGTTCTCTACATTATTGATTTTGTCCTTAAACCAAAAAATCCCACTGCCTCAAGTCTTAGCAGGCAGTAAACTTAACAACTCAAACTACAAACACTCTCATTTTCAGTGGATAGCTTTTGAAATCTCAGTTCATTTCTTCTGGCTTTAGCTGAGTTGTTTGGAAGCTGTCCTAAAAAAAAAAAAAAAAAAAGCCAGTCGCTTTTGAGTTGATTCTGACTCACGGTTACCCCTCATGTGTGTCAGAGTAGAATTATGCTCCATAGACTTTTCAATGGCTGATATTTTAGGCCTTTCTTCTGAGGTGCTTCTGTGTAGACTCGAACATCCAAGCTTTCAGTCAGCAGACCAAACATTAAACATTGCACCACCCAGGTGCAATACTATGGAGAAAGGCATAGTACAAATCCTCCAAAGGCTGCCGTACTAATGTATATTTCAGAGGATAGTCAGAGAATGGACAGTATTATACACAGAATTTGGGCCTCTCTCTCTCTAGGTCTCACCTTGATGAGATTTCCCTCTTATTTTCTAGTTACTCTATTTGCCCTAACTCCATCTTTGCTTTTTCAAGCATGTAGGTCAGCACATTTTCTTTCCTTATTTTATTTTTCTGTCATGGACACACTAAGGAGCTCTAGTGACTCAGTGGCTAAGGCATTTGACTGCTAATCAGAAGTCCGCGGTTTTATATTGAAAATAGTTCTCATATTTCAAAACTTTGAAAACATATTTTCATTTGTTGTTTTATCCTCAGTTAACACCACCACTAACAACATAGGGTTACCAAATAATTTATTAGGTTGAACAATGTGAAATTGCCATTTTTGCAAGTCAACAAAAGGCCAAGTAGTGGCAATTTCATATGGTTCAAGCTAATAATTATTTTCTTATATATACCTATGGACATTTAGAGTTTTCTGCATTTTGGGTTATTCACATTTTATGTACTATTGGAAGTGCAATGCCTAGGTCCAAATGTGTGGACACCTTAAACATCTTGAAAACAGTATTTTTAATTTAACATAATTTTTAATAAAATATATGGTGTGGGAGCTCTGGTGGCATAGGGCCTAAGGCATTTGACTGCTAACCAGAAGGCTGATGGTTCAAACTCACCAGCTACTCTTCGGAAGGAAGACTGGACAATCTACTTCTATAGAGATATTACCTCAGAAACCCAAGGAGGGGTCACTGTGAGTCAGAATTCAATCAATGGCAGTGAGTTTGGTTTCTTTTTTGTATTATACTATATAAATTATTTTTCCTAAAATGGTTACATCAATTAACATTATCTAATATAGCATCCCCTGAAACTGGGTAACGCAATTGCCTTTTGGCTTTGCTATTTTTTTTGTTTGTTTGTTTTTTAAACTGGCAAAAGATGTTATCAAGTTATTTAATTTGATTTGTAATTTTTCTTTATTATACATGCAGAATATATTCATTATACTTGTTAACATCTCTATTTCTTCTATGGATAACTGTGTCATAGTGCATTAGAGACTCATAAATACTAGAGATTTTCATCATTAAATTTCCTCCTTCAGTCATATTTAAGACATTAAAATCTGCTTAATTTTAGACAATGTTCAATATGAGATCTATATGCCAGCTAGAAATGTTTGCAAACCTTTTTCACATTTATATTAGTGTGGAAGGACTGAAATTACAAGAAAAGGAATAAAAGTGTATTTGAAGGAAACTCTATGCGTATGCAATACAAAATTTATGGGAAACATGCCGGGTTATGTGCCCTTAACTGTTTTAGCATAAGCTGGTAAAAACCTACCTGGGTTAGAAACACAAAGTTTGTGACAGAAGGAAAAAGAACAAGTGCCTGTAAGGTAAAGCAAATTTTTCTTGTCAATACCAACAGGAGATTTGGAACCCTTACTGTGGGCTTATTGTACTGTGGCATGCAGTTTTGAATGCTTAATTGGGTTTTCTGTTTACCATGTTCTGAAAAACAACATGAAAAAATAAATTGATAAGTCTCATTTAACCCCTGAAAGAAAATAAATCCAATTCAATGCTTGTAAAGAATTGAGTTATAGTTTATGTTAGCTCAGTATATATCACATACTAGTAATTTGTGATTTAAATGCATGTCTGCTAATTAATTTGTTTATTTGTGCAGGAAAAAAGTTAATTGAAAGCTTGAATTATGGTCTCCAAGCACTGCAAGGAGAGGACTTATTGGTCCACGATCTTTCAAAATGGCTAAAAATATGCCTAAAAATGATGTACATGTTAAAATTCAAAAAAGGAAGTCCTCATACATATCTAAACTTATGCCAAAACTTAAACTAAGATTATCTTAAAACAAAGAAGGCAAATACCTAGCACATGTGTGTTATTTTTTGTATAATACTGATAGCAGAGTTCATTAATAGATCCCTTTGGCCATTTCCTGCTGAGTTCAGACGCAGTGTCAGAATCTTTTGTACACAGAGCTTCAGGAAGTCATCAACATTCAGTTGTGTTAGCCCATGAAAGAATGGTAGTTTTTTTTTGTTGTTGTTTGTTTGTTTTTTTTAACCAGCACAACCCCTCTTATGAAATAGCCTATGTCAAGAGAATGCCTATAAATGTGACCTTGTTTGGAGTCTTTGAAATGTTAGTTATGTTAACATGAACTCATATAGGAGAAAGATCAGTCCTAAACCCACATGAGAGATGTCTTATAAAAGAGCGCAGACAGAGAAACACATACACAGGGAGAAGATGCCACAAGGAGATGCATCTATGAGCCAAGGAGTGCTATGGATTGCTGGGAGCCACCAGACAATGACTTCCTAGATTCATACTTCGTACATTCCATATTCCGATGATTAATGGATGTCTGCGGCTCTTTCTCTTCAATTTGAGTGGTGCCACATCAGCAAATGAAGGTCTTGAAAGCTTTCTCTTTTCCATATGAGTAAGGCTGGGTTTACTCAGATGTTGCAACTCTTTCCCAGGCCTATTTTGAGAGCCTTTTAGCCTAAACGGACTATTCCTAAAGGTGCGCGGTAATGTACCAAACACGTTGCTTGGTTCTACAATCCATGGCAACGGAAGCAGCAGTCAGGACATTAGATGACGTGTAGCATTAGGATAGTCAACTGCGAAGGAACTGTTTCAAGTGCTGAGGAGCAAGGATATCGCATTGAGGACTAAGGTGCGCCTGACACAAGCCATGATATTTCCAATCGTCTTGTATACATGTGAGAGCTGGACAATGAATAAGGAAGACCAAAGAAGAGTTGATGCTTTTGAGTTGTGGTGCTGGCGAAGAATGCTTAAAGTACCATGGACTGCTAAAAGAACTAACAGATGTGTCCTGGAGGAAGTGCAGCCAGAATGCTCCTTGGAAGCAAGAATGGCCAGACTTCGTCTCACCTATTTTGGTCATGTTGTCAGAAGGGACCATTCCCTGGAGAAGGATGTCATGCTTGGTAGGGTGGAGGGTCGACGAAAGAGGGGGAGGCCTTCAACGAGCTGGATTGACACGGTGGCTGTGATGATGGGTTCAAGTATAGCAGGGATTGTGGGGCTGGCACGGGATTGGGCAGTGTTTCGTTCTGCTGTGCATGGGGTTGCTATGAGTCGGAAACGACTCAACGGCACTTAACAACAACAAACCAGACAATGGAGAAAGGCATAGTACAAATCCTTTCTCAGAGTCTTCAGAGGAATCAGCGTAAGATAATTCTCTGATTTGGACTTCTAGCCTCCAGAATTGTGAGGCAATCATTTCTGTCCTTACAGGTCACCCAATTTGTGGTGCTTTGTTATGGCAGTCCTAGGAATCTATGATAAATGGAAACCAACTTCTCTGGGCTGACATAGTACCCACTGAACAATCCTCAGTTTTTTCCTGATAACTCAAGCATAACTCACATGTAGGTGTCTCATTGGCTTCTTTTGGGTACAATGTCCTTCCTTACTCCAATCATCATTGACAGACAGATAAAAAAGAGCATTGGTTGATCATGCCAGTGTCACACATCTGCATCAGGGATAGGTGGAGAACATTGGAATCAGCCTCAACTCATACACATAAACATAGGAGATGTTACTCTTTAGAGTTGATTGAGCTGTTCCTAGAATGCATGTAGATAAGTGTTGGATAAACCAACAGATATTCTCTATATCCTTCTTATTTTTCCTGACTGAAGGAGTTCTGGTGGCATAGTGACTAAGGCATTTTGACTGCTAACCAGAAGGCTGGTGGTTCAAACCCACCATCCACTCCTCAGAAAGAAGACTGGGCAATCTACTTCTGTAGAGATACCACCTTAGAAACCCAAGGAGGGGTCACTATGAGTCTGAACAGACTCAACAACAGTAAATTTATTCTTATCAAAATATTCTAAACACAGAAATTACAATTGCATTAGTTAGGATAAAGTTAATTGAAAGCTTGAATTATGGTCTCCAAGTACTGCAAGGAGAGGACTTACTGGTTATAATAAAGAGGCTCCAAAAGACATTGGATCAAAGAAGCTCACTGCTATCAAATCTTTTCTGACTCATAATGACCCCCATAGGGTTTCCAAGGCTTCATATTTTTATGGAAGCAGACTGTAACATCTTTTTCTTACAGAGCAGCTGGCAGGTTTGAACCATCAACCTTTTGGTTAGTATCCAAATGCCTAATAGCTCAAAGAAGAGAGAAGTTTAATTCCTCATGATAGTGAGAGGGCTTTGATCTATAGAGTCATTTAGGGACCCAGACTAATTGGGGGTTCTTCTGTCAACAAGAGGCTCTCTGGTGACATAGTGCCTAAGGCATCTGACTACTAACCAAAAGGCTGGCAGTTCAATTCTACCAGCCACTCCTCAGAAGGAAGTTTGGGCAATCTACCTCCATAGTGATATCACTTCAGAAAGCCAAGGAGGGGTCACTATGAATCATATCCATATAGGAACTCTATAGTTTTGTGTTTCACGTTTAAGTCTTTGATCCATCTGGAGTTCGTTTTGTGTATGGTGTGAGGTACAAATCTTGTTTCATTTTTTTCTGCAAATAGATCTACAGTTTTGCCAGCACCATTTATTAAACAAACATTCTCTTCCCCATTTAATGTATTTTGGTGAAAACTTTGTCAAGGAGACAAATTTGGTTACAACGGAGACTGAAAATTATAGTAGTTAGGCTGGCGACCACGTGCCCAGGAGGAAAGAAAGGGCAGCTTGGAGAATGGGGAGGGTGGGTTGGAACAAACAACACCTGCCACAATATGCTTCTATATTAATAATATCTACTTAAAAACAAAAACAAAAGAAAACAAAAAAACCTTTCTTCTCCCTCTGAAGTATTTCCTTCGTAGTCAGAGTAGGACACATCTTTTCAAGTCAACTGGGCAAAATAAACAGGAGAAAGGGATAAATTAAGTCTTCATTTTAACTAAATATTTTTCTCTGTAAAGATCAGCCCTCACACCCCTGATATCACTCATTATTTCACTATTCAGTATTTGTCTTGTTTGAAGCAACAACATTGGAATAAAAAGATGGCAATGGCCATTTATATTTGAATAATATAAGTAGTTAGGAGATTTTCAGTATATTCTGGTTCACTGATTAGTTGTACAACCTTGAAAAAAGTTGTGAACCTTACCATCTTCAAATATAAAATAAAACTATTAGACGATATGATACCTGAAGTCCCATCTGGATAGAAAAGGTTTGTTATTATGTTTGGAAACAGGGAAGTGATGATGATATTCCCATCCTTCTGAGACACCAGGACTATTCCCAACAAATTTGAGGGCATCATATAACCCAGTTTACAAGAACTTGAGATAAAACTTGGCAGCATAGGACTTTGGAGCTAACCACTACTGGGAGAGTATATTAGTTATAGCAGATAGTTGGGCATTTCTGATTCAGAAGGAAGATTGGTCAATCTTCTTCCATAGTGATACCGCCTCGGAAACCCAAGGAAGGGTAGGTCTGAGTCAGATCCGACAAGGGTGGAAAATATTTCTGACCTCTTCAAGCATTCAATGTACATCTTAAAACATGAGACTTGATAATACTTAGCATTGTCTTATAAGGAGCCCTGGTGGCATGAGCGGTTAAGCACTTGGCTGCTAATCAAAAGATTGGTGCTTCAAACCCACCCAGCTTCTCCATAGGAGGAAGACCTGGTAATTTACTCCTGTAAAGATTATAGCCTAGAAAATGGTATGGGACAATTCTTCTCTGTCACATAGGGTTGATATGAGTCAAAACTGACTCTGTGGCACATAACAACAATAAAGACAGCAGTCATTATCTTAATTACTTAAGTATGGTTTATTAATGACAAATTACCTGACCCTTTTAAAATTAAGTGAAAGTATCAGACTCCATGACCTGTTAAGGCTAAACCACCCATACTTATTATCCATAGCATGAAATATGAGATTTTACATTTTGATTTGTTATAGAATTATTTGATTTTTAATACATGTCCTTTTGTTCTCATATTAAAAGACAAGTTAAAGGAGCGTTGACACTGTCGATGTAACTTTGCAGAGTAAATATGTTTTCTTTAGCTTTATTAATATCTAAGCTAAAGTTGGGTGCTTCATATGTCCAAGGTTCCCTTTAAGGCTCTATTCCTCAATAGAGTATCATGCTTCCCTTTATTACTGCGGTTGGCAAGGAAATCCCTGTTGATCTATGACTATTCTGAACTGCTAGACTGAAATGCCATTTCAAAAACTACAGCTCTTCTGCTAAACAATTTTTCTAGGAATGATGCCATATCACTAGCTACTCGACTTTGCCAAAAGGCAATACTCCTCCAATGGCCCTAGCTCTGGGAATGATACCAAACGGTGGTTCAGGCTGGCAGTAGGCAATAAATCAGCAATAAAAGCTAAAAAAATACCCTAGCTTTTAATACCTTTTATCTTTTTCCAGATGACTAGCCTGTCTCTCTCACCTTCTGTATCAATTGATGAAAGAAGCCCTTTCTCCCTTTGTTTTATCATCTGGTAGATATTTTTTTACTTTACATGACCTTCCTTGATGAGCCCATTGAGACACAGAAATTCACACTTTTCAAGGCTACTGCAATCAAGCTCTCAGGTGACTCATCAGAATCTAGTCTTTCTCTCACACCTATGTGCAACTGTGTGATGCCTGATGGAGTAAGATTTTTTTTTTTTTTTTTGAGGTGGATTGGGTCTGAACAAAGTGTCAGACTGTAGAATGGGAGCCAGGACAGTGTTCCAAAGCAGCTGCAGAAGATGCCTTCAGCACAGACATCCTCTCTGGCTGAAGGCTGCCTTCTGGCCTCTGGTTGTAGCCTCCTAGGAGCCATGGCAGTGGAGTTGTGAGTTTCTTAGGTGACAAAAGCCTAGATTTGTTACCTGTCCTTGATAATGCATTAGCAATATAAACCTATCCTTTGAGATAAGAGCTATAAGGTGTTTCTTAGTTGATTAAAGGAGTCCCTGGGTAGTGTAAAAGGTTAACACACTCAGGTGATAACTGAAAGATTGGAAGCTTGTGTGCACACTGATGTGCCTTCAAGAAAGACCTGGCTATCTACTTCTTAAAAAAAAATTAGCTATTGAAAATCCTATGGAACACAGTTGTGCTTGGACATACATGGGGTTATCATAAGTTGGAATCTACTGGTTGAAGTGGTTTAAATTGGTTGAAGTACTTACTATCTTTCAATATTATTTGTTGAACTGGTAGTAGCTGGTTAAAATATATTCCATCTTTCTCTCAATATTGTTTTCCTTTCTTTGTTCATCATTTGTTTCCATTTCTCCTTCCTTCTATTTTCTTTCCTTCTTTTATTCCTTTCTTCCTTTCTTTCTCTCTTTCTGTATTCTTAAAATTTGGCTGCTTGAGGTGAAAAGCATATTGCATATGTGCTGACTTAATTGCTGTCCCCAGTAAGCCCTGGATGCCTATTCATATACTTCCTTATTTAGATGCAGTGTGAGAGGCTCAGAAGTATGATTTCCTTTTCAATATTTAAGAAGTGGCACTTTATCTTCTTGTGTTGTGTATAGTGCCTTGCCATGTCTAATATATTTTACATACATGATTAAGAAAAGACGCAATTGGCTGAGCCTATAAAGTTTTCCACTGTAACCTCACTCTTACAGCAGTAAACGGTAAATAGTAGGTGCTCCATAAATATATTTGTGTGTGTGCATTTTGTTTTTATTTGAAAAGACCCTATATCAAGCAAATGAATCATAGAGAAAAGAGTTGTATGCTTAAGAGTAGCACCCTGTTTGCCTGGCCAAAAAGGTGTTGTGAGTTTCCTGAAACCAACTTGACTTTATGTCTCTTTTGTGGCTCCTTGACCTTGGGAAATGTTTTCCTTCAGGCAGCTTATTTTCCCTGTTGGAATTTTATTCAATATTCTATCTTTGTTTCTTCTTTAGAAAGCATGCCACGTGAATAAATGATGCCTCAGGCAAAGAAATTACTCCAGTAGTACAATTTAAACTCAGGACAAATCCTGCCCTCACTTGCATTTGCAATTTGCCAACATGGTCAGTAGGAAGCCTGCCCACACATGAACTGACAAAATCCGGGCCCCAAGGTTAGCAATTACTAAAATGTAAAAGTCTGTTGATTCATTTTCAAAATATTTTATTCTGTTGCTTCTGAAGCAGAATCTTCCCTCTTGCTGTTCCCTGTAGTGGCATCCAAATCTGAGAGTAGCTCACAGCTCTAAATGGTCCTCATTGTTCAACATACTGGATGAGAACAAAACGAGACTCCAAGGTCAATTTCACAGCCTCACTGAAGTAAAAATTAGAAACCAGCGATTCTGTTACCCTCAAAGAGAACTTAAATTTCACAGGATTGTACTAGGTGGAATTGTGTGAAAAATCTGGAAAATATGATCACGGTTGCAAGATGGGGGGGAAAAAGATAAGAAAAGAAATAGGAAGCATTTATGTGGCAAATACCTGTCAGCTTCTCATATTAATTTTGAGATTCTAAAAAAATTTTATATTTGTTACTGGAATTGATAATTTTGCTTTGCATTGAAAACAAGCGCTTAGGGCTTTCCTTTATTCTATAATAACGATTTAATAGAGAGTAAGTAGGAAAAGCTTTAGGGAACATTATGACAAAATTATGGACCATAAGCATTAGAACAGATTTTTTTTTTTTTTAATGGTTAAAAGTAGAAGGCTCCTAAATTTAAGTATGTGGTAATTTGGCATCAGATGGTAGGTAGCAACATCTTTTGTAAATTAAACAGCAAGCCACGCTACATGTCTGAAAGAAGAAAGGAAGAAAGGAGAGTATTTTTAATGGGTATATCGCACCATACCCCTCTAACGTGCAGCAGTGGGGGAAACCCAGACCGGCGAACCATGGAACCATGTCTGGAGTATGTGTTGAGTGAAACCATCTAGAGGGGAGGGGTTTCTTTAAAATTTTTCTTTTGCAGATAAACCGGGCAGAGATCCTACCTCTTTTGACCATAGATGTTGAAAATGACGAGCAAAGTTGTGGCTTAGTCCCTTGCTCTGCACCTTGGAATCAAAGTATTAAACCTGTAACTCTCCCTTGTCCCATGGGAGTGTGCAAAGGAAGGGAAAAGAAACGCTGTGGGTGAGGGGTGGTGGAGCAGAAGCGAAGAAACCAGGAGAGCGCGCGCCAGCAGCTGCCAGGAGGGTGTGGATCCGGTGCAAGCCAGAACAGGTCCTGCCTTTTCTCAGTCGGTGCCAGCTGCGGGAGGGGCCCGGCGGGACCTAGGCGGGCAGATCCGCGTGCGGATCAGCTGGGAGCGGCCAGCGAGAAACTCTCCAGATCCGCCCAGAGCGAATGAACCCTGCTCGCCCCTTTCCCCTCTCCAAGCCCGTTCCAGGGAGAAGTTTCCCCAGGGAAGGTGTCGGACGGATCTGGTGTCCAGGCCACTCAGGTATGTTGAGGGTGGGGGCTAATTTGCATCGCCCTTGTTATCTCTGGGGGTTCCCCATCCCGCCCATTAGCCAACTCTGAGATGGAAATGGAGGAAAGATAAGGGTTTACCCCTTGGAGGCGGGTGATCAACCTCTATGAGAAGGGAATGGTATGCAATCAAGACTCCGTCCTTGCCCAAAGCGGGGGGGGGGGGCTTCCGAGGTCCCACAGCCCTAAAACGAGAAGGGACAGCCTCTTTCCCAGCCCCGATCCCAGGTGGCTGAGGATTCAGGCTGCTCGGGGTCAGGTGGATGGAATCTACAGGGTCTCCTCGGAGCTTCTAACCCCTTGTTCTCTCCTTAGTCACCCGTAGGTTGACCCTCTGTCTCTCCCTAACCTCTTTTCTTTCACCCCTTCCCATGCCCTGGAGAGGATTCCAGACTCTCTTGAGATTTTAACCCTCTCTTGTGTGAAGGATGGGAGAGCCATCTGAGTTTGGGGTCAATCCCAGGCTTTCTCCCACTAGCCAACTCTGGGGTCATTGAGTTCAGTTCGCCGCCTACTACCTCCTCCTCACCTTCCCCTCCGCCCCACTCCCAATTTTGTTTGCACTATGAGGACTGGATTTCAG
Organism: Orycteropus afer afer; assembly: GCF_000298275.1. Lineage (NCBI taxonomy): Eukaryota > Metazoa > Chordata > Mammalia > Tubulidentata > Orycteropodidae > Orycteropus > Orycteropus afer. Next base: position 500,698 of record NW_006921767.1, on the reverse strand, counting down.
ATCCCGATGGGGGTCTGTACAAGCCCGCAGCCTGGATTTGGGGATCTGAGCACAGCAGGGATGTGTGAGGGGGATCGCGGGAGAGGCAGGAACTCCACCTCCGCAGACCACCGTGGGGGCGAGAGGGCAGGCCAGGGGCCTGGTTGCCATGGCTCCCTGGTAGCTGAGCTGCGAGAGCTAGAGATGCCAGTCACGGATGGTCCCTTCTTCCTCTTTGTGCAGCTCTCTCTCTCTTTTTTGAGTGAGTGTGCGTGGGGAGGAAGGGAGGGAGCAAGGAGAAAGTGATTAATTTGGAGAGCAGGGATTGGAGCCGGGAGGCTGGGGAACGCCGGCCGCTCCACTCCCACTCCTCTAGCTCACCGCGAGCCGCGCTTGGCAGCTAGGGGCTACACTGAGGAATTCCTCCGAAAAACACAGGGTCAGAGAAGCTGCTACCGCTGCCGCCGCCTCCACCTCCACCGCCACCGCCACG